>NC_143588.1:38614521-38945976 GCF_048544385.1 Mastigoproctus giganteus
GAATCCCATTGGCATTGAGCATGCTCAAAGCATTCAAGGCTTTATACACCTCTGTCAGATAAATATACTATTATCAGCTCATCGCTTCATGTCCCTATATCTACAATCTCCCCTTCTGGGTTCTCTCCACTTCAACTTTTTCCCTTCACATCCTTCATCAATCCCTCACCTCACAAGGCATATCAAATGTGATTTCTCTCTCACCTTCTGATTATGTCATTCAAATATTTCTTATCACACACCATTCTCAAAACATCCTAATTTCTCAGTACCCACCTTACCTTTTCCATATTCCTCCATACTTCTCAAAACTTTCCAGTTTTCTAAACTCTTCCATTTCCAATGTTCATATCTCTGCTCCATAGAGTACTATACTCCATATTAGACATTCTACCAATTTTTTCCTAAAACAGATTCCTAATCTTCCACATAATATTCTTCATCACTTCTTAAACCCTTTTTATCCATTGCTATTCTTGTTCTTATTTCTCTGCTTCTGTATCTTTAACTGTTTCTCTTACATGCCTGTTAAAGTTGTAGATAACAACGTCCCTGTCTCATACCTCTTCTAATGTTGCACTTTCTATTATAATTACTTAGATTTTACGAACGTAATTTTTTTAACTCAATACAAATAACGACTTATATTTTACAAACGTAACGCTACAACTTAATACATATAACATGATAGGAGATACGAAATTCATATAAAGTAAACTCAGTTGGAGATAAAACTTGATATTGAAAAAAAAAAAAGAAAAGAAAATGTATATATACAGTCAGTCCTCGTATAACATGTGTTTACACTACACGAATTCGATCATACATGATTTATAAATAGGGGAACTTAGTTGCTACAAGTGCACAGCTTTGTTTATGTGTATCAAGCGTGCCTCCTCATTTTGTAATTGTGCTTTGTTCCCTAAAAATGAGTAAAATACTTAAAAGGTGTGAAAAGGAAGTGTCCTGGTGAAGACACTACAGATTCAGAGAGAAAAAGAAAAGCAATATCGACAAACAGAGGCAGACTGGGTCAAAAATTCTTACCTGGGAAAATTTATAGTGGCCTCATACTATGGTTTATGGCCAAAATCACACCGGCCTCCGGGGTTTCTCTGGTAAGGCTTATGGCCAGTCCACCTCTGTCGATAGAGAAAAAATATGAAATTGTGAAACGCTTTCAGCGAAATGAAAGACCATGTGATATTACACATGCCAGGCCTTAATGAGGCAACGCCGAGAATTACAAAAATGCAGAGAAAATAAAAACAACTTTCATAGCAGGAACAACTCAAAATGTAATTAAAATCCATTAGATTAAGACACAAAGAATTGGAAGAGATGGAACGGCTGTAATCTGTTTGGATAGAAAATCAAACAAAAAACAAGTTTGTTTACTTGTATTTTGTTTGATTTTTTTAATAGGAGCAAAAGCATTAGCAATATTTTATTATGTAATAGTCGTAATAAAATACGTAAGTATTTTATTACGATTATTTATTGTGTTTGGTAATGCTTTGGTTACAAATGTGTGTTCAATCTTGGGTGGTCGGCACCGAACCATATTTTTCCCATAGGGCCTGTTGTTTATATTGCATGAGGGGTTTCTAGGAACACAACTATCGTGCTATACGAGGACTGACTGTATATATATATATATATATATATATATATACTGGTGTTCAAGGAAAGTGCATCATCTAGGAATTTCACATTTCTAACCCTTTTTTGCATTGTATGTTACATTACTTTTTCGCATTTGGTATGTTACATTAATGACTAGCATCACAAATAGAAATATAAACAAAAGATATTTATTAATAGTTAAGGCAAAGCTAAGTAATATTTAACAGGTCCTCTCAAAATATTCCAAAATAAGCATTTGCAACCTTTATACAACAGTTTTGGTAAACATGACAATTATGGCTGAAATGTTATCAGAAGCCCTCAATTTGCTTCAGTTTATCATTTTAAATGGAAAACAAAATGAAAAGTTCACCAGGTGCAATTAACATTTAGTTGAACTGCATCTGGCCCTGATGACAGCAGCACACTGTCAAGGCATTGACAAGATCAATTTCTCAAGAAATCAACTGATAGTTAATGGTTCCAAACACGAGTTATGGCTTCCTGAAGTTCATGAAGGATCTTTGTTTCTTTCTGGCAACTGCAGATTCCACACGATGCCAACAGTTCTCTAGGATTCAGGTCCTGGCTGTTTCCTGGCCAGTAACAGTTGTAATGAACCGTTCTTCCAACCATTTTTTCACCTGTAACAAATGTAAACACATTACTGTTGAACCTCAATGCAGAAATGAAGCTAAAGTAACTACAGAAGTGCCTACTTACACTTTTTGCCCAATGACAAGGAACAGAGTTGTCCTGAAAGATGCAGTTACTAGGCAGGTTGAAATGGTCTCTAATGTTTGGCAGCAATTTGCCTTCCAATATAGCCAGGTATCCATTGGCATTTACGGAACCTTTGATAAACTGCAGGTGATCTACTCCGCAATACGAAATGCACCCCCATATCATTTGACTGTTGTAATGAACCGTTCTTCCAACCATTTTTTCACCTGTAACAAATTCACTGGGGAATTTGTTACATTTGTAGGGAATTTCACTGTAGACACCATACAGTCTGGATGGTATTCTTCACCACATCTATGGCGAATCGTTTGTCTCCCATCAGAGCCATGCAGGTTGAATTTCTTATCATCCGAGAAAACAACTGACTTCCACTGCTTGGGGGTCCATTTGACATGCTCCTTACATCAAATTAATCGGGCCTTTTTCAATTTTTGTGTGAGGATGGGCTTCTTGTTAGGACGACAGGCTACAAGTCCATTTTTGAAGAGCAGTCTTCTGACTGTTATTGCACTTCCTGTCATTCCTATACAAATTTGTATGATCTTCCCATTTTCTTTTCAGCTCAGATGAAGAAGCTTTATGTTTTTTAAGGCATAAGCACTTCAAAATGCGTTCCAGTTTTGGCGAAGAGACTAATTTGCTGCGTCCAGTTCCTTTTTTCCTATCAGCAGAACCAGTATTCTTGAGTTTGGAATGAAATCTACTCACTGTCGACTGATTACAAGACACTCTATAACCAATATGACGGGAAGAACATCCTTCCTCACGTAAAGCAACAATAGTACTCTTTCTTGGCGTGAACTGCACGTAACTCTTCATCCTGACACAAGCAAGGAATGACTGCAGCTTTTGCAGAGCGTGCTTATATAGCTGAAAGTAACAGCTGATGCAATATTACGTCATCACCTATGCATGTCACTCTTATCTAATGCAATCTGTAAGAAATATTGCCATATATACTTAGGATATTCGGATGACAATTACAATTTTAAGGGGTGATGCACTTTCTTTGAATATATATATATATTCAGAGTGTGTATATATATATATATATATAGTGTTATAACTGCATTGGGATATAAATTTAGTGTTATATTTTTAATTGTATTGAATTTGAAATTTTAATTGAACTTGAATCGAAATCACGCTTCAGACCAGAGCAGCAAAGCAAAAGGCTCAAGCTAGTGGGAGTGGGACTCAGGGGAGAACTGAGGGCTGGTGTCCTCTGAATCACAGCCTCTTGAAATGTACTTCTTGTTTCATGTTTGTGGAGCAATCAGGAACGGGACATGATATTGCCAAGGGGATTGGCTTTGTGTGTACTCAGTGTAAGGAAATCACACTCCTTCAAAAATCAGGTGCCAACTCAGCATTGTTATGGGCCTATATGACAGCTTGAAGAATAGGGAACATGCCACCAAAGGATTTAAATTGAGGGCCCATCAAGCTCTCAGCTACCCACATAAATGCTAGAGCTTGCACTTGAACATCAGGCAACACAGCGGCAATCCCCAAGGCAGAATGCACTGGTTCCACAGGAACTAGTTGTTGTCAGTGACTCTGTCAGGGAAATGGGGAATATATTGTGCAAGAAGGATCGGTGGAACAGGACCAGGGTATGTCTGCCAGGGACAAAGGTTGATGATGTTGTAGAGCAGATATCATCTTTTAAGGGCACAAAAGATGATATTGTTGTACACATTGGCATTAATGATATTAAGAGTAGGAGACCGGAGGAATTACTTAACTACAGGTCAGTGTTGAAAAAAAACCGTGAGGTTAAATTTGAAAGTGTCTGCAATTCTGCCCAGACACAATAGGAGGGAGTATATGATGAGAGCCTTGTTGATCAATTCGGCCCTGGAGAGATTGTGCAAGGCTCAAGGGGGTAGAATTTTTCTCAGCCTGGTCTGTGCTTGTTAACAGGAGAGACTACTTCTGCATGGATGGGATACACTTAAATAGAAAGGCTGCAAGAATATTTGCTTTTGCTATCAAGGCAGTGTTAGATGGGTTGGAAAACTGCTAGCTTTGGGGGGGGGATACACGGACTAATAGATTAAGAGTAGCCACTGGCAGAGATGAAAGTTATTCTTGCACTGCTTCTATTGAAATGCAATTGAGCAGCAGCCTGGAAAGCAAGGCAATGGGGATTTCCAGGACTGCTGGGGTCATAGTGAAAAAGTAAGTACATGGGCTGTGTTAGGGTAACTAAGAGTAGAAACAGGTGAATGTATACTTGTGTATATACCAGTGCTAGGAGTATAGTTAATAAATTTCATGAGTTTGAAGTGCTAGTCAAGACATCAAAGGCAGATATTCTTTGGGGAGTGCAATGTGTACAGAAAGGATGGACAGTAAAGGAGGAGGAGTTATGCTGTTAGTTAAGAAACACATAAAATCTAAGTAAGTGCATCCAATTGATGTTGTTGGACAATGCAATGTTGAGTCTGGTTGGTATGTCATAAGCACTGGGAAAGGAAAAATGAGAGTAGGTGTGTGTTATAGGCCTAATGAGTATAATGAGCAATTGTGCAGAGAAATAGATTGTTGTTGTTGTTGTTGTTATTTGGTTTTTAGGAGCATTAGCAACTAAGGCCATATTGCTCCGGGATATGCGGTGGTCATTCTCTGACCTTTCCGCATCCTCCGTATTTGGTGGTGGCGGGCTCGAACCCCGGTCTAATCAAGAAGCGTGTGCTACGCACTGCTGTTCCTTCCCACCTGGCTACGGAGGCGCCAGAAATAGATTGAACAAGTAAATCAGAGTTTCTTATAATGGGGGATTTTAATTTCCTAGATATTGACTGGAATTTGTGGGTTGGTCACTCACACACTAGAAAAGCTTTTGTGGATTTCTTGGATAATTGTTTTCTACAGCAGCATGTTTGGGAGGCAACTAAAGGAAGTAATATTCTTGATCTGATTATCAGTAGAGATTCTTGATGCATTACGAATCTGCAGATAAAGGAACCACTAGGTGCCAGTGATTACAGTGTGCTGAAGTGGGATTTACTCAAAGAGGTAACTACCATCAGGGGTAAAGAGAAGGGTTTTTGCTTTTGTAAAGGTGACGACGGTGGTCTGAGACAGTATTTAAATTCTACTCGTTGGGACCAACTGAAGATGTTACCAACAGCAAATTCAAAATGGGAAGCATTCAAAGAATTAATCTTGGAAGCTACTAGGCTTTTCATACCAACTAAGAAATATTCTTCAAGATTTAGGCCTAAATGGATATCAGATGAACTAATTAGACATGTGGCAGAGAAGAAAAATGCATGGGATACATAAAATTAACAGGTGACACAGTAGTGTATGATAGATATAAACTGGTGTGTAACCAAGTCACAAAGGAGGTTAGGTAGGCAAAGGCAGATTAAGAGAAATCTTTGGCAAAGGATGCAAAGAAAAACAGCAAAGAATTCTTTACTTATGTAAACTCTAGAAGGAAGAGGATGAATTAGATTGGTCGACTTGATATTCATGGTTCAACTGTTGATGATCCTGCTCAGGTAGCTAACAAACTAAATGAATATTTTGCATCTACATTCATACATGAGGAGTTATTCAGGGAGGGGAATGCCAGGGATGTATTAAACTCTGGCAGTAAGCTAGATAATCTTATAATAACTGAGAGTAAAGTGGAGGAGAAATTGTTGAAGATAAACATAAAGTGCCTGGGGTGGATGGAATCTATCTACTTATATTAAAGGAGGCAGCAAAAGAAGTAAGCAAACCCTTAGCCATAATTATGGAAGCTTCCTTGGACTCAGGGGAGTTACCCATGGACAGGAGATGCACAAATGTGACCCTAGTTCACAAAGGAGGATCAAAGGGAGACACAGGTAATTACAGACCTGTTAGTTTTACTTCTGTTCCAGGGAAATTAATGGAGGCAGTGTTTAAGAAGCATTGCAGGATCATCTAGACAAGACTTCAGTTATAGCTCGCACGCATAGCATGGGTTTGTTAAGGGAAGTCTTGTCTGACCAATTTGATTGGATACTATGATGTAGTTACAAAGGAACTGAATGCAAAGAATAATTTTGATATCATATATTTGGATCTTATAAAGGCTTTTGATACTGTTGCACAAATTGGAGAAGTGTGGCATTGGAAGCAAATTGCTGCTATGGATAAAGGGATGATTGAGTGGGAGAAGACAGAGTGGTAATCAATGGACACTGCTCTCCTTGGGCTAATTTTATTAGTGGAGTCCCCCACAGATCAGTGTTGGATCCATTGTTGTTTTCTGTATTCATTAATGATATTGATGATGGTATATCAGGCTTAATGTCCAAGTTTGCAGATGATACAAAGCTCGGCAGGGTTGTTAATGACAGTACGCTGCTGCAACAGGTTCTAGAAAAGTTGAGCAGATGGGCTGAGAAGTGGCAACTGAAATTTAACCTTGACAAATTTAAAGTAGTGCATATGGGTAGCAGTAACCCCAGAGTAATGCATCAACTCTGTGGTACTACACTGCAAGTGATAGAGAATGAAAAGGACCTGGGAAGAATTGTGCAGGCAGATATGAAGTTTTCTGAGCAGTGCAGACGATCTGCACTGGCTTATGGTGTCTTGTAAATGATATACAGGTATTTTCCTAGCAGCTGGGATAAGGAAGTGATTATCCCCTTGTATAAGGCAATGGGCAGGCCACACTTTGAGTACTGTATACAGGTCTGGAGGCCTCATTTTAAGAAGGATGTAGAGCTGTTGGAACAAGTACAGAGAAATTCAATAAGATTATTGAATAGAACAAATGGTTGCTCTTATGAAGAAAGGCTTAAGTTTTGCAAATTACAGTGTTTGAAGACTTAGGCACCTGCGAGGGGGATCTGATTTTGGTGTATAAAGCTTTGAATGGTTTGAGCGTGCTCAAACTCTTGCTCAGAATAATCACCTGAGAGGGCATAAATTCAAATTGACGAAAGACAGATGTAGGATAGATATGCGGAAGTTTGCCTTTAGCCAGCGGGGTACTTGGTGGTGGAACAGACTTCCATTCTTGTTGTGGAAGTTGATAGCTTAAATAAATTTAAGGCTGTGCTGGATAGGTATTTGAAACCAACGGAGCGGTGAAATGGAAGCATTGTTTTTTGGCTGCTGTGCTGCATAAGTCAGAATTGTTATTGTTAGGAGCATTAGCAGCTAAGGCCGTATTGCTCCGGGGATATGCAGTGGTCATTCCCTGACCTTTCCGCATCCTCCACATTTGGTGGTCATGGGATCGAACCCCAGCCTAATCATGAAGCATGTGCTACGCACTGCTGCTCCTGCCCACCTGGCTACGGAGGCGCCAATATGCCTCTACTAATGCTAAGCTAATAACATCCATCCATCTCAGAGTCAACAGATATTAAACAACATGCAAGACAATATAATGTACCATATTTTCCCATGTATAAGACGCACCTTTTTTCGAAAAGGTGCATCTTATACATGGGCGCGTTTTGGGGTCTAAAAACTGGGTGCGTCTTATACAGTGGTTGAAGAATTTTTTTACTTGCATTATCCGCTTTTTTGTACTTGTTGTCTTTGCGCTTATTGTTTCACACTTGTTACCGTTATATTAGGTTACGTTTTGCCACGTTCTCCAGAAATGGCTCAGAAAAGATTTTCGTACAGTGCTGAATTCAAGTTAAAAGTGATCCAGTTTGCGAACGTGAATGGAAATCGTGCTGTTGAATGTAAGTTTGGTCCTCCTCCAACTGAGAAAACAATCCGAGACTGGCTACGGGAAGAAGAAACCCTACTGAAAACGTCACGGCAGAAGAAGGCCATTAGAGGCAAGTCAGCAAAATGGCCTGATTTAGAGAGGGAATTGAAGATATGGATTGAGGAGCAAAGGGCAATTGGAATTCCTGTGTCCACAAAGAAGCAATTCTTCTTGCCTCATGCTGTGTCCACAGCATGAGGCAAGAAGAATTGCTGATGAAAAATAAGTTACTGATTTCAAAGGAGGACACAATTGGTGCCTCAGGTTCATGAAACGTAATGGACTAAGCATGCATACACACACCAGACTTGCCCAAAAGATGCCTGAAAGTTATGAGCAGAAGATCCTTGAATTTCATCGTTTTGTCATTCAATGTCGGAAGACACATCAATTTGAGTTGGGACAGATTGCAAATATGGACAAATTCCCCCTTCAATTTGATATCCCAAGTAACAGACCTGTTGATAAGAATGGGTTGAAGACAAGTGGACATGAAAAGAGCCATTATACAGTTGTTCTAGCTTGTTGTGCCGATGGAACCAAGCTGCCTCCTATGCTGATTTTCAAACGCAAAACAATGCCAAAAGAAGACATTCCTCGAGGAGTGATTGTCCACGTTCATGACAAGGGTTGGATGGATCAGGATGGGATGAAGATCTGGTTTGAGAAAGTTTCAAGCAGGAGACCAGGTGGGCTCTTACGCAAACCTGCCCTATTGGTGCTTGATCAGTTCAGGGCACACATAACAAAAAATGCAAAGAAGATTGCTGCAGAGCAAAAAACGAAATTTGCCGTCATACCTTGACATCCCAGCTCCAACCACTTGATGTCAGCATTAACAAACCCTTCAAAGCTGACATGAGAGACGAATGGAACCAATGGATGAAGTCTTCTGGGGACAATGTGACACCAGCAGGAAGAGTGAAGAAACCAACTATAGGAGAAGTTTGTACCTAGGTGAAAAGATCCTGGGATAACATCAAGATTGAGATCATTGTCAAGTCATTTAAGAAGTGTGGCATTTCAAATGCCATAGATGGAACTGAGGACGAGGCAATATATGAAGACAGTGATTCGTCATCAGACACAGATGACGACAAGCTAATGGATGGGAGTTTTGACAGTGATGAGTTGTATGAATTTTACGATGACTAAAACTTGAGTTCAATAACTTTATGTAATACATTTTTTTTCAAACTTTGGGCCCCAAAATATTAAGGTGCGTCTTATACATGGGGAAATACAGTATGTTCCATCTCTCTCTCTCTCTCTCTCTCTCTCTCTCTCTCTCTCTCTCTCTCTCTCTCTCTCTCTCTCTCTCTCTCTCTCTCTCTCTCTCTCTCTCTCTCTCTCTCTCTCTCTCTCTCTCTCTCCCCCCCCCCCCCCCCCAATCAATGAGCATGCAGTCAGTGTGGCTCATCTGCTTTCTTAAATTCCATGTGTCTTTCAAAATTCACAATTGAGTACCAACGGTGAACTGAATTTTTCATATTTTTATCTGGATTAACTGTAACCAGATTAGCGAGGGTTTACTGTAAAGCTAATACGATTTCCATTATAAAAATGACATCTTAGAGAGATAAATAGTTTAGTTCCATACTGAAAATTAAATTACCAAGGTCTTGGAATGAATTATCAAAAAACAGTGTGTTATTGGGTTTACATTACAATGTTTTCATAATACGATGGTGTCTCTGGAATGAATTAATATCGTAATAAAGTGGGGGCCCACTATATAACCGAATTGGCAACTCATGGAGGTATTCACAACGTGAGATGAAACTATGCCACTATAATAAATTTGATTAATATACTGCAGATAGACATGATGCAGTTGTGGTAACCTTTATATCTATTCTTTCCGTAGCCAGGTGGGAAGGAGCAGCAGTGCGTAGCACATGTTTCTTGATTAGACCGGGGTTCGAGCCCGTCACCACCAAATACGGAGGATGCGGAAAGGTCAGGAAATGACCACCGCATATCCCGGAGCAATATGGCCTTAGTTGCTAATGCTCCTAAAAACCAAATAACATAACATAACATAACATATCTATTCTTAAAATTTATTAATTTGTATACATAAATATAAACTATTGTATTTATTTTCCCTCCATTTTCATTTTTTTACCCATTTTGCGGTGTGGCAATAAAAATTTTTTTTAATTTTCTGTTTATAATCCGGGACGACCAAATGGTCAGAGGAGTTCACAAGATAGACAGAATACAAGAAACACCGTATTCAACAGTCAGCGGGTTGAACTCTGGTCACTCAAGGCACATGTACTTATGCACCCGCGTGCCTGACCACTCAGCTACGTTGCAATAAAGTTCCCAGACTGGTGCTGTTATGTCCATGTTTGATGATTTCGAAAGTAAATGGAAGTGGTATATTGTAGTTCAAACTAACAGCCATCAGATGTTGGAACAGACACAGTCTAGTAGTCTGATAGGTTGCAAGTAAAAACCAGTTTCATTAGTAGTGTTAACATTCTGTGTCATAATTTTGCAATGTAGCAACAAACAAATATCAAGTTTTACTTTAAACTAGAAAAATCTGCAACAGACATGTATGAAATGTTAAAAACTGTTTGTGGTGATAAAACATCCTGTTTATGGTGGCAGCGATCACAGTGTATTGATTTGGTATTTACTTAATGCTGTAACTACCATCAAAGGTAGAGGGAGGGGTTTTTGCTTTCATAAAATTGACTACAGTGGTCTCAGACAGTTTTCTAAATTCTATACAGTGGGACCAACTGATGATGCTACCATCAGCAAATTCTAGGGAAGTGTTCAAGGAATTGATCATAGACTCTACTAGCCTTTTTATACCAACTAAGGAATACTCTTCAAGGTATAGGCCTAAACGGATTTCAAATGACCTAATGAAACTTGTGGAAGAGAAGAAAAGGCATGGGATGCGCATAAATTATCGGCAACACAGAAACCTATGGTAGATATAAACTAGTCTGTAATCAAGTCACAAAAGAGGTAAGACCAGTGAAGGAAGGTTGCAAGAAATCTTTGGTGATGGATGCAAATAAAAAGAGTGAAGACTTCTCTACTTAAAGTTTACACACTAGAACTATCGGGATGAATCAAATTGGTCCACTCGATATCCTGCTAAAGTTGATAGCAAACTGAATGAGAATTTTGCATCTACATTCACTCATGAGGAATTCTTTAGGGAAGGGAATGCTAGAAGTTTATCAAGCTCTAACAGGAAGCTAAATTATTTTCTAATAATGGAGAGGAAAGTGGAAGCAAAATTGTTAAAGTTAAACATAAATAAGGTACCTTAATATAACTGGATGGTGCCATCCATCCAGTTATATTAAGGGAGGCAACAAAGGAAGTAAGCAAACCCTTAAGTCAAAATTATGAGAGCAACTTTGGACTCAGGGGAGGTCCCCATGGACTGGAGATGTGCAGATATATCCACAATTCACAAAGGGGGGGGGGATCAAAGGGTGATGAGTAATTACAGACTTGTCAGTTTAACTTCTGTTCCAGGGAAAATAATGGAATCACTGGTGAAAGAAGTAATGCACAATCATCTAGACATGGCCGCAATTATACTTCAAACACAACATTGGGTTTGTTAAGAGGAAATCATTGATCAATTTGATTGGTTACTATGATGTGGTCACAAAGAAACTGGATGCAAAAAATAATTTTGATATATACTTGGATTTCAGGAAAGCCTTTGATACTATTCCACACATGCGAGGGGGTATCAAAAAGTTTGTACCCTGACCTAGATAAAATATCAGTAGGAAGAGGCTGTTTTTAATATAAGTTGTCTACATATTCAATAACTAACATGTGAAATTTCTTTTCTGTAGATGATTGTACACCAGAGGTGGAGCCCGGAATCTTAGGAAGGACACATGGTTGACAAAGTGGAGCATCGAGCAGTGATCAAGTTCCTGCATTTGCAGGGAAAGAAAGCACAAGAAATTTACAAAGGAATGAAAGCCGTGTATGGGCAGAATTGTCCATCTTATGACACAGTAAAAAAATGAAAACGGGAGTTCCAGTGCGGTCGTACAAGTGTCTTTGACGAGCCAAGAGAAGGAAAGCCATCAGCATCCACACAGTGAGACGGTTGCAAAGGTTGAACAGCTGGTGCTGAGTGACACAATGTGTGACAATTAATTTCATTGCAAATGCAGTGGGAATTAGTTATGGGTCTGCTCACAGCAGTTTACATGACCATCTGCACATGTCTAAGGTCTCCGCACAATGGGATTCCAAGATTGCTGACGCCTTTGCAGAAGCTGTGTCAAATGCATTGCTCTTTTATGAGGGGATATCAAAAGGTTCGTACCCTTACCTAGAAATCCATGGTGCTGCAGTAGCAAAAATCCATTGGATTTTTGCTACTGCAGCACCCACCCTATTCTCCTGACCTAGCACTGCCAGACTTCTTGTTTCGAGAAATGAAGAAACCATTGTGTGGACAACGCTTTGATTCGTCTCGAGAAGTCATCAGTCAAGTGGAATTGCGGATTCAGGCAAAAAGCGTGGACTTCTATGATCAAGGCATTAAACAACTGATCCATAGATGGGAGAAATGTGTTACTATACATGGAGAGTACACAGAAAAGTATTAAAGTTCCTGTTAATGAAAGTACTATATATGGGTAGCAGTTGTCCAGAGCAACCTGAATGTGGTACTTCACTCAGGTTCGTTGAAAATGAGAAAGCCCTGGGGGTAATTGTGCAGTCAGATATGAAGTTCTGCAAGCACTCCACCTTTTTAGAGCTCTTATTTCTAGGTAAGGGTACGAACCTCTTGATATCCCCTCATAAAAGACTGCTGTACAAATTGGAGCAGCGTTGCATTAAGGGCAAGTTGCTGTTATGGATAAATGAGAAGAAAAGAATGGTAGTCAATGGGCATTACTCTTCATAAACTAATGTTATTAGTGGAGTTCCCAAGTTTCCCTTCCTGCCACTGGGAAGTGGGCTCTACTATCCAGCTTTGATATGCTCTCTTCTTTTAAACACAGCATATATAAACTTGTTTAAATAATAAAATCTGTACTTTTCCACAAACACGGTCCATAACATACTCTGCTCAAGGCCATCCAATAATAATTTTAGTTGATTGGTGTTGAGTCCATTGTTGTTTTCTAAATGATTGGTGTTGGGCCCATTGTTGTTTTCTGAACTTATTAATGATATTGATGAAGGCATATCATGCTTAATGTCCAAGTTTGCAGATGATACTAAGGTTGGCAGGGTGGTTGACAGTAATGACAATATGCTACTGCAGTGAGATCTAGAAATGTTTGGCAGATAGACTGCGAAATGACAGTCGAAGTTTAAAATTGTTAATGCAAAGTACTACATATGGGTAGCAGTTACTCCAGAGCAACCTGAATGAAGTGTGGTACTTCACTCAGGTTCATTGAAAACGAGAAAGCCCTGGGGGTAATTGTGCAGTCAGATATGAAGTTCTCTGAGCACTGCAAACAAGTTGCCAAGACAGTCCAGAGTTTGCCATTAATATATAGGAATTTTGCTATCAGGGATAAGGAAGTGATTATCCCATTGTATAAAGTGGTGGTGGCCAACCTACAGCCTGAGGGCTGGATATGGCCTGCAAATTTTTATATGGCCATGCAGAAAGTGAACTAAAACAGCATTTTAAATTTTGTTACTTATCAAAAAAATTTTCTCATTAAATGTTTTGTTTAGTAATTGTGTATTATACGTAATAAAATTTTTGAATATTTTCAATTTTAGGTGTATCATGATATTTATTTATTGACCTTAATATTGAAAAGCAGTGTGCCTTTTCTAGTTGTAAATTTTTTAAAGTGAGCATTTAAAAGCAAAAGTAAGGTTATTTTTTTAAAATACAAAAGAAAGTCATATTTTTATAATTTTAATAAAATCTAAAAAGTAAATTAGTGACATAGATTTGTTGCACATAAAAGTGTTGGCAATTTGCATTTTTTATAGAATGCCTGAAAATAAAAAATGGTATCACGAAAGTAGAAACTTCCTTTTACATGTAACAAGATATGGAAAATGTAACACTAATTTTTCTTGAATCACTCAGTGTGGCCTGCGAAAGAAATCGAACTGAATCTGGCCCCCTGTATGGGGTTGTGCACTACGGCCATATTGTCGATGTGCCTAATAAATCCCGAAACAAACAAACAAAGCCCCTGTATGGGGAAAAGTTGAGCACCACTGATACAAAGCAATGGCCAGGCCACATCTTGAATACTGCATACAGGTCTGGAAGCCTCGTTTTAGGAGTACAGAGAAGGGCAACGAGAATGTTGAGGGGAACAAAGGGGTGCTCTTACCAAGAAAGGCTTCAATTTTGTGAATTGCAGCATCAGGGATTAGGTACCTGAGAGGTGATCTGATTAAGGTGTTTAAGGCTTTGAATGGATTGAGCAAGCTCAGTGCTGATGGAATTCTTCCTCTTGCTCACATGCGGTAATTCAAATTGTGGAAGGACTGTTGCAGAATAGATGTATAGAAGCGTGCCTTTAGCCGACGGTTGGTTGATTATTGGAAGAAACTTTCATCTGTTGTTGTTGTTGTTGTGGAAGTTGATGTTGATAGTTTAAATTAATTGAAGGAAGAGATAGACAAACTATATTGGAGGGAATGAATAGGTTAAATGGGAGGTATCATGTTTTTTTTTTTTTTTTTTTTTTTTGGCTGATGCTGTAAGCTTGCTTCGTTGCATCATTTGCTAATGGTAACATTAAGTTGTACCAGTGTGTTTGAATGGTATAAGTGGTTCAAAATTGGACATGAGGATCTTTGCAATGACCTAGTAAGTGGGAACCCCTCAATCTCTCAAAATGAGGAGACCCTTTCAAAAGTTCGGGAAATTGTGGGAAGAGATCATCAATTGATCCTTAGAATGATGAGATGATTCATTCATCAACTTCTGCAAGAAGATTTAGGGAAAGGAAGGTCTGTGCAAAATTTGCACCATACACCTCATGGATGAACAGAAGCAACAAAGAGTGTCACCATGTGAAGATTTCATCTAAACTTGTCAAGACAGTCCTAATTTTGTTGAATGTATCGTTACTGGAGATGAGTGTTGGGTGTTTCAGTATAACCCGGAGATGAAGCAAAAGAGCATGCAGTGGATTTCAGTATCATCATCGAGGTCCAAAAAATTTTGTTTACAGAAGACCAGGATCAAGACAATGCTGATCACGTTTTTTGATCACCATAAACAGTTTTTCCCATTTAGAATTGAAAAACCTGAATTGAACTGAAAAAATACCAAGCATCAATCCCATCTTTTTGGATGGTGGAGGAGATACCATTTTGAAAGATTATCTCCTCTTCTACTTGGATAGCCAGTTGATGTGCACTGCTACCCGTATATTAAGCCCTAGTAAAATCTGTGTGTCCATTATAAGAAGCTCCCCTTTAACAATTCTGTAAGACTGGGAATTTTGAAATGACTAGATCCTATATATTGTAGTGGTCTACTTATCACCCCAGGAGCATTCTGTACTTTACCAGTCCAAAGTCTTTATTTAAAAGACTGTGAACTTCCCTTGATTCTTTGGAGTGAGAAATTACTACCAAGCTATGCTGCCAAGATGAATTACATACCTATTAACTTGGTATGAAATCTTGTTTATGTTAAAATGGATGAAGCTGTACACAAATTAATTGGTTATACACCTTCAAGAACTTCTTCTTCGATAGTATCTGGATTTTAAAAAACTAGCTTTCCCTCTCCTCTTCATAGCTGCCTTGGAACACAGCTCTTCCATCTTGTGATCTCTACTTCAAAATATGCTGGGTCAACAATATTAACAAAAAAAAAAAAAAAAAAAAAAACCAGCAACTCAGTCAGCAATATCATGCAGCTTACACAGCCCAGTTTTCTACTACACTCAAATATACACAGATGGCTTCAAAGCTTATGGCGGCACTCTAGTGGCAGCAGTTTTCCAGGCTCCACCTTTTCTCAACAACTTCCAGTGGAATGCAGTATTTATCCTCTTACAGTCCATGCAATACAGATGGTCATAAACCAGTACTATTTGACTTCTTATAAGGATTTCAGTAATATTTATAGTAATATGCATTAATATTAAAAAAGAAAAATAAGGAAATCACAGGCGTGATTTTATCAGGGAGCACCTAGTACTATGTATTTCCCAAAGGTCAAATTTTCATAGTGGTCTATTGTAAAGCAGTCAAGACTGGTCTTCCATACATTATGTGTATATAAATAATCTTATGTATACAGATGCTGAGTTTAATCTGTGTTCCCATAACAGATCCTAATCAATCTCAAAATGCTAGCCAATTGAAACCGAATTGCTGAGTTCCACTGGATTAATGGACATGCACTGATTAGCATTAGTAGAGGCATATGATGCAAGAAAGCAAGCGTATTCAGCATCAGCCAAAAAAAAAAAAAAAAACACACACACCACTCCCATTTCACCCCTCCGTTCGTTCGAAATACCTGTCCAGTTGAGCTTTAAATTTGTTTAGGCTATCAACTTCAACAACAAGTGATGGAAGTCGGTTCCACCAACCAACCACCCGCTGGCCAAAGGCAAATTTCCGCACATCTATCCGACATCCGTCCTTCCTCAATTTGAATTTATGCCCTCTGAGGTGATAATTCTGAGCAGGATGAAGAATCCCATTGGCATTGAGCATGCTCAAACCATTCAAAGCCTAATACACCTCTATCAGATCACCTCGCCGGTGCCTAGTCTCCAGACTCTGTAATTTGCAAAACTTAAGCCTTTCTTCGTAAGAGCAACCCTTTGTTCCATTCACTAATCTTGTTGCCCTTCTCTGTACCCGTTCCAGCAGCTCTAACATTCTTGAAATGAGCCCTCCAGACCTGTATACAGTACTCAAGATGTGGCCTAACCATTGCCTTATACAAGGGAATAATCACCTCCTTATCCCTGCTAGAAAAATTCCTGTATATCATTGACAAGACACCATGAGCTACTCTTGCAGCTCGTCTGCACTGCTCAGAGAACTTCATATCTGCCTGCACAATTACCCCCAGGTCCTTTTCATTCTCCACCACTGTCAGTGTAGTACCGCAGAGTTGATACGTTGCTCTGGGGTTACTGTGTCCCATATGTAGTACTTTACATTTGTCAATGTTAAACTTCATTTGCCACCTCTCAGCCCATCTGTTCAACCTTTCCAGATCCTGTTGCAGCAGCATAGCGTCAGTAGTGTCCTTAACAATCCTGCCAACCTTTGTATCATCTGCAAACTTGGACATTAAACTTGATATCCCATCATCAATATCATTCATAAACACCGATAACAACAACGGACCCAACACTGAACCCTGAGGAACTCCACTAATAACATTAGTCCACGTTGAGCAGTGTCCATTGATTATCACTCTCTGTCTTCTGCCACTCAACCATCCCCTTATCCATAGCAGCAATTTGCCTCCAATGCCACACTGCTACAATTTGTGCAGCAGTCTTCCATGTGCAACAGTATCAAAAGCCTTTCTAAGATCCAAATATATAGTATCAAAGTTATTCCCTGCATCCAGTTCTTTTGTGATTACATCATAGTATCCCAATCAAATTGGTCAGGCAAGACCTGCCCTTAACAAAACCATGCTGCGTCTGAGTTATAACTGAATTCTTGTCTAGATGATCCTGCAGTGCTTCTTTAACCAGTGCCTCCATTAATTTACCTGGAACAGAAGTTAAACTAACAGGTCTATAATTACTTGTGTCAGCCTTTGATCCTCCTTTGTGAATTGGGGTTACATTTGCACATCTCCAGTCTATGGGTACCTCCCCTGAGTCCAAAGAAGCTCTCATAATTATGGCTAGGGGTTTGCTTACTTCCTTTGCTGCCTCCTTTAATATAACTGGATAGATCCCATCCACCCCAGGTGCCATTTTTATGTTTATCCTCAACAATCTCTCCTCCACTTTCCTCTCAGTTATTACAAAATCATCCAGCTTACTGCCAATGTTTACTTTACCTACATCATTCTCCTTCCTGAATAACTCCTCATGCATGAATGTAGATGCAAAATACTCGTTTAGATTGTTAGCCACCTGAGCAGGATCCTCAACTGTTGAACCATCAATATCCAGTGGACCAATCTGATTCATCCCTTTCCTTCTTGAGTTTAAATATGTAAAGAACCCTTTTCTGTTTTTCTTTGCATCCTTTGCCAAGGATTTTTCGTAGTCTGCCTTTGCCTGCCTAATCTGCTTTGTGACTTGGTTACAGACCAACTTATATCTATCATAGGCTTCCATGCCACCCATTAATTTGTATGTATCCCATGCATTTTTCTTCTCTGCCACATGTCTCATTAGTCCATCTGACAACCATTTAGGCCTAAACCTTGAACAATATTTCTTAGTTGGTATGTAAAGCCTGGTAGCCTCCAATATTAGTTCCTTGAATGCTTCCCATTTTGAGTTTGCTGTTGGTAACGTCATCAGTTGGTCCCACTGTATAGAATTTAAATACTGTCTCAGTCCATCATAGTCGCCTTTACGAAAACAAAAACCCTTCCCTTTACCTCTGATAGTAGTTACCTCCTTGAGTAAATCCCACTTCAACACACTGTGATCACTGCCACCTAGTGGTTCATTTATCTTCAGATTCTTAATGCATGAAGAATCACTACTGATAATCAGATCAAGAGTATTGCTCCCTCTTGTTGCCTCTCGAACATGCTGATGTAGAAAACAATCATCCAATAAATCCACAAAAGCCTTGCTAGTGTGCGAGTGACCAACCCACAAATTCCAGTCAATATCTGGGAAATTAAAATCCCCCATTATAAGACTCTCTGATTTACTGGCCCACTCTATTTCCCTGTACAATATCTTATTATACTCATCAGAGTCATTAGGCCTATAGCACACTCCTACTCTCAATTTTGATTTCCCTATGCTTATGTCACACCAAACTGACTCGACACTGCCCTGTCCATCGATGTCGACTGGCTTCACTTCCTTGGACTTTATGTGTTTCTTAATTAATAGCATAACCCCTCCTCCCCTCCTGTCTATCCTTTCTATACACATTGTATTCCTCAAATTCCAGTTCCGCATTACTTATATCTGTATGACACCACGTCTCTGATATCCCAACAATATCTGCCTTTGATGTTTTGAGCAATATCTCAAATTCATCAAATTTATTTACCAAACTCCTAGCATTGGTGTACACGCAGGTATACATGCACCTGTTTCTATTCTTAGCTACCCTAACACAACCCATGTGTTTACTTGTACTGCAATGACTCCCAGCAGTCTCTGAAATATCCTACATCTTGTTTTTCAGGCTTCTGCTCATTTCAATAGAAGCAGTGCAAGAATCACTTCCACCTCTGCCAGTGGCTACTGTTAATCTATTAGTTCTTGTATCTCCCCAACTAGCAGTTTTCCGACCCACCTTACACTGCCTCGACAGCATCAGCAAAAATTCTTGCACCCTTTCTATTTAAGTGTATCCCATCCCTGTAGAAGCAATCTCTCCTGTTAACAAGTACAGTCCAGGCTGAAAAAAATTGTACCCCTTGAGCCTTGCACAATCCCTCCAGGGCCGAATTGATCGACAAGGCTCTCAAGATATACTCCCTCCTATCGTGTCTGGGCAGAATTGCAGACACTTTCAAATTCAACCCTAATTCACGGCTTTTTTTCAACAGTGACCTGTACTTGCTAAGTAATTCCGCCGGTCTCCTACTCTTAATATCATTGGTGCCAACGTGTACAACTATATCACCTTTTGTGCCCTTAAAAGATGATATCCGCTCTACAACGTCATCAACCTTTGCCCCTGGCAGACATACCCTGGTCCTATTCCACCTATCCTTTTTACAAAGCATGTTCCCCGTTTCCCTGACAATAGAGTCACCAACAACTACTAGTTCCTGTGGGACCAGCGCATTCTGCCTAGGGGGCTGCCTCTGTGTTTTCTGATGACCAAGTGCAAGCTCTGGCGTTGATGTGGGCAGCTGAGAGCTTGATGGGCCCATCACTTGTAATCCTTCGAGGGCATCCACCCTGTCCTTCAAGCTCTCATAAAGGCCCATAACAACGCTGAGTTGTCGCCTGATTTCCTTGCACTCCTTACATCGTGCACACACAAAGACATCCCCCTTGGCAGTATCATGTCCCGTACCCGACTGCTCCGCAAACATCAAGCAAACAGTGCATTTTAAAAGACTGTGATTTAGAGGGCAACTGACCCCTCAGTTCTCCCCTGAACCACAGCACTCCCATTAGCTTGAGCCTTTTGCTTTGCTGCTCTGGTCAGAGTCGTGATTCCGATTTAATTCAATAAAATTTCAAAACAAAAATTAAATCCTTAAGTTATATCCCAAAACAGTTATGTTATATATATATTTTTTTCGGTATCTAGTGTTTTCTACGAGTTCCCTTTATACAACTTCCGTATCACGTGTACCACTATAGTTATGTATTAATTATTTGTTACGATTAAGTCGTTATATATATATATATAGAGTTTATAATACAATTTAATTGACAAAGTTTATCAAGATTAATAGATTTACTGATTAATTGACAATATTATATTATGCACTATACTACACTAAGCTTATGCTATCGTGTAAAAATGGCAGGAATTCTCGAACGGTATTTCTACGCACTCGTAAGTATTGATTAGCTTCCAAATCTCGCTATCTCAATTTAGAATAAACTAAGGATCCTGACTAGGTCTATAATCTACTTATAGAAGATAATTTGATATAACAATTGGTTAATAAATCGACTAAATTTGGTTAAAAAAAAAAGACCTCTCGTTCAATTTGTAACACGTGGATTTGATACCGTTACCGATACTAAGTAATACCTACAAAATCTCTGTCTAAGTTAAACTTTAAACTAAGTATCGTAACTAGGAATATAAAGCTACTCTAGAAAATAAGTTAATATGACAATTTAAGCTAATAAATCAGAAAATAAATCAGGAAAAACTTCTCTGTTCCAAGAGCTTCAAGGAGCTACGACCGCACAGGCTAACCTCGCACCCAGAAGACCAGGAGATCTTGGAGAACAAGCATTCATTCATTCAAAAGTGCCATTAAGTACCACCACCCAAGCCTAGGCTTATATGTGGCATTGAAACAATATGGCCTTAGTCGCTAATGCTCCTAAAAACCAAATAACAAACAAACATATGTGGAATGGTGCTTAATGTTACTTAAACTTGGCCATTAAAACTCTAAACTTTCAATTTAACAATTCAGTACAACTAAAATAACTCAAAATATAAACTGTGAAAGCTCTTATGCCACTTGGCCCAAGCCAAGTGAGATAGATGTTAAGTTCATTGCTAACCTCACCTATCCCAGTGGACCTGGTGTCCATTCCTGCCACTGGAGGCAGGCTCTACTATCCAGCTTTGATACGCTCTCTTCTTTTAAGCACAACATGTATAAACTCATTAAAATTACAAAATCTGTACTTCACAAATACATAACATAGTCTGCTCAAGGCCACCCAATAATAATTCTAGTTGATTCCTAAGATCAACATACTGGCTGCAATAAAAGAGAATATGTTCTGATGTTTCCTGCTCTTCACAAGTGCAGTTCTGATCTTTCACCAGACCCAACTCATACAGTCTCTTTGTGAGCCTATGCCCAGTAAGAAGGAAGGCCTCATGTACTCCGAACTGTTGCTAGACTTTCTTTCTTACTTTCCCACCTCATCTGCCATACTTGAATCAGTTCTGACGATATTCTCTTTTTCTCCATTTTAACATCCTGTCCGTTATACAGCCTCACCTCCTTCCGACATGAACTCACACTCAAGACAATCTTTCTTACATTATGCCTTGTATAATATATCAATGCAGGTAAAACTATTTGCAGATCAGCAGGTAATCTACCTGAAATCACCTGGAGAGCATCTGTAGACACTGTCCTGCACACTCTAGTGATAGATAGGAGGGCAAATCTTTGGGCCTGCAATATATGCTTCTTTATCAATGAATTAGTCATCCTACGTAGCCAAGCTGCTGAAGCATAGGTGACTATAGGTACAAATAAACAATCATATAGCAAGTTTAATACACGACCTTTGATACCCCATTCAACTATAATGACTCTCTTTAACGTGGCATATAATATTCTAATTTTCTGTTTTAAATATTTAGCATAAGGGACAATATTCATTCACTTTCCTATCACCACCCCAAGGTACTTAACAGATGTTACATATCGTACAGATATGCCTTGAGTCCTCACAAGAGAGTGTCTACTCATACTGAGTTGACCTTTCAATAGTAACTGCACAGTCTTCTTTTCTGAGATTTGCAGGCCATATATCTTAGATCATTCCATCAGATCCCACAAAATTCTATATAGCCTAGCATTACTGTATATCAAGAAGAGAAGGTCATCAGCATATGCCAGAACATCAATCCCAACATAGTTCCGCTTCAAAAACTCGTCAATGGTTATGCACTAGGCCTGAGGACTGAACACAGAGCCCTGAGGACATTCTCTTAAAAGCTCTCTTTCTATCTCAGTATATACAGTTCTTACAGTTACTTTCCTTTTCTCAAAATACTGTCTAAAGACAAAACATTTTTGTTGAGCATTTTGTAACTCTTAGCCTAGACAGGACCCCTGCCCACCACAGCCTATCGAATGCACCTTGAAAATCGACAAACATACCCATCACATACCGCCCATTGTACTCTTGTACATATCTCACCCTCTGGCATATGACATCTTCTGTTGATTTCTCTTTCCTGTGAACAAATTGGTTACAAGAAGACAACATTCTTTGCTCATATCTAGTCATTATCCTACTTATACATAGGCATCATATGTTTTAGCCAATACTGACAGCGTGGCAATCTGACGGTATGCACCGGGCTCTTCTGGTGTCTTATTGGGACTTTTAACTGTCAATCTCAATAGTGCAGTTCTTCAGGCCAGGGAAAAGGAACCCCTATCCAGACATTTATTATACAAACAGCACTGGTTTCATTTGAAATGCTCTTTTCGTAACTAGGCTCCTCCGTAGCCAGGTGGGCAGGAGGCAGTGCGTAGCACATGCTTCTCGATTAGACCGGGGTTCGAGCCCATGACCACCAAATATGGAGGATGCGGAAAGGTCAGGGAATGACCATAGCATATCCCCGGAGCAATATGGCCTTAGTTGCTAATGCTCCTTAAAAAAAAAAAAAAAAAAAAAAATAACAAATAAATAACTTTTCATAACTTTTACTTCAGTGAGGTCAAGGCCCGGCAATCGGTCATCCTTTGCCTGTGCAATCGCTTGTGAGACCTCCTCCTGCCGATACCAGTACTCAGCATTGCCTCTGACCATCTCATTGAATCTCAGTATGTTCCATCTCCAATACTGGAAATAGATCATCCAAAACCATGTTTGTGGATCCATACCATTCTACAGTGTTAATACCATCTCTATTTATTGTATAGCTTACTTCATTAAAATATACCTTTTCTGTAACTATCTTAAAAATAGAATCCCCATGAGTCTCTTGATCCCCTTTCACTCACAAACTTTCTCCAAGAATTTTCTTCAGCAGTTTTTATACTTTTCACATATTCCCTTCTTAACCTCTTATATTTAGATTTATGCACATTAGCCAAATTTAAATCACCTCAACGTCAATAGTTCTGAAATTGTTTTCTCACAGTTTTTAGTTCTTTCCTTTGAAGTTCTAAGAGACCATTCCATCAATTCACTGGTTGCCTTTGAAACTTGTTCCTCTTCGTACTACACTTAGATGAAAAAAACGATATATTTTGTAATTCTTTAACATGTTCAGCATCAGTCAATTTTTCCCAATTTACATTATCAGACTGAGCACGGAAATCTCTAAATAGGCCTACAAGGCTGGGACAATTCATATTGAACAATTAAACATTACACCAGCCGGTATTCAAATAAACAAATTAAATAAATAAAATAAAATATATAGTAGTCTGAAACTGATGTGATTTAATTTACAATAAAATACAAAAATATGAAATATATAAAATATATAAAATATGATGATAAAAGCGATAAAAACAGTTAATAAAATACCGTAACAACTGTAGCTTTTGGAGATAGCGATCTCCTTTCTCAACAGCATATTTCTGCTGTGCGGCACATCCTTAAATAGCAGATCCACGGCACTTCGTCACATGGTTCCTCGGGAGTAAGGCCAGAATTTCCCATTTATGCACTGGAACCAGAAATGGCTCGGGAGCGCACTAGCTGAAACTGTTCATCTCGCCCAAGAACCACGGTTTCAAAGAGGGGATGTAAGCGCACACCCTTGTCTCTATTAATGGAATTGCTAGCTGCCCCAATACGTAAACTCTCAAGCCATTTACGGTCCCAGAACCTCTGTGCATGATCCATGATGTAGGTGAGATGGGGCGATGACTGAAAGACCCTCTGGGGGAGCATATGAATGCAATAAAGTCCGCAAACTATGGGAAGTTTGCCGTGGCAGAACATTTCTGGGAGAAGCAACATCAAATCTCCCTGGAGGATGCTGTCATCACGGATCATGCACAGGGGTTCTGGGACCATAAATGGCTTGAGAGTTTATGTACTGGGGCAACTAGCAATTCCATTAATAGTGACAAGGGTGTACGCTTACATCCCCTCTTTGAAACCGTGGTTCTTGGGCGAGATGAACAGTTTCAGCTAGCGCGCTCCTGAGCCATTTCTGGTTCCAGTGCATAAATGGGAAATTCCGGCCTTACTCCCGAGGAACCATGTGACGATGTGCCGTGGATCTGCTATTTAAGGATGTGCTGCACAGCAGAAATATGCTGTTGAGAAAGGAGATAGCTATCTCCGAAAGCTACAGTTGTTATGGTATTTTATTAACTGTTTTTATCGCTTTTATCATCATATTTTATATATTTCATATTTTTGTATTTTATTGTAAATTAAATCACATCAGTTTTAGACTACTATATATTTTATTTTATTTCATTTAATTTCATACGCTCGTATTTTATTTTATTTTATTGTAAATAAAGTGTTTTAGTTACAGGATTGGAATTTGTTTATTTGAATACCGGCTGATGTAAAGTTTAATTGTTCAATATGAACACGGAAAGCCAGATCGAATTTTGTCTGGTTTGCAGTCCGAACCGCAAATCTTTCAGTTTCCTTCTCAGTTTCTTCTGCTACAATGCTACCAATCTCAAAAAGAATAGCATTGTGATCACTGGTCATCAAGTCTTCTATAACTCTCCAGTTATGAACTCTACTATAAATAGAGATTGTACTCATATTAAGATCTACGAAAGACTCCCCACGTATAGTTGGGTATATAGGCCGGTGTCCTGGCACATTCATCACCACCAGCCCTGAGGCAGAAAGAAAATCCTCAAGAATTTCACCTCTCTCATCAGACTCCCTACAGTCCCAGAGTGGGGATTGCGAATTTGAGTCAAGAGCAACAATCAAATTATTAGGCAAAACAACAAGGCATACCCTCTCTAATTTATTTAAATGTACTTCTATATCCTGAGAGGGTGCGCAGTATAAGGAGTCAAAATATATCACTCCAAAACTCCCAATAACCTCACAACAAACAATTCTATCATCAGAAAGATGAGTCAACTTAGTAATTACTAGTCTTACATTTCTTACTATGATTGAAGTATGTTTGAATTTTTGAAGTGTCTTACATTTCTTACTATGATTGAAGTATCTTTGGGTGTTTCCCTTCCGATATCACACGATAACTTATCGGGTATCCCCTTACACCACCCAACACCTTATAAGGTTCTTGGACTAATGCTATATCAAAATTTTTCCTTTCCATTTCGTATGCCAGTTGTGTCGCAACAGCTTTCGATCTCTGCATTTAACTGTACTACTCGTAACTCACTAGCCATAATTTATTTTCAATTTATATTGCTCCAGTGCTCTTACATACTCCTGACATTTCTTGTCAACTGTAACATGGTTCATCACCCTTCATTTTATCTTATAATTATTACAAACTGGTGTCTCATTTTTCCAAGAACATTTCCTACCTGCTTCTGCACAGTGACTACAAATAGCAGTTCTTTGAGAGTACTTAGAAATATGTCTGTAACTCAGACATTTATAGCATTGTACTACAGAATATATTACTCAGCACTTATATGCCATCCAAGAGGCAAATAATATCGCTCTTTTTCCTATGATCTTCCAGACTTTCGATTGGACTTCGAGTTAACCTTATCATTAGTTCTAGATTTATTTACTGACAAAATCTCAACATTTTCTTTAAACACTTTTTTAGAAATTCCATTATCTTTACAGTTTTTTATACACAGTTGCTCCATAAATTCTTGATTCGTGCCCTTTTCAATATCAAATAACACCATTCGAGGATGAATTGTTCTCGGAACACTGAACTTTAAATCAAATTTTTGTATCTTCTTGCAGCCCTTGATTCTGTTAATGTCATCATCATCAGCCTCCACAAGGATGTGACAATCTCTAACAGTTCTTATATTTCTAACCTTTACATCTTTCAGTAATGGCTTCACCTCCTTTAACAGTTCCCTTTTCACTTCCTCACTTGTTTTAAATCTCATTCACACCTTTTATCAAAATAATTTTAGGAGTTTTCTTTTCCTTTGGTGCTTCATGTGTAGGTGCCTCCGTAGCCAGGTGGGCAGGAGCAGCAGTGCGTAGCACACGCTTCTTGATAAGACCGGGGTTCGAGCCCATGATCATCAAATACGGATTGTGCAGAAAGGTCAGGGAATGACCACTGCATATCCTCAAAGAAATGTGGCCTTAGTTGCTAATGTTCCTAAAAAAACCAAATAACAACAGCTTCATGTATAACTTCTGCATAACTTTTCACTTCACGTGCACTTTTCTCCAATCTCTCTTTTAACAGCAAGTTCTCCGTGTATACACACGCCGACCGGGCTAGCCGAGTGGGTAAAGTACCTGCCCGGCAACCCAAAGGTCGCGGGTTCGATTCCCGCCTCGGGCTTGGATCAAAGTACTGCAAAAACCTTGGGAGGTGCAATATGGCCACAGAAGCCGATGCGCCAACAACTACCAAATCAAAAAAAATCAAAATCTCCGTGTACACGTCCATCACTTTGGTTTCTAAAATGGCCCACATTTCCAAAATTATCTTCATTGCTTCATTGTAACTCGACTGCACTTATCAAACAAAAACAAATAGGCTTTTAGACATTCTCTAATTTCCTTAACATGCTCAATTCTTTATATTTTGACCTTTTCTTCTTGCATACACCTCCAGTTTCTTTATTATAGGACTTATCTTTTTTAGCACTCTTGCTTGATCTTGCTTTCCTCTTTTTTATATTTGGAAATTTCACCACTTTTTGATTGTGTATCCTTAGGATTTTATTGTGAAGCTTGAGGCAGGCCAAAGAGAAATGATACAGAACCCTTAGGTGGTGGAGTTCTTGGAATTGTTCTGCCAGAAAACACTTCTACTTCCTCTAGATCTTGTACCTGTGGAAAAATTTCTTCATTCACTTCTTCTCCTTCATCATCTGTTACAGCTGAAGTTGCTTCGAGGAACTCTTCTTTTCTTATAGATTCTTCAGGCTCTGTGCTATCAGAACTTTCTTCAGTACTCTTTTCTGTAGTTGTATATACTAAAATTTAAAGTATTTACAATTGAAAACTCAATCTCAAAACAGTGAGAAACAGCTAAACTATTTACAAAATATACAAATTGGAAACTTGAAACTGGGATAAAGAGCCCCAAAATATGGTGCACTCTGAATGGACCTAAAATGCTGTGAAAACCGATCAGCAACAATTTGAAATCCGTCTTGCTCAAGGGTCCCAGAGGAAGCCTTCAATTAAATTTGGCGAAGGCACAGAATGCTCTCAAAAACCTCAGGAGGGAATAAATAGCCTCCCTCCTTAATTTGAAAAATTTTAACAGAACAGAACAAGCTCCTTGGCCCCTCTACACCAACCCTCACTTTCGCTAGGTAAAGGGTTCCCCCTACCTGCCCACCCGGGATCACAAGGAGGTATGAGTAGTGGCGCAGGCTTGCCAGCCCTAGGCAAAAGGAAGACAGAAAAATCACTCTAGAAATAGCACTCTCACACACTAGCAAGAAAATACTTCCTATTGCCCCTAGGACATGGACTTTAGTAGGACTGATTGTGCATTGAATAAGAAGAAGAAGAAGAAGATTACAAAGGGTGGAAATAGATATGACAAGACAAAACCTTCATTGAGCTAATCAAATTAAACAGTACCCTGAATCCTGGAAATCAAATATATGGTCAAACAGGTATAAAGTAATCCTCGCATGACTGTGAGTTGAACTTGCTTGACTCACTCCGATCTACTCAAATCAGAAGTGCCTCCCACAGTGCATGACTTGCCGTGCCTCTTTTTCAGCATCTAGTTCTTGATTGTCTTCTTTTCATAAGAGAATATTGAACAGCACTCCCATTTACACATATTTCATAACACATCCACATTACAGCTAATATTAGGTGATGGGCCCTGTGGAGCTATTTTTATTTACGTAATTGTTAAATCTCTATATTGTTGTTGAACACACAAAAGGAAATCACAGAGCATCTTAGAAAGTCACCACTGGACATACATTGCTGAGGTTATTCTTGACTATAATGTGTATCAGTATTTTTGTTGTATGATTGGTGAAGTATAGCTCCAAAAGCTCTTCTGCCTTTTAATCTATAAATAACAACAAAAACTCACAGCTCCAGGAAGCTTGCAGGTATTATGCATAAGATGGATAAAGATCATTTGTCTGGTGATGGTTTGGTAGTTTCCCTGATCTGTGGTTCTTAAAAATTCTCTGATCAGTTACAATGATGTTCAGCTTATGGCATTTAGGGCACATGCAGTTCTTGTTAGTTGTGTGCCACCCAATGTGAAAAAAAAAAAAAATAAATAATAATAATAATAAAAAAATGAATAATCAGAAATGAAGCTAAACACTTATAGGTTAAATTTTATTTTTATTGTCAGAAATTATGGCTTGAGTTTTAATGTCATAATAATTAATTTAGCACAGTTAAGTAAGGATATTAATAAACTTATGATATTGATTCTGTAAGGA
Source organism: Mastigoproctus giganteus (assembly GCF_048544385.1). Classification (NCBI taxonomy): domain Eukaryota; kingdom Metazoa; phylum Arthropoda; class Arachnida; order Uropygi; family Thelyphonidae; genus Mastigoproctus; species Mastigoproctus giganteus. Next base: position 38,643,705 of record NC_143588.1, read on the forward strand.
TGAACATTTATTTATTAACCTAAATTAAATTAATTTTATAAATGTAAAATAATTTATTTTTTATTTTTACACAAACTTATTAGTATTAGCAATGGCCATATGGTGCAAAGAAGCCTATGGCTTATGCTGCATCAGCCAAAAAAAAAAAATAAAAAAAAAAAATAAGAAGAACATTTTTTAAAAAAGTAATAATTAATTAATAAGAGAAAAGGAAATAGACAACCTATGCATTTCCCTCCTCCCGTAGGTCAGAATCCAGCTGACCTTTGAATTTCCCCAAACTGTTAGCATCTATCACCCATGTAGGTAACTTATTCCAGTAATTTATAACTGGCTGGCTAAAATAAAACTTCCTGCAATCCATTCTAAACATGTCCCCCCCCCCCCCCGTAACTTGAAATTATAGCCTCTAGTTCTAGAATCATTTATAGCAATGAAAATTTTTTCCTCATTCATTTACTTATGCTTCTCAGAGCCTTAAACACCACAATTAAGTCTCCTCTAAGGTGCCTAGCTTCAAAGCTCTGCAACCCACATATTCGAAGTCGTTCCTCATATGGACACCCTTTTGCCGATCTCACCAGGCGAGTTACCCTTCTTTGGACCCTTTCAACAAGCAAATGTTTTTCTTTAGGTGTGGTCTCCATACTTGAACACAGTATTCCAAGTGTGGTCTAACAATAGCCTTATGTAATGGGATTATGACAACCTTATCTCTACTAGCGATTGTTCAATAAATCATTTATAGGACACTATGGGCCTTCCTTGCAACTGTCTACAATGCTCAGAGAACTTCATGTCTGACCACCCAAGTCCCTTTCCTCCACTGCCTGCAGTACTCCATTTCCTCCACTATGTAATATAAAATTCCATTACATACCATATTTTAAGCTGTATAAGATAGATTATGATTTACCAAAGATTATTTAAGAAAAAAATAACTTTTTTGAGGTTATGATTTATTTTATTATGCATATGAAAAAAAAATCTTTAATTTTATAATATCATACATATGAACGCAAAATATTGTAATGTTCTCAAAATTCATATACAAAATTATTCTATTTCATCTTTAAAGAATATCATCCCTTTAGGATGAACACAAACAAAAATACTTGATAGAATTTTTTCCTCTGGCAAAGTTTTTCTCTTGAATACGAGGAGAGGTGGAAGTTTTATTCACTCAGCACAATAAGCCAATGGGTCAAAAAAAGATAAAAAAGCAAGTTATTATTAATTTCAAAACCCAGAACTGTCATTCTAATCAAACAGAATATCATCTTTTGTGCTGTCCAAGGCATTACTGGTGCCACATTTCTTAAATGACTTCACAACTGTCTTAGTCTTTACTGCATCCCAAGAATTTTTTACTCATTGATACGCCTAAGAAATTGTTGGTCTCTTGATATCACCGGTATCCATTAAGTTGTGTTGTAGTACCTGTGTCTTCATCCATTTAGTCCATTCTTTTTCATGAAAGCTTTAAAAGGCTTGTTAATAGAAACATTCAGTGGTGGTAGTTGGTCAGTTAGTATACCTTGGAGGCGCCTCCGTAGCCAGGTGGGAAGGAGCAGCAGTATGTAGTACACGCTTCTTGATTAGACCGTGGTTCGAGCCCGTCACCACCAAATACGGAAGATGTGGAAAGGTCAAGGAATGACCACCGCATATCCCGGAGCAATATGGCCTTAGTTGCTAATGCTCCTAAAAACCAAAAATAACAAAAAATAACAGTATACCTTGGAATTACAGCAAGCTGTGTTTTTAACTTTTCCAACCTCCTATTTGTGGCATCTGTTTAATGTGCACAGAATTGATCCCATACTAGTAGGGCCGGGTTCTTGAGAAGGGGACCAGGATGCAGTGACCACACTTTTTACAGCCATTGTTTGACTCCATCATCATCCGTGTGCCCTTTAAGATGAACACGGAAAAAATACCTGGTGGAATTTTTTTCCTTTGGCAGAGTTTTTTCTCTTGAATACGAGAAGAGGTGGAAGTTTCGTTCCCTCAGCACAATAAGCCAAAACAGCACTATACCATGTGTCTTTTCATAGCCTGATGTAGTAGTAGTAGTAGTTGTGATGCAAGTAAGCAAGCTTATATAGCAGCAGCCAAAAAAAACCATTTCACACGTCTAATCCCTCTAAACATTTGTCCATTTCCTCCTTGAATTTATTTAAGCTATCAACTTTCACAACGATAGATGGAAGTTTGTTCCAGCAATCAACTACCCACTGGCTAAAGCCAAATTTCTGCACATCTATTCTATAACTGTCTTTCCTCAGTTTGAATTTATGCCCCCTCAGGTTCGTAATCTGAGCAAGAGGAAGAATCCCATCAGAGACTGCTCAACCAATTCAAGGCCTTATACACCTCAATCAGATCACCTTGCAGGTGCCTAGTCTCCAGATGGTGCAATTTACAGAACTTAAGACTTTTTTGGTAAGACCACCCTTTTGTTGCCCTTCTCTGTAATAGAAGGACGAGTCCAATTCTGCATCCTTCCTAAAATGAGGCCTCCAGACCTGTGCGCAATACTCAAGGCGTGGCCTGACCATCGCCATATACAAAGGGATAATCCCTACTAGCAAAATTCCTGTATATCATTGACAATACCGTATGACCTGCTCTGGCAGCCTGTCTGCACTAATCAGAAAATTTCATATCTCACTGCACAATTACTCCCAGGTCTTTTTAATTTTCTACCACCCTAAGTGTAGTACCATAGAGTTGGTACGTTTCTCTGGGGTTACTTCTACCCATATGCAGTAGTTTCCATTTGTCAGTGTTAAACTTCAGTTGTCACTTCTCAGCCCATCTGCCCAATTTTCTAGATCCTGTTGCAGTAGCACACTGCCATAACTTCATTAACAACCCTGCCAACCTTTGTATCATCTGCAAACTTTGACATTAAGCCTGATATACCTTCATCAGGCTTAATGTCAAATGTCATCCAATGTTTTGTATATTTATCATTGATAAATATACAAAACAACAGTTGGGCCAACACCGAACCCTGGGGGACTCGATCAATAACATTAGTCCACAAAGAGCGGTGTCCATTGATTACTACTCTCTGTCTTCTCCCACTCCACCACCCTTTTATCCATTGTAGCAACTTTCTGTTAATACAATACTGCTCCAATTTGTACAGTCATCTTCCATGCACAACAGTGCATGGAAGAAGACTGTACAAATCCTAAAATCCAAATATATGATATCAAAATTAATTTTTGCATCCAGTTCATTTATAACCACATCATAGTATCCAATCAGATTTGTCAGACTAGACTTTCCCTTAACAAACTCATGCTGTGTCTGAATTATTACTGCTGTCTTGCCTAGATGATCATGCAATGCATCTTTAACCAGTGATTCCATTATTTTCTTTAGAACAGAAGTTAAACTAACTGATCTGTAATTATTCATATCACTCTTAGATCCCCCTTTGTGAATTGGAGATACATTTGCACATCTCCAGTCCATGGGGATTCCCCACCCCCCAAGTCCAAGAATTCTCTTATAATTATGGCTAAGGGTTTGCTTACTTCCTTTGACACCTCCTTCAATATAACTGGATAGATCCCGTCTACCCCATGTGCCTTTCGTATGTTTAACTTCAACAATTTCTCCTCCACTTTGCCCTCAGTTATTACAAAATCATTAAGCACCCTATTACAGTTTGATAAACTTCTGGCATTTTCCTCCCTTAATAGCTCCTCGTGTGAATGTAGATGCAAAATACTCATTCAGATTATCAGCTATCTGAGCAGGATCATCAACAGCCGAACCATCGATATCAAGTGGACCAATCTGATTTATCTTCTTCCTTTTAGAGTTTATATAACCAAAGAAATCCTTTCTGTTTTTCTTAGCATCCTTTGCCAAATATTTCTCGTAATCTTCCTTTGCTTGCCTAACTTCCTTTGTATCTTGACTACAGCCTAGCTTATATCTATCGTAGGCTTCTGTGTTGCCTAATATTTTGTATGTATCACATGCATTTTCCTTCTCTGCCACATCTCATTAGTTCATCTGACATCTATTTAGGCCTAAACCTTGAACAGTATTTTTAATCGGTAAAGCTACTAGGCTTTTAATGAAAAGCCTAGTAGCTTTCATGATTACTTCATTGAATGCTTCCCATTTAGAATTTACTGCTGGTAACATGATCAGTTGGTCCCACTGTATATAATTTAAATTCTCAGGCAGTTGTCTGAGACCACTGCAGTTATCTTTACGGAAGCAAAACTCGTTCCTTTACTCCTGATGGTAGTAATATCTTTAATTAAATGCCGGAAGAATCACTTCTGATAATCAGATCTAGGGTATTACTTCCTCTAGTTGTCTCTTGAATGTGCTCCTGTAGAAAATAATCCTCCAATAAATCCACAAAAGTCTTGCTAGTGTGCGAGTGACCAAATTACAAGTTCAAGTGAATATCTCGGAAGTTAAAATCCTCCTTTATTAGTCAATCTGATTTTCTGGCCCACTCTATTTCTATATACAGGTGTTCATTGTACTCATCAGAGTTATTAGGCCTATAATACACTGCTACTCTTATTTTTGCTTTCCCAGTGCTTATATCACACCAAACTGACTCAACATTGCACTGACCATCTATGTCAACTGGATGCTCCTCCTTAGATTTTGTCTTCACAGTTACTGATGTTGTACCTTTAACATCCACTCTTCTGTTTGAGCATATTCAAATGTTAAAGGAGACTAGTTCAAAGCAGAACCATCCCAAATAGCTAGGAAAAAAGATTATTAGTTTAATTCCCAATGTCTTATCTCATAAAAAAAAAAAAAAAAACCCTATAAACAATAGTAGTTATAAAAACTTTGTATAAGGGCAACAGTGCGAAAAATTAGTTAAATTTTTTTTAATTAAAAAAAAAACCCTTTAAAAACGAAGTAATTGCATCATTTATGAGGCCGTTTTAATATTTGAAGTAGGCTTATCCCCCCTCCCTTTCATATCTGTTTAATGCAAAAAGCTGTTATGATATCTATTTATTTGGTTTATAAATTGAGTGTTTTACAAATTTGAATTGCTAATACTTTTTTACAGTGGAAATATTTCATCAGCAGTTCAACTTGATCCTGCATATTTCTATAAGAATTCATCATATCCTTTTGGAATTGATCCAGTAAGTACTATTATACTTTTTTTTCGTGGGGGGAAGGTGGATACATGGGAAGGGGAGAGAGAGAGAGAGAGAGAGAGAGAGAGAGAGAGAGAGAGAGAGAGAGAGAGAGAGAGAGAGAGAGATGCTATTTAATTGTTGTGATGAAAATTTTTTACTTTTTCATTTTAATAATTTTTTGGATGATTTTTTTTTGTTAATTTTTTTAGGTTAAAATCCTAAAAAATTTTTTTTAGGTTAAAATCCCATGGTTCTAAATTAAGTTTAAGTCAGATTAGCTGTACATATTAAAACTCATTCATACTGTGAAATATATGCTGTGGCGCCAACTTTATTGTCTCACGTGCACATGTGCCAATAGCTCCCCCAGGCAGTTAGTGGCGAAGTACAATAGTGTTCAGAACTTTGTATAAGGGCAACAGTATTCTTAATTCCATCCTGACAAGACAACGTGATAACTTTTCATTTCACAATATGCCGACGGGGCTAGCCAGGTGGGTAAAGTGCCTGCCTGGCAACCCAAAGGTCGCGGGTTCGATTCCCGCCTCGGGCTTGGATCAATGTACTGCAAAAACCTTGGGAGGTGCATTATGGCCACAGAAGCCTATGCGCCAACAACTACCAAAAAAAAAAAAAAAATTTCACAATATATTTGCATCTTGGCTAGAAATCACTGCCAATAACATGCATTCTGTTTGCCAGCATATTTTGTTCCATTTGGCAAATGATTTCACTGGTTTTGAATTGCAAGTTCAGACAATTGCCAAAGACATTGTGAAGATTGGAAAAGACTTGGGATTCGAAACTTTGGAAACTGCACTGACTCACATGTAAATGACTTAGATGATGCAACTCTTCTTGAAATTGATGAGCAAATTGCACATGAAGAAGAGGAAAACAATTCTGAAGTGGCACCAAAAGAATTTTCAACAGAAGAATTGGAGAAAATGTTTCAGAGGGGTTTACGTGGCCTGTGAGGCGATTATGAATGAAGATCTGAACGTTGAACATAGCATCAAGATACAGCAAATTTTACAAGATAGGATTTGATGCTACAAAGACTTGTACGCTGAGAAAAAGAAGAGATGACTTCACCAGACTTCATTATTAAAATACCTAAATAAACAATAAAGCTTTTTTCTCATCTCTCATGATGTGTTACCTTTTCATTAATAAAATTTTTGCAATATTCTTTTATTTCAAATCCTTTTAATTGAAATCAAGTGCAAATTGTTTATAGATTTATTATAATTTGTTTATATACTGTTTCTCTGATATGCATTCAGTTAAAACCCCTTATAATTATACCTTAATCAGCACGGTTTCACGTAACACAGAACAGTTTCGGTACCAATTATCAGTGCTATGTGGGTTATTTCTGTACTTGGATTTTAATTTACCATTAAAAAAAAAAATGCAGCAGAAATCAAAATCACATTATTTATTTACATCATTATTATTAATAGTGGCAAATGATTCAAGGAAGCAAGCTTATTTATCAGCAGCAACACACACACACACACACACACACACACACACACACACACACACACACACACACACACACACACACACACACCTACCTACCTATACTTTCTTTCTAACAATTTACCTGACCTTTCCTCTTAAATTTATTCAAACTATCACTTCCAGAACACCACAAGTTTTCACAATTCCTGAAAAACAGTTTTACTTCACTTTGCATTTATGGCCACTTATGTGTGTTGTCTGAGAAAAAGGAAGGATGCCATCAGGATTTAGTTTACTCAATCCAATAACACTTTAAACATTAAAGAGGGTGCTGACTCTCTTTAAAAATTACAGCTGTGAATTACAGGCTCCGAAAAAGCGATGTGTTTGCCATTTTATTTACCTAATTGTTATTTTATATTGAACTTTATAAGTAGCCATATAGTTCTAGATACGCTGGTTATTTTTAATTTAGATAAAGAGTTTTTGTAGATTACTACTTAATATACGTAAAACCGCTGTTTCGTTCAAATCTTGCAGCCATTGTTTTTGTATAGAGTGGTAGGTAATTCAAATTTTTAATTGTGGTAACTAGGTTGCTCTAACGTAAAATTATATAGCATAATTTGCATACCTGCATTTAGTATTCTATTAGATAGTGTAGTATTGACAATTGATTAATTAAATTTATTGATCTTATTAATTTAAAATATCATGCCCCAGACTGGAGCAGAAAACCAACTGGCACAAAGTGGCAGGAGTGCTGTGACTCGGGTGAGAACTGAGGGGTGGGGGCAATTCTCCAACGCATCACAGCCTAAAAAAAAGTGCAACTTGTGAAATGTTTGCCGAACTCTCTGGAATGGAACATGATCTAGCCAAGCAGGATGTCTTTATGTGTACCAGGTGCAGAGTGTCTAGAAATTAGGCGTCAGCCCAGCGTTCTGATGGGCATCTACGAGAGCTTGAGGTGTAGGGTAGATGCTCTCGAAGAAATTAATATGAGGGGCCCGTCAAGCTCAGCTGCTCAACTCATTGTCAGAGCTCACTCCTGGGCATCAGGCAACACAGCGGCAACCTCCAAGGCAGAATGCGCTGGTCACACAGGAGTTAGTTATCGTCGGTGACTCTGTTGTCAGGGAGATGGGGAATATATTGTGTAAAAAGGATAGATGGAATAGGACCAGGGTATGTCTGCCAGTTGCAAAAGTTGATGACGTTGTAAAGCATATATCATCTTTTAAGGGCACAAAGGTTGATATTGTTGTACACGTTGGCACCAATGACATTAAGAGTAGGAGATCTACAGATTTACTTACAAGTACAGGTCAATGTTGCAAAAAGTTGTGAATTAGGGTTAAATTTGAAAGTGTATGCAATTCTGCCCAGACACGATAAGAGGGAGTACATGATGAGAGCTTTGTCAATCAATTCGGCCCTAGAGAAAATCTGCAAGGCTCAAGGGGTAATATTTTTTTCAGCCTAGTCTGTGTTTGTTAACAGGAGAGACTGCTTCTACAGGGATGGGATACACTTAAATAGAATATTTGCTAATGCTATCGAGGCAGTGTTAGGTGGGTCGGAAAACTGCTAGCTTGGGGGGGGGGGATTCACAGACTAAAAGGTTAAAAGTAGCTGCAGGCAGAGGTGAAGGTGATTCTTGCACTACTTCTATTAGAATAAGCAGCGGCGTAGAGTGAGGGGTGTTGGGGGTTTCAGGGACCGATGGCAGTCATCGTGAAACAGGTGGGTGTATGGGATGTGTTAGGGTAACTAATAATAAGAATAGGTACATGTATACTTGCATGTATACCAATGCTAGAAGTATAGTAAATAAATTTGATGAATTTGAAGTGTTGGTAAAGACATCAAAGGCAGATATTGTTAGACATGGTGTCACACAGATATAAAGAATGTAGAACCGGAATTTGGGGAGTACGATGTGTACAGAAAGGATAGTCAGGATAGGAAGGGAGGAGGTTTATGCTCTTAATTAAGAAAAACATAAAATCAAAAGAAGTGTATCCAGTTGATATAGATGAACAGTGCACTGTTGAGTCAGTTTGGTGTGACATAAGCACTGTGAAAGCAAAAATAAGAATAGGAGTGTGTTATAGGCCTAATGACTCGAATGAATACAATGAACAATTGTACAGAGAAATAGAGTGGGCTAGTAAATCAGAATGTCTTATAATGGGGGATTTTAACTTCCCAGATATAGACTGGAACTTATGGATTGGTCACTCGCACACTAGTGATTGTTTTCTGCAGCAGCATGCTCGAGAGGCAACCAGAGAGGGTAATACTCTTGATCTGGTTATCAGCAGTGATAATTCGTGTATTAAGAATTTGCAGATAACGAAACCATTAGGTAGCAGTGATCACAGAGTACTGATGATCGTGCTATGTAACTTGGTGGAATTCATGTATAGACTGCAAGAGATAGGTCATGGGCTATAGGTTGCTCACCACTGCTCTAGAGAGGCGCGTCCGTAGCCAGGTGGGAAGGAGCAGCAATGCGTAGCACTCGCTTCTTGATTAGACCGGGGTTCAAGCCCGTCACCACCAAATACGGAGGATGCGGAAAGGTCAGGGAATGACCAACGCATATTCTGGAGCAATATGGCCTTAGTTGCTAATGCTCCTAAAAACCAAATAACAAGCCACTGCTCTAGAAGATAGAGGTAAGACACTCAAAATCATTATACTTTATTATTGTTATTATAGTGGCTTAATAAATCAGTATCCATTCATTTAGAAAAGTTAAGTGCAGTGCTCTGTCTTTAAAACAGCAAAATCAAAATGTGGTAAACTCAAAAATCCAGCATCCAAGGGGATTGAGAGGTGCTAGACTTTAAAATTTTCCAGATTTTAGAGTGGTAAAATTTTGGAGAAGCACACTGCATTGTATATTAAGCACAAACAACTAAATCTGTAAAAATTAATTTATAATGACTAAAAGGTAGAATTTTTCTCAGCCTGGTCTGTGCATGTTAACAGGAGAAAATGCTCCTACAGGGATGGGATACACTTAAATAGAAAGGGTGCAAAAATATTTGCTGATGCTATAAAGGCAGAATTAGGTTGGTGGGAAAACTGTTAGTTTGGGGTAGATATACGGACTAATAGATTAACAGTAGCCGCTGGCAGAGGTGAAAGTGATTCTTGCACTGCTTATATTAGAATGAGCAGCAGCCTGGAAAACAAGATGCAGGGTATATCAGAGACTGCTGGGAGTCATTACAGTGAAAGTAAACACATGGGTTGTTTTGGGGTGGCTGGGAGTAGTAGCGAGTGCATCTCTGCTTGCGTGTAAACCAATGCTGGGAGTTTGGTGGATAAATTTGATGAATTTGAGGTGTTGGTCAGGACATCAAAGGCAGATGTTGTTGTGATATTAGACGTGGTGTCACACGGATATAAGGGATGCAGAGCTGGAATTTGGGGAGTGCAGTGTGTGCTGAAAGGATGGATGGGATAGGAAGGGAGGAGTGGTTGTACTGTTGGTTGAGAGGCATATAAAATCCAAGGAAGTGCAGCCAGTCTACATCACTGGACAGTGCAGTGTCGAGTCGGTTTGGTGTGACATAGGCACTGGGGGATCAAAATTGAGAGTCGGACTGTGTTATAGGCCTGATGTGACTATGATGAGTATAATAAAAAAGCTGTGCGGGGAGATGGAGTGGGCCAGTGAATCAGAGTGTCTTGTAGTGGAGGATTTTGGCTTCCCAGATATTGATTGGAACTTGTGGATTTGTCACTTGCACACTAGCGTGACTTTTGTGAATTGGTTGGATGATTGTTTTCTGCATCAGCATGTTCGGGGGGGGGGGGGGCAGCTGGATGGAGTAATACCCTTGATCTGGTTATCAGTAGTCATTCTTCATCCTTGATCTGATTATCAGTAGTCATTCTTCATCAGTAGGATTCACTCAAAGAGGTAAATACCATCAAGGATAAACGGAAGGGTTCTTGCTTTCGTAAAGACAACTGCAGAGGTCTGTACGGTGGGACCGGCTGATGATGTTACCAACAGCAAATTCAAAATGAGAAGCATTCAAGGAAATAACCTTGGAGGCTGTTAGGCTTTGCATACCAACTGGGAGATATTGTTCAGGGTTTGGGCCTGGATGGATGTCAGATGAACTAATGAAACATGTGGCAGAGAAGAGAAATGCATGGGATGCATATAAATTAATGGGTGACATAGAGGCCTGTGATAGATATGAGCTGGTCTGTAACCGGGTTACGGGGGTTGGGCAGGCGAAGGCAGATTATGAGAGGTCTTTGGCTAGGGATGCGGGGAGTAGCAGCAAACAGTTCTTTACATATGTGCTCTGGAGGGAAAGGGATGAATCAGATTGGTCCACTGGATATTGATAGTTCAGCTGTTGATGATCCTGCTCAGGTGGCTGACAGACTGAATGAGTGTTTTGCATCTCCATTCACACATGAGGAGTTGTTCAGGGAGAGGAGTGCCAGAGGTGAATTAAACTCTGTCAGTGAGCTGGATGATTTTGTGATAACTGAGAGGGAAGTGGAGGATAAATTGTTGAGGATAAGCATAAGGAGAGCACCTGGAGTGGATGGAGTCTGTCCAGTTGTATTGAGGAGGCAATGAAGGAAGTGGGTGGGCCCTTAGTCATAATTATGAGAGCTTCCTTGGACCAAGGGGAGATACCCATGGACTAGAGATGTGCAAAGTGACCTCAATCTGCAAAGGAGGATCAGCGGGAGACACAGGTAATTATAGGCCTGTTGGTTTGCTTCTGTTCTGGGGAGATTAATGGAGGCACTGGTTAAAGAAGCATTGAGGGATCATCTGGACAAGACTTCAGTTATAGCTCGGACACAGCTTGAGTTTGTTAGGGGGAATTCTTTGTGACGAATTTGATTGGGTACTGTGATGTAGTCATAAAGCAACTGGATGGATGCAAAGAATGGTTTTGGTATCATATATTTGGATCTTAGAGAGGCTTTTGATATTGTTGCACATTAGCATTAGTAGAGGCATTTGATGCAAGAAAGCAAGCTTATGCAGCATCAGCCAAAAAAAAAAAATAAGAAAAAAAAAAAATAAAAAAAAAATAAATAAAAAATAACCACTTCCACTTCACCCCTCTGTTCATACGAAATACCTGTCCAGCTGAGCCTTAAACGTATTTAGGCTATCAACTTCCACGACAAGGGATGGAAGTCTATTCCAGCAACCAACCACCCGCTGGCTAAAGGCAAATTTCCTCATGTCTATCCTACATCTGTCTTTCCTCAATTTGAATTCATGCCCTCTCAGGTGATTATTCTAAGCAAGAGGAAGAATCCCATAAGCATTGAGCATGCTTAAACCATTCAAGGCTTTATACACATCTATCAGATCACCTCACCGGTGCCTAGTCTCCAGACACTGTAATTTGCAAAACGTAAGCCTTTCTTCGTAAGAGCAACCCTTTGTTCCATTCACTAATCTTGTTGCCCTTCTCTGTACTCGTTCCAGCATCTCTACATCCTTCTTGAAATGAGGCCTCCAGACCTGTATATAGTACTCTAGGTGTGGTCTGACCATTGCCTTATACAAGGGAATAATCACCTCCTTATCCCTGCTAGAAAAATTCCTATATATCATTGACAATACACCATGAGCTACTCTAGCAGCTCGTCTGCACTGCTCAGAGAACTTCATATCTGCCTGCACAACCACCCCCAGGTCCCTTTCATTCTCTACCACTGTTAGTGTAGTACCACAGAGTTGATACGTTGCTCTGGGGTTGCTGTTTCCCATATGTAGTACTTAACATTTGTCAATGTTAAACTTCATTTGCCACCTCTTAGCCCATCTGCTCAACCTTTCCAGATCCTGTTGCAGTAGCATAGTGTCAGTAGTGTCCTTGACAACCCAGCCAACCTTCGTATCGTCTGCAAACTTGGACATTAAGCTTCATATACCATCATCAATATCATTTATAAATACAGAAAACAATAATGGACCCAATACTGAACCCTGAGGGACTCCACTAATAACATTAGTCCATGATGAGCAGTATCCATTGATTACCACTGTCTGTCTTCTCCCCCTCAACCACCCCTTTATCCATAGCAGCAATTTGCCTCCAATGCCACACTGCTCCAATTTGTGCAGCAGTCTTCCATGTGCAACAGTATCAAAAGCCTTTCTAAAATCCAAGTATATAATATCAAAGTTATTCCCTGCATCCAGTTCTTTTGTGACTGCATCATAGTATCCAATCAAATTGGTCAGGCAAGACTTCCCCTTAACAAAACCATGCTGTGTCTGAGCTATAACTGAAGTCTTGTCTAGTTGATCCTGCAGTGCTTCTTTAACCAGTGCCTCCATTAATTTTCTGGGAACAGAAGTTAAACTAACAGGTCTATTATTACTTGTGTCGCCCTTTGATCCTCCTTTGTGAATTGGGGTCACATTTGCACATCTCCAGTCCATGGGTACTTCCCCTGAGTCCAAGGAAGCTCTCATAATTATGGCTAAGGGTTTGCTTACTTCCTTTGCTGCTTCCTTTAATATAACTGGATAGATCCCATCCACCCCATGTGCCTTTCTTGTATTTATCTTCAACAATTTCTCCTCCACTTTACTCTCAGTTATTACAAGATTCTCTAGCTTACTGCCAGAGTTGAATACACCTCTGGCATTCCCCTGGCTGAATAACTCCTCATGTGTGAATTTCGATGCAAAATATTCATTCAGTTTGTTAGCTACCTGTGCAGGATCATCACCAGTTGACCCATCGATATCAAGTGGACCAATCTGATTCATCCCCTTCCTTCTAGAGTTTACATAAGTAAAGAACGCTTTGCTGTTTTCCTTTGCATCCCTTGCCAAAGATTTCTCGTAATCTGCCTTCGCCTGCCTAACTTCCTTTGTAACTTGGTTACAGATCATCTTGTATCTATAATAGGCTTCTGTGTCATGTGCTAATTTGTATCTATCCCATGCATTTTTCTTCTCTGCCATATGTCTCATTAGTTCATCTGACATCCACTTAGGCCTAAACCTTGAACAATAATATTTCTTAGTTGGTATGTAAAGCCTAGTAGCTTCCAAGATAAGTTCTTTGAATGCTTCCCATTTTGAATTTGTTGTTGGTAACATCATCAGTTGGTCCCACTGTATAGAATTTAAATACTGCCTCAGTCCATCGTAGTCGCCTTTGCGAAAGCAATAACCCTTCCCTTTACCGCTAATGGTAGTTACCTCTTTGAGTAAATCCCACTTCAGCACACTGTGATCACTGCCACCTAATGGTTCATTTACCTGCAGATTCTTAATGCATGAAGAATCACTACTGATAATCAAATCAAGAGTATTACTCCCTCTAGTTGCCTCCTGAACATGCTGTTGTAGAAAACAATCATCCAATAAATCCACAAAAGCCTTGCTAGTGTGTGAATGACAGTCCCCAAATTCCAGTCAATATCTGGGAAATTAAAATCCCCCATTATAAGACTCTCTGATTTACTGGCCCACTCTATTTCCCCGTACAGTTTCTTATTATACTCATCAGAGTCATTAGGCCTATAGCACACTCCTACTCTCAATTTTGATCTCCCAATGCTTATGTCACACTAAACTGACTCGACACTGCACTGTCCAGTGATGTCGACTGGCTTCACTTCCTTGGATTTTATGTGTTTCTTAACTAATAGCATAACCCCTCCTCCCTTCCTATCCTGTCTATCCTTTCTGTAGACATTGTACTCCCCAAATTCCAGTTCTGCATTCCTTATATCTGTGTGACACCACATCTCTGAAATCCCCACAATATCTGCCTTTGATGTTTTGAGCAATACCTCAAATTCATCAAATTTATTTACTAAACTCCTAGCATTGGTGTACACGCAAGTATACATGCACCTGTTCTTTTTCTTAGCTAACCTAACACAACCTATGTGTTTATTTGTACCCCAATGATTCCCAGCAGTCTCTGAAATATCCTGCATCTTATTTTCCAGGCTGCGGCTCATTCCAATAAAAGCAGTGCAAGAATCACTTTCACCTCTGCCTGTGGCTACTGTTAATCTATTAGTTCTTGTATCCCCCCAATCTAGCAGTTTTCCGACCCACCTAACACTGCCTCTATAGCATCAGCAAACATTCTTGCACCCTTTCTATTTAAGTGTATCCCATCCCTGTAGAAGCAGTCTCTCCTGTTAACAAGTACAGACCAGGCTGAAAAAAATTCTACCCCTTGAGCCTTGCACAATCCTTGTTGTGCAAGGATTGTACAAACAGAGCTGAACTGATAGTCACTTTGAAGGTAGAAAATTTCAATGGTGTTCTTTTAGCCAGTGAGTTGTTACTGGAGTAAGTTACTTCTGTGGATTGTTGGTATCGGGGAAATTAAAAATTCAGCTGGATATTTACTTACGTTAGGAGGGAATAACATGAGTTCTTTATTTTTTTATATATTTAGTTTTTATTTTTATTATCTATATAATATCTGTGTAAATACACCATAGTTTACCCATAAATTTAACTACCTGAGTAGTGTAAAGGCATCATTTGATTTTATCTCATATTGTGGTTACCTTCACAATGAGATACCAGGTATTGGACTACTTCGAATAAATAATGCTTCTCTAGTAGAGGAGACTACTGTTATTGTTAATGTGTTATGGGTTGAAAGTAACTATATAATATCGGTGTAAATACACCATAGTTAATTTCAACCCATAACACATTATGCCTTGTGCATTTAGTCTTCAGAATATTATCATTATCTTTACCATTTGGCATCTCTCATTCATATTGTGGTATTAACTTCACAATCACGATGGCAAGTTTCCATTATCAAAGTACCTGCCTGCCCACCAGTGAGTGAGCCAACAAGCTCTGAAACAGTGCTGTCTGGGTGGCGGTGCCCACTGAGAAAAATAACAGTAGTCTCCTCTACTAGAGAAGCTTTATTTATTCGAACTAGTGCAATACCTGGTATCTTGTTGTGAAGGTAGCTACAATATGAGATAAAATCAAACAATGCCATTTCACTACTCAGGTAGTTAAATTTAGAGGTAAACTATGGTGCATTTACACCAATATTATATAGTTCAATTGAACCGATAACACATTATGCCTTGTGCATTTAGTCTTCAAAAAATTTATTTATTTTTATATATTTTTTATTTATTTTATTATTTTATTTTACTCTTTTTAGTGCCAACACAGCAAAAACCTTCGGCTTTGTTATACTGTATGACTAATACCATTTCAAATGTTTCAGAATACTGTGCTTTCTTTTTCTGCAGATAAATAATTAAAATAATCAGAAAACATGTTTAGGTCTACATGATCAGAACTGTCTACAAGATCTTCAAGTTATATCTTGCTCAGACACAAAAAAAAAACTAAATAATTATCGTCCTATTGCTCTGACTAGCTGTCTGTGCAAAATGCTAGAGAGAATGGTTAATTTTCGTTTAATCTGGTATTTAGAATCAAATGACCTTCTCTCCACCATCCAGTGCGGCTTCCGAAGGAACCGGTCCACTTTGGACCATTTTATTAGGCTGGAAACATCCATCTGGGATGCTTTCCTAAAACGTGAAAATTTAGTGTCTGTATTCTTTGACATGGAGAAAGCGTATGACACAACTTGGAGATTTGGCATCTTAAAAGATTTGCATAGCCTTGGTCTTAGAGGGCATCGTTCCTTCAGCCAAGAGGAGGGAGTACCACAAGGATCAGTATTAAGTGTCACAGTTTTTCGCCATCAAAGTAAATTCCATCACAGAACAGCTTCCTCCAACTGTAAACAATGCCCTATATGTTGATGACTTTAGCATATTTTGTCAGTCATGCAACATGAGCGTTATTTAAAGACAACTGCAAAAAGCCATCAATCGCCTTAATTCCTGGGCACTTGCTAATGGCTTCAGGTTCTCGCCGGAGTAGACCCTTTGCGTACACTTTTGTCGTAAGCGTAATCTTCATCCTGAACCTAAATTAAGGCTCGGACAAAATGCTATTCCAGTAGCAGCGGACACAAAATTCTTGGGACTCGTATTTGATAAAAAGCTGACCTTTCTGGATCACATCCGTCAACGCCGCAAAGTGCACTATAGGCCTGAATATTCTGTGCTCTCTCTCCTCTGCATCTTGGGGTGTGGATCGATGCACCCTACTACGCATTTACCGTGCACTTGTACGATCCAGATTAGATTACGGGTCCCTGGTATACAATTCAGCCAGAGATAGTGTACTTCGCTGGCTGGATCCTGTCCATCATCAGGCTCCGTATTGCTATTGGAACATATCGAACATCTCCTGTCCAGAGCTTATACATCGAAGCAAACGAACCACCGTTATCGCTTCAATGTAAGCAGTTGTCTCTAAAGTATGCTTTAAAACTGAAATCCCTGCCAGACCATCCTACGTGGCCATCCATTTTTGAGCCACGATGGAAAAATTTGTACAACACCCATAAGACTGCCAATCGTCCTTTTGGTATTCGTTTCCAAGAGCTACTCAAAGAACTTAATATCAAGGTAGACAAGGTTGCCAAAACACCAAAGCAACCCCTTCCACCCTGACATGCTCATGTTCCAGTATGTGGCTTGTCCCTTAGAAATTGGGGAAAGTCGGACACTCCATCATCTGTCTACCTGCAGCTTATTCAGCACACTGAGCTGAACATTCTGACTTTGCGCCAGTTTACACAGACTGTTCGAAATTGGAATCATATGTGGGATCTGCTGCTGTCTTTACAGACACCACTACATCGGAGCAGATTCCCTCTGAAAGCAGCATATTTACTGCAGAGCTGCACGCTATAGAGTTAGCCTTGGATCACATTAGTAAATGCCAATGCCAACGGTTCTTTTTATATTCCGATTCTTTCAGCGTATTACAGGCTTTAATAACTGTGAGATATAATTCTCATCCAGTTCTGTCTTGCATTCCGTAGAAGACTCACTTTCTCCATGAACGTGAATATGATATCCCCTTCTGCTGGATTCTCAGCCATATTGGGATTAGGTTGACAGGTTGATTAGGTTGCGATTTGTTTGACATCACCATCGCACACTGCAGTCAAATCAGCAATTCCCAATAATAATCGCCGCCTGTCAGTCCCCTATACAGACTACAGACAAATAATACACCAAAAGATATACTCCCAATGGCAGGATTCGTGGAATAGACAGACTACGAATAAATTATTGTATAAAGCCTGTAATTGAACCGTGCAGTCTAGTCTGCTCGTGAATCGTAAGGAGGAAGTTGTTCTTGCCCGAACCTGCATAGGACATAGTCATTTGACTCATTCATTTTTTCTGAGGGCTGATGATCCTCCTATGTGTGAGTCCTGTAGCACAATTTTAACAATCAGACACATTTTAATTGACTGTCCAGATTTTAGCAATATTTCCATTTTACCTGCTTTTAATCATCTGACTGAGTTGTATACACTCAGTCAGATTTTATCCAACAATGACAATGTGTCTGCTGTTTTTAGCTATTTTAAATCAATAAAGGTTTTTACTTGTATTTAAAATTTACATGTTATTGTTATTTCTTTATTGATTTATCTTTTCTACATTTTATATCTTGACATGGTGACCTAATTAATTAGGTCAGTGAAATTAAAATTTTTTATATATATCACCTGGTTTTGGCGCATTATAGCCTTAGTTGCTAATACAGGCTTTTGCTGACGAGGCTACTAGGAGATGGTCGTGTTCAAAGCCGCTAAGTGGATTTTTCTTATTTATTGATTTGAAATTATTGTTATTCTAAAACTTTTGATTTAAATTTAGTAGTATAACATTATTTTGTGATTTTCTGATTAATTTGGTGTATTTATTCTTTACTCGGCCTTGTAATTACATAAAAGTATCGGTAAGGGTATCCACGTGTTTGCAACTCCGCTGAACGAGAAGTTCTTTAGCCATATTTAGCCGCTTGATTGAATATTTTTTACATCGAATTATTTCTGTAAGTAGCTTATAGACCTAGTAAGGATCGTTAGTTTATTCTGAATTGAGACAGCGAGATTTGAAAGTTAATTAATACTTATGTGTCCATAGATTTACCATTCGTAACTTTCCCGCCTTTGTGATACGATAGTTATATACCGTACTAGATAGCGTTAGTTGAACTTCGTTAGCAGTTAAATTGTACTTTTAAATAAATACATATAACGACTTAGATTACAAACGTAATATAATTATAGTGACAAATGGGCCTGGAGTACTGGGGTCCATAGTTTAATAATTTCAAATAGATATTTACAGTATACCCAGTTATAAAATATAAGTACAAATTCAGTATCTTTCGGAACACGTGTCCCTTTATCAACTGACAAATTTGAATACATTACAAGCAAAGTGTGGCACGTTACTCATGCGTCATTGTTGTAGCATGGACGTGTGCTGCCTTACGCCAGTGATCATCCATCAATAAAACGGTTGTCTCTAGGATGGGATGTATACGCATGCCTTTCTGGCGATTTAATGCCTTAGGGTTGTTTATTATGTTTAGTGACTCTAGCCATAGGCGGTGGCGAAAGTGTCGCGCGTGACACTTTCGCCAACCCAAGGCCTCCGAAGCAAGTCGGCATATCGTCCGCCTACATTCCATACTATCCAGGAGTGTCAGGACGTATCTCGAAGATCCTGAGAAGTTACAACATCAAATGTGTGCAATTACCCGGTAGGAACCTACGTTCACTTGCCTCCAGTGTGAAGACCCCTGTCACACCTGTCTTACGCAGCAATGTAATGTACCGTATCACCTGTAGGGCCTGTAACAGTTGCTACGTAGGTGAGACATCGAGACGTCTCCAGGATCGCCTCACGGAACACGACAGAGCAATCCGGCTTGCCGAAACTGACCAGTGCTTGCAGAACATTTTTGGGCTACCAACCACGATCTTGACCCCAAGCGCGACTTTGAGATAGTGGACCACGCGCGACACTTTCGCCACCGCCTATGGCTAGAGTCACTAAACATAATAAACAACCCTAAGGCATTAAATCGCCAGAAAGGCATGCGTATACATCCCATCCTAGAGACAACCGTTTTATTGATGGATGATCACTGGCGTAAGGCAGCACACGTCCGTGCTACAACAATGATGCATGAGTAACGTGCCACACTTTGCTTGTAATGTATTCAAATTTGTCAGTTGATAAAGGGACACATGTTCCGAAAGCTACTGAATTTGTACTTATATTTTATAACTGGGTATACTGTAAATATCTATTTGAAATTATTAAACTATGGACCCCAGTACTCCAGGCCCATTTGTCACTATTCAATCACTTTATGGCCATAATACCTACAGCGATTGTGTGCAGTTACAAAAGTCCTTCCTCTCAATAGCCTGCAACAGGCAACATTTACGTTTCGCACACAGATGCAAAAGCAATCGAATCATACCTAAAGGGTTCCGCTACAAAGCCCCGTTCCACAACTCTCATATGGATCGTGCCTGCTTTAACTTCAGCCTACGCACATTAAATTTGTGGATATCCCATCTCCACCGTGAAATCAGGAACGCTGACTACAACAAGTCCAGACTGTTACAACATCTACAAGGTAAGGTCTCGCCTATTGTATTTACAAACCTTATGCATACCATCTGCCATCGGGCTAGTCAGACCTTGATACCTACCGTTTACGCCAACAGCGCAAGTTCATAAACTTAAGCATAG
Source organism: Mastigoproctus giganteus (assembly GCF_048544385.1). Lineage (NCBI taxonomy): Eukaryota > Metazoa > Arthropoda > Arachnida > Uropygi > Thelyphonidae > Mastigoproctus > Mastigoproctus giganteus. The sequence continues at coordinate 38,664,014 of NC_143588.1, forward strand.
AAGCTAACTCCTTAAAGGCGAACACTCGGACGACACGACTTCTTTCGTCTTGAATCTAAGTAACAAACAACTGTCCAACGAGCAGCTGAGTATTCGCCGTTATACCATCGAAACCTCCCATCACACAGCTCGCTATGGGTATAGAAGCCAGTATTACCAACCTTCCCGAAGAAACTGCCAACGAGATCCGATTCAAGACTGCCGCAGTTCTCCGCACCACTCGAAAAACGTACTCAAACCTCAACCACCGCCAGCGTGCCGCCCTGTCATCTATAAGAAAAGACAACTCCATCGTTGTACTTCCTGCGGATAAAGGGCGCCGGACTGTTGTGCTGGACCGATCAGCCTACCGAGAGAAAGCCTTGGCCCTATTACTCGATCCTAACGTATATGAACCTCTACCTGATCCTCCCGTTAAAGTCTTGAAACGTCTGGAAGCAAATGTTAATAAACTTGTCCACGCATGGCTTAAAGATAAGAAGATCCCGACCGCGACTCACCATCTTCTACGTGCTACTGGCTGCCAACTACCTCAATTCTACGGATTACCAAAGATCCATAAACCGGGTATTCCTCTCAGACCTATAGTGTCTTGCTGCAGTGCCCCAACGTATGAACTGTCCAAACACATCGCGAGCCTCCTCTCGCCTCTTATAGGTAATACATCTCACACCGTTAAAAACAGCAGTGAATTCATTAACATCATTAAGGACATTTCAATCCCTGATAACTCTGTCATGGCATCATTTGACGTGGTTTCTTTATTCACCTCAATTCCCGTCCAACAGGCCATGCACTGCGCCAGAAGGCTCCTTGAGAGCGACTTAAGCCTCCAATCCAGGACGTCACTATCCACTGATGACATCTGTACCGCCCTCAACCTATGCCTCTCTAGCAGCATCTTCACCTTTGAAGACTCACTCTACAAACAAGTACATGGCACTGCTATGGGTGCCCCTGTCAGTTCCGTAGTAGCTAACATCGCCATGGAAGATCTGGAGGAGCAGATACACCAGAACCCACCTACACCTATTACAACGTGGTGTAGATACGTCGACGATATTTTTACCATAATACCATGTGGTTCTGAAACGGTACTACTAGAACACCTCAACTCTCTATCCAATTTCATCAAGTTTACCGTAGAATCAGAGGTGGACGGTTCGCTCCCGTTTCTGAACGTGCTAGTGCATCGTGTAGGCCCACGTCTAGAGACCTCAGTATACCGCAAACCCATGTGGTGCGGTCAATTCACCAACTACGGGTCCGGCCACGCTCCAAGCCATCTCAATAGCACTGCCCGCACCCTGTTCTCCAGGGCCTGGAGCCATTCCAGCACCGACACAATTAGACACAATTAGATGTAACGAGATCTCCCATGTGAAGGCAGACCTAACCAGATGCGGTTATCCATCCCATGTACTAAACAGATGCTTGTTACAGGCACAAGAACTTACTTCCAACCCAAGACCTCCGAAGCAAGTCGGCATATCGTCCGCCTACATTCCGTACTATCCAGGAGTGTCAGGACGTATCTCGAAGATCCTGAGAAGTTACAACATCAAATGTGTGCAATTACCCGGTAGGAACCTACGTTCACTTGTCTCCAGTGTGAAGACCCCTATCACACCTGTCTTACACAGCAGTGTAGTGTACCGTATCACCTGTAGGGCCTGTAACAGTTGCTACGTAGGTGAGACATCGAGACGTCTCCAGGATCGCCTCACGGAACACGACAGAGCAATCCAGCTTGCCGAAACTGACCAGTCCGTGCTTGCAGAACATTTTTGGGCTACCAACCACGATCTTGACCCCAAGCGCGACTTTGAGATAGTGGACCACGCGCGACACTTTCGCCACCGCCTATGGCTAGAGTCACTAAACATAATAAACAACCCTAAGGCATTAAATCGCCAGAAAGGCATGCGTATACATCCCATCCTAGAGACAACCGTTTTATTGATGGATGATCACTGGCGTAAGGCAGCACACATCCGTGCTACAACAATGACGCATGAGTAACGTGCCACACTTTGCTTGTAATGTATTCAAATTTGTCAGTTGATAAAGGGACACGTGTTCCGAAAGCTACTGAATTTGTACTTATATTTTATAACTGGGTATACTGTAAATATCTATTTGTAATATAATTAATTATATTTAACATAATTAATAACATAACATAACATAATTAATTATAATTAATTAATAAATTAATAGAATCATGACTCAGACCAGAGCAGCAAAGCAAAAGGCTCAAGCTAATGGAAGTGCTGTGGCTCAGAGCAGAACTGAGGGGGGCAGTTGTCCTCTGACTCACAGCCTTATAAAATGCACTGTTTGCTTGATGTTTCCAGAGCAATCGGGTACGGGACATGATACTGCCATGAGGGATGTCTTTGTGTGTGCGCGCGATGCAAGGAATGTATCGATATAAGGCAACAACTCAGCGTTCTTGTGGGCCTATATGAGAGCTTGAAGGACAGAGTGGATGCCCTCGAAGAAACTAAATTGAGGGGCCCATCAAGCTCTCAGCTGCCCCACATCAACGCCAGAGCTTGCACTTGGGCATCACGTGACACAGAGGCAACCCCCAAGGCAGAATGCGCTGGTCCAGAAGGAACTAGTAGTTGTTGGTGACTCTATTGTCAGGGAAATGGGGAACATGCTTTGTAAAAAGGATAGGTGGAACAGGACCAGGGTATGTCTGCCGGGGCAAAGGTTGATGACATTGTAGTGCGAATATCATCTTTTAAGGGCACAAAAGGTGATATAGTTGTACACGTTGGCACTAATGATATTAAGAGTAGGAGACCGGCAGAATTACTTAACAAGTATAGGTCACTGTTGAACAAAAGCCGAGAATTAGGGTTGAATTTGAAAGTGTCTGCAATTCTGCCCAGACACGATAGGAGGTAGTATATGATGAGAGCCTTGTCGGTCAGTTCGGCCCTGGAAAGATTGTGCAAGGCTCAAGGGGTAGAATTTTTTTCAGCCTGGACTGTACTTGTTAACAGGAGAGATTGCTTCTACAGGGATGGGATACACTTAAATAGAAAGGGTGCAAGAATATTTGCTGATGCTATCGAGGCAGTGTTAGGTGGGTCGGAAAACTGCTAGCTTGGGGGGAGACAAAGACTAATAGATTGACAGTAGCCACTGACAGAGGTGAAAGAGATTCTTGCACTGCTTCTATTAGAATGAGCAGAAGCCTGAAAAACAAGATGCTTGGTATTTCAGAGACTGCTGGGAGCCATTGCGGTACAAGTAAACACATGGGTTGTGTTAGGGTAGCTAAGAATAGAAACAGGCGCAGGTATACTTGCGTGTACACCAATGCTAGGAGTTTAGTAAATAAATTTGATGAATTTGAGGTATTGCTCAAAACATCAAAGGCAGATATTGTTGGGATATCAGAGACGTGGTGTCACACAGATATAAGGGATGCAGAAATGCAATTTGGGGAGTACAACGTCTACAGAAAGGATAGACAGGATAGGAAGGGGGGAGGGGTTATGCTATTAGTTAAGAAACACATAAAAACCAAGGACGTGAAGCCAGTCGACATCGCTGGACAGTGCAGTGTTGAGTCAGTTTGGTGTGACATAAGCATTGGGAGATCAAAATTGAGAGTAGGAGTGTGCTATAGGCCTAATGACTCTGATGAGTATAATAAGGAACTGTACAGGGAAATAGAGTGGGCCAGTAAATCAGAGAGTCTTATAATGGGAGATTTTAATTTCCCAGATATTGACTGGAATTTGGGGGCTGGTTACTCACACACTAGCAGGGCTTTTGTGTATTTATTGGATGATTGTTTTCTACATCAGCATGTTCGGGAGGCAACTAGAGGGAGTAATACTCTTGATTTGATTATCAGCAGTGATTCTTCATGCATTAAGAATCTGCAGATAAATGAACCACTAGGTGGCAGTGATCACAGTGTGCTGAAGTGGGATTTACTCAAAGAGGTAACTACCATTAGGGGTAAAGAGAAGGGTTATTGCTTCCGTAAAGGCGACTACGATGGACTGAGACAGTATTTAAATTCTATACAGTGGGACCAACTGATGATGTTACCAACAGCAAATTCAAAATGGGAAGCATTCAAAGAACTTATCTTGGAAGCTACTAGGCTTTATATACCAACTAAGAAATATTGTTCAAGATTTAGGCCAAAATGGATGTCAGATGAACTAATGAGGCATATGGCAGAGAAGAAAAATGCATGGGATACTTACAAATTAACACATGACACAGAAGCCTATGATAGATACAAGTTGATATGCAACCAAGTTACAAAGGAGGTTAGGCAGGCGAAGGCAGATTACGAGAAATCCTTGGCAAGGGATGCAAAGAAAAACAGCAAAGAGTTCTTTACTTATGTAAACTCTAGAAGGAAGGGGATGAATCAGATTGGTGCTAGAACGAGTACAGAGAAGGGCAAGATTGGTGAGAGGAACAAAGGGGTTCTCTTACCAGGAGAGGTAAGGGAACAAAGGGGTTCTCTTACCAGGACTTGGATGTGGGCCCCGTGGAAAGCCTGGCCTTTGCAGATTACATGATTTTCCTTGTAAAAGGTAACTCACGAGTGAAGGAGACTAGGCATCTACGAGGTGATCTGATGGAGGTGTAAAAGGCTTTGAATGGTTTAAGCAGGCTCAGTGCTGATGGGATATTTTCACTTGCTGAGATTAAGAACCTGAGGGAGCATAGATTCTAATTGAGGAAAGACAGTTGTAGAATAGATGTGTGGAAGTTTGGCTTTAGCCAGTGGGAAGTTGATTGCTGGAATAGACTTCCATCTTTTGTAATGGAAGTTGATAGCTTAAATAAATTTAAACTGACTCAATAAACAGCTACCTTACAGACAGAAGTGTCTCAGTACGCACAAGGTTCCAGGAATTGACATGTCCTGTGAATAAAGGCTGCCTGCAGGGTTCAATCCTTGGCCCTTTCTTTTGGAACATTGTTCTGGACCAATTTCTGGCCTTGGATGTGGGCCCCATGGAAAGCCTGGCCTTTGCAGATGACATGATTTTCCTTGTAAAAGGTAACTCACGAGTGGTTGTAGAGCAAAGATCAAAATGCCGCCCTCTTGCAGCTGCAGGAGTGGGCACAATGCTCAAAATATCGTCTGAAAAAACCAAACAAATACTTTTAAAAGGCAATTTGGACATAAGAAAACGTCCACAAATCAAAATTAACATAACCACTATAAAAATGGTAACAGAACTAAAATATCTTGGAGTGGTCTTTGATTCAAATTTAACTTTTTAACTTTTTACCCCCATTTGATCTACTTGGCGAAGAAAGTGAGAAATTATGCAGGTATGATTGCCAGGATCAGTCGAGCAGACTGGGGACTCAAAAGGAAGACCCTGGCAATCATATACCGTGCAATGTTCCTACCTGTTATCACCTACGGAGCCGGTGCGTGGTTCATCCGCTCGGCCATAGTAAGAAATAGGAATAAATTATAATCGATACAAGGGACAATACTATTCACTATTACCAGAGCATGTCGCACAGTAAGCACACGTGCACTACAGTTGCTGGCCGAAACTCTCCCACTTTACCTGGAAGTAGCCAAAAGAGGCTTATATTATAGATTTAAAAAGGGCATAGCCATTGACACAGCCAACACCTTCAATGATGAAAGAAAAAGAATAGCCACAAAGCTCCACGAGCTATGGCAAACAAAGTGGGAGCAGGAAACCAGAGGTCTGGTTACCAAACGGTTTCTGCCACGGGTGTCAATGGTTAGCCCAAAGCCATCTAAGTGGTATGCCCCTGGACTTTTTACAACATTTATATTGACAGGTCACGGCTCCCTAAAGGTGAAACTAACCTCCTTAGACCTGACTGATGACCCAAACTGCATCTGTGGAGAAAGTGAAGACTGGGCACACATTCTATATGAATGTATAATATATGACATCCCCAGAACAGAGCTAATAGCACAGATTGGTCCCCTTCCCAGGGGAGAAGAACATCTGTTCATCATAGAAGAGCTAAATTATAAAGCTTTTACATCTTTCACACAGAAAGTATTCGAAATGTGCAGAGCAATGCAAAGAATGGCAATTCAGCCCCCCAGCAATTAAACAATAATCAATAGTAAAATTGCCCAAGTTTCCTACCACGCCCAGACGATGACTTAAAAACTGTCAGGATAGCAGTATTCTGCACCCTGACAGAAACCTGACATGACAAACCTCCCCAGGACTACCCTGCCATGTGTAGGAACCTGGGGCCCCATGCCAAAAAAGTAACCATGTAGGGGAGGGAGATGTACAGGGGGCAGATTAGCTGAAAAATATCAGTAGGCTAGTAGCAAAGGGATGCAATGTAGAATGATTGAATGAATGAGAATGAAAGACAATGAATAGGCTGGGAACCGAGTGAACTAGGAATTATCGTAAAAGGGAATAAATGGCAGTTTTGGTGAAAGAAAGAGTGACCTAGCATGAGGGAAAGAGAGAGTGAATGGGAATGAGTGGAAGAGCAAATGTAATTGGCAGAAAGAATTCAAAGTTAAAAATAACTTACATCACTTTATATATACTGTACTAACAAACATTTACTAACCACATAAACACTATCACTGCATTCTCCCCTGGCCTGCAAAAAAAAAAAAAAAAACTTGTGGCTAGGCCTGCACCACAACTGAAGAATAACAGTAAGTTGAGGTGCCCAGAGAGTGCAGTGCAGAAAGTAAGTGTTGAATAAATGAGATGAGAGCTAGAAGAATGAATAAAAGTGTAAGCATGTGAGAAAAAGAACACAAACCATAAATGCTACAGTTAAGTACACAACTAACCTTAGTTTTAATTAGTATTTAAATTTACACTACACATCATTTCATCCCCTCCTGGTGTGTGAGAAAAAGATGAATGAGTGAAAAAAAAAAAAACTATATATATATATATATAAAAAACTTGGAAAAAAATTATAAAATAAGAAAAAAGTATTTAAAAAATAAATAAATAAAATAAATAATAAAAATACATAAAATAAATAATAAAAATAAATAAATAAATAAAAAAAAAAAAAAAGCGAGTGAGAATGCAGATTATGAATGAAGTAAATGTGTGTCTCTCCCACCCCCTTGCCTGGTGGGTTCCCCACTGCAGCTAATATATCCCACCCCCGGAGCGGGATGGGCAGCTTAACCTTCATACTGAATTCGACATTCCTTGGACATGACACTGACGAAGACATTCTACGGCTTTGCTGCCAACGGCGATCTGAACTGGGTACTCTAACCTGGTTCCCTTTAAAACCCCATCCCCAGATAGGGGAGGGAGGAGACGATCTCTGTCTCCTCTCCTCCCTGCCTCTACCCCCCATACTTTGCCTGGTGGGGCTCGTCTCCACTGACCTCTTTGGGGATGCCTACTCTATCGTCCCTATTCTTCTATCTGTTTTCCCCCCAGTCTTCAGTCTCCCTCCCTCTCTAACTAAATCGACCGAGTACACCTTAACAATGCCGCCAAATTCTAATCAACGTCTAAATTCCACCGGTTTCGTGTAAATCTCTAAGACAACTAACACTATTATCTTTTATCTAGCGTATAGCCTCACATGTCTAAATTTAATAACATCAAAATTTTGCCCGAACTATTTGGCCTTTAACACATCTCTTTAGTGTTCAACCCCAACCAGCGATTTCCTAACAGCAATGCCATTAAGCATTAATGTCAAATGCAATTTTTTTTTTTTTTTTAATAGGTCCTAGCCACTGAAATCCCAGGAAACTAGGTGGCAGGACCTGCCAGAGCAATTTGTTGTGATACTGGATACTCCCGGCTAGCCTCCACGTGGCAGGGTTGGGCAACGTCGGGCCCCACTAGGGGCCTGGTGGCCAATAAGCCGGATAAACAATGGACACAACACATCACACTGCCCACACACTTTCAAGTCTCTGGCTTGACAGTGTACTGTCCTCGATACAGCGAAACACACGCAGAGATGGGAGAAATCCCAGGTGCCTTCCGACACGAACATACCTTACCTTATTGTCCATTAGCTCAAATACTCTACACGGAAGCAGGTTTACATTCCAACAATCAGTATGGTTTTAAGCAGGGCAACTCTATGGAGGATGCCATGCACCACCTGCTGACAACAGTTAAAAACTCAGAGGAGAAATACATGTTGGCAATCTCCATTGACTTTGCTGGGGCATTTGATTCACTCTGTTAGCCTAGTATTCTTAGGAGACTCTGCCAGGCAAATGTCCCACAAAACCTCTATAAGGTAATAAACAACTACCTTACAGACAGAAGTGTCAGTACGCAGAAGGTTCCAGGAATTGACATGTCCAGTGAATAAAGGCTGCCTGCAGGGTTCAATCCTTGGCCCTTTCTTCTGGAACGTTGTTCTGGATGAATTTCTGGCCTTGGATCTGGGCCCTGTGGAAAGCCTGGCCTTTGCAGATGACATGATTTTTCTTGTAAAAGGAAACATGAGAATGGTTGTAGAGCAAAGATCAAATGCTGCCATCTTGCAGCTGCAGGAATGGCCACAAACGTACATGCTAAAAATATCACCAGAAAAAAACCAAACAAATACTTCTAAAAGGCAATTTGGACATTAGAAGACGTACACAAATCAAAATTAATACAACTACTATAAAAATGGTAACAGAACTAAAATATCTTGGAGTAGTCTTCGATTCAAAATTAACTTTTTATTCCATTTGACCTACTTGGCAAAGAAAGTGAGAAAATATGCAGGTATGATTGCCGGGATCAGTTGAGCAGACTGGGGGTTCAAAACAAAGAACCTGGCAATCATATACCATGCAATGTTCTTACCTGTTATCACCAGTGGAGCCAATGTGTGGTTCACCCGCTCAGCCATAGTAAGAAATGGGAATAAATTAGAATCAATACAAAGGACAATACTTCTCACTATTACCAGAGCATGTTGCCCAGGAACCACATCTGCACTATAGTTGTTGGCCGGAGCTCTTCCACTTTACCTGGAGGTAGCCAAAAGAGGCTTGTATTATAGACTTAAAAAGGGCATATCCACAGAATTTCTGGAGATAGCCCTTGATACAGCCAACATCTTCAATGCTGAAAAAAAGAGAATAGTCACAAAGCTCCATGAGCTATGGTAAAGTGCTAGCAAGAAACCAGAGGTCTGGTTACCAAAAGGTTTCTGCCAAGAGTGGCAATTGTCAGTCCAAAGCCTCTTATGTTGTATGCCCCTTGACTTTTTGCAACATTTATACTGACAGGTCACGGCTCCTTAGGGGTGACTGATGACCCAAACTGCACCTGTGGTGAGAATGAAGACTGGGCACACATTCTATATGAATGTATAATTTATGACATCCCCAGAACACAGCTAATAGCACAGATTGGCCCCCTTCAAAGGGGAAAAGAACACCTGTTTATCATAGAAGAGGAAAACTATAAAGCCTTTACATCCTTCACACAGAAAGTATTCGAAATATCCAAAGAATGGCAATTCAGCCTCCCACCGATTAACTAATAATTAATAGTTAAAATTGCCCACGTCTCCCACCATGCCCAGACGATGACTTAAAAACTGTCAGGATAGCAGTATTCTGCACCCAGACAGAAACCTGACACGACAAAACAGATTGACCTGGATAACCACAGGACTACTCTGCCATGTGCAGAAACCTGGGCCCCCCCCACACCAAATAATTACTTATTTAGGGGAGGGAGTGTAGAGGCACCCAGGGAAGCAGATTAGCTGAAATATATCAGTAAGCTAGTATCAGGGGGATGCAATGTAGAATGAATGAGAACGAACAGTCTGGGCACTGAGTGAAAAAGTGAATTAGGAAGTATGGAAAAAGGGAATAAATGTCAGTTTTGGTGAAAGAAAGAGTAACCCAGCATGAGGGAAAGAGAGAGTGAATGAGTGGAAGAGCAAATGTAATTGGTTGAAAGAATACAAAGTTAATAATAACTTGCACTACTTTATATAATCTAAGAAACATTTACTAACAACACAAACACTATGACTGAATTTTCCCCTGGCCTGAAAAAACCTTGGGGCTGAGCCTGCACCACAACTAAAGAATAATAGTAAGTTAGCATTAGCATTAGTAGAAGCATTTGATGCAAGAAAGCAAGCTTATGCAGCATCAGCCAAAAAAAAAAAAAAAAACACTTCCACTTCACCCCTCTGTTCGTTCGAAATACCTGTCCAGCCTAGCCTTAAACTTATTTCGGCTATCAACTTCCACGACAAGGGATGGAAGTCTGTTCCACCAACCAACCACCCGCTGGCTAAAGGCAAATTTCCGTATGTCTATCCTACATCTATCTCTCCTCAATTTGAATTTATGCCCTCTGAGGTGATTATTCTGAGCAAGAGGAAGAATCCCATCAGCATTGAACATGCTCAAACCATTCAAGGCTTTATACACCTCTATCAGATCAGATCACCTCGCCGGTGCCTAGTCTCTAGACACTGCAATTTGCAAAATTTAAGCCTATCTTCGTAAGAGCAACCCTTCGTTCCATTCACTAACCTTGTTGCCCTTCTCTGTACTCGTCCCAGCAGCTCTACATCCTTCTTGAAATGAGGCCTCCAGACCTGTATACAGTACTCTAGGTGTGGCCTGACCATTGCCTTATACAAGGGAATAATCACCTCCTTATCCCTGCTAGAAAAATTCCTATATATCATTGACAATACACCATGAGCTACTCTTGCAGCCCATCTGCACTGCTCAGAGAACTTCATATCTGCCTGCACAACCACCCCCAGGTCCCTTTCATTTCATTCTCTACCACTGTCAGTGTAGTACCACAGAGTTGATACGTTGCTCTGGGGTTGCTGTTTCCCATATGTAGTACTTTACATTTGTCAATGTTAAACTTCATTTGCCACCTCTCAGCCCATCTGCTCATCAACCTTTCCAGATCCTGTTGCAGCAGCATAGTGTTAGTAGTGTCCTTGACAACCCTGCCAACCTTCGTATCGTCTGCACACTTGGACATTAAGCTTGATATACCATCATCAGTATCATTTAATACTTACAGAAAACAATAATGGACCCAACACTGAACCCCGAGGGACTCCACTGATAACATTAGTCCACGATGAGTAGCACCCATTGATTACCACTCTGTCTTCAGCCCCCTCAACCACCCCTCCTATTACCACTCTGTCTTCACCCCCTCAACCACCCCTCCTATTACCACTCTGTCTTCTCCCCCTCAACCACCCCTCCTATTACCACTTTCTGTCTTCTCCCCCTCAACCACCGCCCATAGTAGCAATTTGCCTCCAATGCCACACTGCTCCAGTTTGTGCAGCAGTTTTCCATGTGCAACAGTATCAAAAGCCTTTCTAAGATGCAAGTACAGTCCATTCCGTTTATTTGGGACACATCCGGACTAGTGCATTTTGGCCCGATTAAGCAACTCTCCCAGTTATCCGAAGTGTCACGTGAATAGTTAAAAATATAACGTACCCCCCCCTTTACAATTGGTTCACTGTACAATTAAATCACGTTACGATGGTGATCCATCGTAACGTGATTTCATAGGTAGCATGTTTTCTGTAAGTAAAGTACCGTTCACTATATGATGTGCAGTAAGCGACGGTCATTGTGATCACGTTTGTGAATTGAATTTTAATTCTATTAAACAGCGATTCTAATTAGCGAAAATAGGAGGAATATTATCCACAGGCTATAAAAGCAAAGATATATTAAGCAGTAATTTACCTTTTATTACCTTACCAATTAAAAAATTTTAATTAAAATAAAATTTAAATGATACGTGAAAATCGGAATAATTAATACGTACTAGTTGACATTTCTGCTCACTGACATTTGTGGGTGGGGGTTAAAATTTAAAACAGTAAAAAGATAAGCAGTCAATAACAAAGAACACGGCGCACACACACAAATTGCAAGTAACATGATACGTGCAAGAGAGAACGGAGAAAAAAAAGGTAAAGTGCAGCCATTATCAACCCACAGCAGGATGGAAGCCTCCTCAACAATTCATGCTGAGGGAAATGGACCATAATCTGCCATGCTGGTCCAGTGTGGGTTGGCAGATCGACCGTATTCAGCAGTCAGGGGCTTGAACCCCGGTCTACTCAAAGAGCATGTGCTACTGCACTCCCGCTCCTGACTACTCGACTATGGAGGCACTGAGAACAGAGTAACGAGTTACAAAGTTTTAAAAATATGAATGAAGAGATCTGAAAATTAATTTTTTTTATATGATTGAAGATTTCGTGGAAGTGTAAACACATTTCACCATAATAACCCACAGAATTCCAGCTGTCGGTATTATCGCAAATTCAGTAAGATCGAGTTTACTGTCCATTTATGATAGATTTCACTAACAGAAAAGCCCAATAAATAGGGGACTGCTAATTGTTTTTATTGTTTTAAGGTTGTGACCTACAGAATTTCGACCGAACCACGTGGTACCGTTGGAGACAATCGTAGTGTAATCTCCAATGCTGCGGTCTCCTGCCTCGATTAAATGGCATGCTGTCCTAATGCTAAATGAAGTAAACCCTGGCTATTTTCTCAATTGGTTTCTGTTTTTTAAGATTTTCACCAAATAAACGGCTGCCCCGATTCGGTGGCCCAAATAACCGGAATCCACTGTATATAATATCAAAGTTATTCCCTGCATCCAGTTTTTTTTGTGACTGCATCATAGTATCCAATCATATTGGTCAGGCAAGACTTCCTCTTAACAGAACCATGCTGTGTCCGAGCTATAACTGAAGTCTTATCTAGATGATCCTGCAGTGCTTCTTTAACCAGTGCCTCCATTAATTTTCCTGGAACAGAAGTTAAACTCACAGGTCTGAATTACTTGTGTCAGCCTTTGATCCTCCTTTGTGAAGTGGGGTCACATTTGCACATCGCCAGTCTGTGGGTACCTCCCCTGAGTCAAAGGAACCTCTCATAATTATGGCTAAGGGTTTGCTTACTTCCTTTGCTGCCTCCTTTAATATAACTGGATAGATCCCATCCACCCCAGGTGCCTTTCTTGTCTTTATCTTCAACAATTTCTCTTCCACTTTATTCTCAGTTATTACAAGATTCTCTAGCTTACTGCCAGAGTTGAATACACCTCTGGCATTCCCCTCGCTGAATAACTCCTCACGTATGAATGTCGATGCAAAATGTTCATTTAGTTTGTTAGCTACGTGAGCAGGATCATCAACAGTTGATCCATCGATATCAAGTGGATCTATCTGATTCATCCCCTTCCTTCTAGAGTTTACATAAGTAAAGAACTCTTTGCTGTTTTTCTTTGCATCCCTTGCCAAAGATTTCTCGTAATTTGCCTTCGCCTGCCTAACCTCCTTTGTAATTTGGATACAGATCAACTTGTATCTATCATAGGCTTCTGTGTAACGTGTTAATTTGTATGTATCCCATGCATTTTTCTTCTCTGCCATATGTCTCAATAGTTCATCTGACATCCATTTAGGCCTAAACCTTGAACAATATTTTTTAATTGGTATGTAAAGTCTAGTAGCTTCCAAGATAAGTTCTTTGAATGCTTCCCATTTTGAATTTGCTGTTGGTAACATCATCACTTGGTCCCACTGTATAGAATTTAAATACTGTCTCAGTGCATCGTAGTCGCCTTTATGAAAGCAATAACCCGTCCCTTTACCCCTAATGGTAGTTACCTCTTTGAGTAAATCCCACTTCAGCACACTGTGATCACTTCCACCTAGTTGATTCCTTTATCTGCAGATTCTTAATCCATCAAGAATCACTGCTGATAATTGATGTATTGATATATTACTCCCTCTAGTTGCCTCCCGAACATGCCGATGTAGAAAACAATCATCCAATAAATTCCCAAAAGCCTTGCTAGTGTGTGAGTGACCAACCCACAAATTTCAATCAATATCTGGGAAATTAAAATCCCCCATTATAATAAACTCTCTGATTTACTGGCCCACTCTATTTCCCTGTACAGTTTCTTATTATACTCATCAGAGTCATTAGGCCTATAGCACACTCCTACTCTCAATTTTGATCTCCCAATGCTTATGTCACACCACGCTGACTTGACACTGCACTGTCCAGCGATGTCCACTGGCTTCACTTCCTTGGATTTTATGTGTTTCTTAACTAATAGCATAACCCCTCCTCCCTTCCTATCCTGTCTATCCTTTCTGTAGACATTGTACTCCCCAAATTCCAGTTCTGCATTCCTTATATCTGTGTGATGCCACATCTCTGATATCCCAACAATATCTGCCTTTGATGTTTTCAGCAATACCTCAAATTCATCAAATTTATTTACAAGTTGAGGTGCTTAGAGTGTGCAGTGCAGAAAGCAAGAGTTAAACAAAAGAAATGAATGCCAGAAGGATGAATAAGTGTAACTGTGTGAGAAAAAGAACACAAACCATAAATGTTACAGTTAAGTTTCAACCCTAGTTTCAATCATTTATATTCTTACTTATTTAACTATTATGCTTTAGTATTAAATTTGCATTACACACTATTGCATCTCCCCTACGCCTGGTGTGCGAGAAAAAAGTTGAATAAGTGAGTGATGGAAAAAAAAAAAAAAATATATATATACACACATACAGGGTGATTCACTACCAGTGCGACAAACTTGCAGGAGGTGTAGGGGGCACAAAGATGAATCGGAATCACATAGTATTGCAGGGCCCGAAATGCCTTCGTCATGCGGTAGAGGACGTTGAACGGGAGGTTGCGGAACAGCGATCCCGCTGGAAGTCAGCATTTGCGAACCGGTTCCTGAGGCAGTAGGATGGACGAGTATTCAAACATTGAACTGGCCGACATGCACCTTGCGTATGGAGCTGTGGACTGTAACGGGCATGCTGCTCTGCGCTTGTACCAGGAACTTTTCCCGCACAGGCATGCTCCTCGTTATACGATTTTCGCACGTGTGCACAGAGGTTACGTGAGACTGGTTGTTTCACGAGCGGTACCATGAATCGAGAGCGAACGACGAGGACACCAGACAATGAGGAGAATATCCTACGTCTTGCAGAAGGCAATCCGAGTACGAGTACTCGAGCGATAGGCCAATGATTGGGTATTTCCCAATCCACTGTATGGAGGATACTGTCAACAAACCAAATGGGTTCATACCATCTGCAATGCATCCAATCATTGGAGCCTGCGGATTATCCACTCCGGAGGACTTTTGCTACTTGGTTTCTTCAGCAGAAACGGTTTGCAAATGCTGACTTCCAGCGGGATTGCTGTTCACGAGACCTCCCGTTCAACATCCTCTACCGCATGACAAAGGCATTTTGTACCCTGCAATGCTATGTGATTCCGATTCGTCTTTGTGCCCCCTACACCTCCTGCAAGTTTGTCGCACTGGTAGTGAATCATCCTGTATATATATATATATATGTATATAGTTTGATTGCTTAGATGAATTAAATTTGATTGTTTTATTGATTGTTTTAATATTTTATCCCTTGCTACGTTAATGCCATTGCCGTTGGCAATTCGACAATTATACGTGCTTGATATATTTTAGTTTGATTGCTTAGATAAATTAAACTTTAGTGTCTATTTTCCACTGGGTATTAGGGTGTATCCTGAACAGGAGATTTTGTTAGCATTTCAAGTCTAACATATTCCTAGGGGTCTGTGGTGGCGTTCAAATTATATAATAAATAATAATAAAAAAGTTAGTTCTAATACTAATTATTTAATTTTAATTAATGTTATTAATCAATACTAAACAATACTAAATAACATTCCCTTATCTGGTCATCTATCCGCTACTTCTTCAGGGGCTTTGAGCGGATCGATAGCCAGTTTTAAAGGAATGTCTCATAATTACCCGTTTCTGTTAACTCCTTATCAGTTTTGCCTTTTAGTGAGATTTTTTTTATCTCCTTTAGATTATTTAATTTATTAAATAATCTAAAGATATTTTTATGCTAATTTGTCTTTCAGTTTATTTTTAAATTTCTGAAAATTTTTAATACTTAATTTAGGAATTCAGCAAACTGGTATAGGAGAAACAAAGCCCAACGGGTAATTATCGGAATAAGCGAGTGGAGCTATACTTATCTGTCCGGTGGTGGTCCCTCAGTAAAAGAGGGGTTAGTTCTGTTCACTGTTTGTTTCATCCTTGGTTTGGTTTTTAGTGCGCAGTCGCGTCTATTGTTGCTTGATATTGTTGTAAGGTGATATTTTAGCAAGTCATCCGATAAGTGGGTTGGTTCCTACGTCAGCCGGGGTGCGGCCTGGGTGGGGGTGGGGGGTTTGTTTCCGTTTTAAACTCCGTGGTGAACATTAATTTGAATAAAACATGATATGTTTGTATTTTATTTACAAGCGTTATTTATTGTTATTTACATAAGTTGGTTTGCTATCCCTTTGGACTGGGCCGGTATAGCTTTTCTAAGGCATAACAGCCCGTTTTGTCCTCGGGGATAGCTATTTACATATTTACAGCCTCCTGTAAAGTGAATTTTACCTTGCGACTGGTTACCCATAGATTAATTTTTTATTTTTATTTTTATTTTGAAGGGTGGGTTAATATAGGAAACCGGATTATAGTGCGGTCAGAGGACGAGCCTCCTCTGAGCGTAAGAGATCCGGACCTTAATTTAGGTTTTGGTATTACTTTGTGATTTAGATATTAGATTTTTGTTATTAATAAGTGTGGCCGCTTTTATGTGGTGTTTGCTGTAATTGTAGGGTATATTGTTTTTTGTGAGTGTTTTTATCAGTTTGTTAATTGCTTTTGTTGTGTTTTCTGCATCACTGCATATTTTTATTATTCTGGTCGTTTGGTTCCTAATTGTGTTTCCGTATATGTGTTTTGCAATGTTGCTATCCCAGTGGATGAGTTTTATAGCTGGGAAGTTGAAGTGGTCTCTTTTGTCATAATGTTTAGTTTCGATTTTGTTATTGTTGATAGTAATCTGGCTGTCTAGGTAATATGCTTGTAAGTTGCTGTTTTGGTTGGTACGTTCTATGCTGAGGTCGGTAGGATATATTGCTTGGGCTAGTGTTTCAAAACCATCGTGGTTGATGATTAGGACGTCATCAATATATCTGAACATGTTAATTTCTTCTGTTATGTTATTTTCGAAGTGGTGTAAATATAGGTTGGCAATCGCACTGGAGCAGCACGATCCCATGGCTATTCCTCTGGTCTGTAAATAGATTCTGTTTCCCATCATTACGTAGTTATTTTTGACGTTGAGATTGACTAAATCGTTCCAGTATTGTTTTTTACAGTTTAAACTAATTTGGTGGTTTTTGAAAATAGACTGAAAGGACTTTGATTAAATTGTCATGTGATATGCTGGTGAATAGGTTTTGGAAGTCGTAGGTGTATAGGCTACTTATCTTATTGCTTTTGTTTTGGATGTAGTCTAGATATGTTTTGTTGCTGGTGATTATTTTGGTACTGGTTATTTCATTTAATATAATTTTAAGTTTGTCTTTAAATAGGTTACTGGAAACTTTTGTATAACTGTTTTTCCCTGCTGTTATGAACCTTTTGCCGGTGGGTATTTTGTGGAATTTTGGGATCCAGTAAATGAATGGGTATTTTGTGATTTCTATTTTCAGTTTTAGTTTTTTGTGTAGTGCTATCATCTTCTTATTGACGCTGTTAGGTGTGGATACTATTTGTTTGTATGTTTCACTGTTATCCATTTCTTCTTTAATAGTCTCTATGTAAAGGTTTTTGCATATTATACTAAAGTTGTTGCTGGCCTTGTCTGTGTTCGTTATAACGAATTTCTTCTGCAGTTCTTTGGTCTTATATCTAATGACTTTCAAATTGTATTGTTTGACTTGATTTTTAACTGTTAAGACATCTTGGATTATTTTCATGATTTTTTCCGTGGTAATGTTTATCCATATTTGGAATGCCTCTATGGGTGTGTTAAATTTGTTTGCAGTTTTGAATGCGAATTGCAGTAAATCCTTGTATATGGATTTATGTGTGCTAAATAAATTGGTTGGGCTATTGAGTCTGAATTTTGTTCCTTTTTCCATTATTTCTTTTAGTGTTTGATCTTCTATAATGCTGAGGTCGCCTGTTATGATGTGTTTGTGATGTGGATCTATGTATTTTCTATATTTGCTATCATTGCAGTGGCAAAGTTGTTCCGTACTATTCATATTTTCGATTGTATTTTTATAGTTACACATGGTTATGCCTATTGGTTTTGTGAAACTGTATCTGACTTTAATATTAATGTTTTGAATAGGTAAAAACCCTTTTGTGTTTTCCATAATGTCACGGAAGTTGACGTAGTCGAATGTTCGGTTCAGGAATTTAATGATGCAGTATTCTTTAGTGTCAATGTCTTTGTAATCATCGCCGATTCTGAATTTGAATACATCTTCTAGTGTATGGTTGAGGTGTATGTTCTTAATCTTCAGTTTCTGGTGAATTCTGCTTAGTGCTTTAAGTTTGCTGATTTTAAGTGAAAATAGGATGTTGTGTATGCTTCTAACGTTAATAGGTTCCGTGTCCCATTCTGTGATGAGTTTATCGAAGTTGTTTAGGCTTTGTGATTTGCTTTTATTATCTTCGTCAATTTCTTGTTTGATTTTGTTGAGTTTTAAACCATTTTTTTGCCAGTCTTTGTAGAGCTGAAAAATAGTATATGTACATTGTCCGGGGTTTGTATATGTGAAGTTTCTTCCATTGAATCTGTTATTGAGTCCGTATGGGTATAGTGTTTTGTACATTATTATTAACATGTCCTCCATGTTTTCTCTTTTAGCGGTATTTTCTATTATGGCTAAGATCGCAATAGTTATATTGGTGAATTTGTGTTTTTGAAAGTGTTTGTATTCTATTTCATTGGTGTATTTTTCTGTGGTATTGGCTTTTGTGGGGTTTTCTCCGTATTTCTTTATTTGTGACCGATGTAGATTTATTCTTATGTGCAGTTCTGTGCTGGTTTGTCCTATGTATTGTATTCCGCATGTTTTACAAGTAATTAAGTAGACTACATTTTTGGTGTGACAAAATTTTGGTGCGTTATCGTCGTTTTGTTGGTGTACTCTGTGCATTTGTGGGCATGTTTTGCATAGTTTATTTTTACATTTACTGAATGCTAGTTTTTCCTGGTGTTGATAGATTTCTCCGTAGCTTTCTTGTGTGGGTTTTTAAGGTAATCGGGTCCGCTCGGTTTTTTGTTAATCACTTTTGGTGTGGCGGCATTGCATGCTAAATGACCGTTTTCAGGAATTGTCGGGTCCTGTGTGGTCATGTGTGATCCCGGGGTGCAATTTATGCTGTGATACCCGTACAGCATTTTACTTTTATTTGTATGTTTAATTAATTTTCGTTCATGTTTAATTAATTTTCAATTTATTTTGTAATTGTAGGCCCCGGTTCCTTGTGGTTACTCCGTAATACCCTTTGTCTTATTACCATCTTTATTGGTAAATTTATTGGTAAAATTTACTACTGGCTGTAGTCCCAGTAGCTGTTTAGCAATGCTAGGTACTATCAGGTTAATATATTTTGTGTTTTTATTATTTTAGTTAGTTTCTAATTGATTGTTTTAATATTTTGTCCCTTGCTATGTTAATGCCATTGCCGTTGGCAATTCGACAATTATACGTGCTGGATATATTTTAGTTTGATTGCTTAGATGAATTAAATTTGATTGTTTTATTGATTGTTTTAATATTTTATCCCTTGCTACGTTAATGCCATTGCCGTTGGCAATTCGACAATTATACGTGCTTGATATATTTTAGTTTGATTGCTTAGATAAATTAAACTTTAGTGTCTATTTTCCACTGGGTATTAGGGTGTATCCTGAACAGGAGATTTTGTTAGCATTTCAAGTCTAACATATTCCTAGGGGTCTGTGGTGGCGTTCAAATTATATAATAAATAATAATAAAGTTTTTATTATTTTAGTTAGTTTCTAATTGATTGTTTTAATATTTTGTCCCTTGCTACGTTAATGCTACGTTAATGCTACGATAGCAACATTGCAAAACACATATACGGAAACACAATTAGGAACCAAACGACCAGAATAATAAAAATATGCAGTAATGCAGAAAACACAACAAAAGCAATTAACAAACTGATAAAAACACTCACAAAAAACAATATACCCTACAATTACAGCAAACACCACATAAAAGCGGCCACACTTATTAATAACAAAAATCTAATATCTAAATCACAAAGCAATACCAAAACCTAAATTAAGGTCCGGATCTCTTACGCTCAGAGGAGGCTCGTCCTCTGACCGCACTATAATCCGGTTTCCTATATTAACCCACCCTTCAAAATAAAAATAAAAATAAAAAATTAATCTATGGGTAACCAGTCGCAAGGTAAAATTCACTTTACAGGAGGCTGTAAATAGGAGGCTGTAAATATGTAAATAGCTATCCCCGAGGACAAAACGGGCTGTTATGCCTTAGAAAAGCTATACCGGCCCAGTCCAAAGGGATAGCAAACCAACTTATGTAAATAACAATAAATAACGCTTGTAAATAAAATACAAACATATCACGTTT
The DNA here is from genome assembly GCF_048544385.1 of Mastigoproctus giganteus. NCBI lineage: Eukaryota > Metazoa > Arthropoda > Arachnida > Uropygi > Thelyphonidae > Mastigoproctus > Mastigoproctus giganteus. The sequence continues at coordinate 38,684,532 of NC_143588.1, forward strand.
TATTCAAATTAATGTTCACCACGGAGTTTAAAACGGAAACAAACCCCCCACCCCCACCCAGGCCGCACCCCGGCTGACGTAGGAACCAACCCATTTATCGGATGACTTGCTAAAATATCACCTTACAACAATATCAAGCAACAATAGACGCGACTGCGCACTAAAAACCAAACCAAGGATGAAACAAACAGTGAACAGAACTAACCCCTCTTTTACTGAGGGACCACCACCACCACCGGACAGATAAGTATAGCTCCACTCGCTTATTCCGATAATTACCCGTTGGGCTTTGTTTCTCCTATACCAGTTTGCTGAATTCCTAAATTAAGTATTAAAAATTTTCAGAAATTTAAAAATAAACTGAAAGACAAATTAGCATAAAAATATCTTTAGATTATTTAATAAATTAAATAATCTAAAGGAGATAAAAAAAATCTCACTAAAAGGCAAAACTGATAAGGAGTTAACAGAAACGGGTAATTATGAGACATTCCTTTAAAACTGGCTATCGATCCGCTCAAAGCCCCTGAAGAAGTAGCGGATAGATGACCAGATAAGGGAATGTTATTTAGTATTGTTTAGTATTGATTAATAACATTAATTAAAATTAAATAATTAGTATTAGAACTAACTTTTTTATTATTATTTATTATATAATTTGAATGCCACCACAGACCCCTAGGAATATGTTAGACTTGAAATGCTAACAAAATCTCCTGTTCAGGATACACCCTAATACCTAGTGGAAAATAGACACTAAAGTTTAATTTATCTGAGCAATCAAACTAAAATATATATATATATATATATATATAGTCTAACAGAAAAAAAAAAGTATAAAAATAGAATGCAAGTTGAGAGAGAATGCAGATTTATGTATGAAGTAAATCTGTCTCTCCCACTCCCCACTGTCAACGACGAACATATTCTACTCCCAGAGCAAGATGGGCAGTTTGACCCTCCTACTGAAATCGACACAACATGCTATTTGGCAATCTGAACTGGCTACTCAAGACCAGTTCCCTCTAAAACCCCATCCCCAGGCAGGGGAGGGAGGAGACGGGTCTCTATCTCCCCTCCTGCCCCCCATACTTCGCTTGGTGAGGCTCGTCCCCACACACCTTTGGGGATGCCTACTGTATAGTCCCCATCCTTCTATCTGTTTTCCCCACACTCTAACTAAACTGACTGAATACACCCCATTAACAATTATGCCAAATTCTAATCACTGTCTAAATTCAACCACTGTCTCGAAAATCTCTTTTGGCCTTTCCAAATTAAAGGGTTCACTCCACCCCTCCCCCTTTTTTTTTTCCATAAATAGGGCTTCTCACTAAAATCCTTGGAAAATAGGTGGCAGGGCCTGCCAGAATACTTAAATAATCTACTGGGTACCTGACCTGCCTCCTCGTGGCTTGGTGTGGGCACAAAGGTGGGTCCCAGTAGGGGCTCAACAGCTAAATGGTCAGAGAAACAACAGAACATACACTACACAACATTCCACTCCCCACACACTTTTTAAATCTCTGGCCTCCACTGAGTTCTGTGTCACAAAAACAGAGTATACAACTCAGAGGGGTGCCTCCTTAGCCAGGTGGGAAGGAGCAGCAGTGCGTAGCACACGCTTCTTGATTAGACCGGGGTTCGAGCCCGTCACCACCAAATACGGAGGATGCGGAAAGGTCAGGGAATGACCACCACATATCCCAGAGCAATATGGCCTTAGTTGCTAATTCTCCTAAAAACCAAATAACAACAACAACTCAGAGGTGGGGGGAAATCCCTGGTGGCATCAGACAATTAACACACTTTACACTTGTGTATCTATGTCAACTTCCTTAGATTTTATGTTTCTTAACTAACAGCATAATCCCTCCTCCCTTCCTTCCTTAGATTTTATGCTTCTTAACTAACAGCATAATCCCTCCTCCCTTCCTATCCTGTCTATCCTTTCTGTACACATTGTACTCCCAAATTCCAATTCTGCATCCCTTATATCTGAGATATCAAAGACATGGCACCATGTCTTTGATATCTCAACAATATCTGCTTTGGATGTCTTAAGCAGCACTTCAAATTCATCAAATTTATTTACTATACTCCTAGCATTGGTGTACATGCAAGTATACTTGCACCTGTTCTTACTCTTAGTTTCTCTAACACAGCTTATGTCTTTACTTGTTTCACTTGCTGAGATTAAGAACCTGAGGGAGCATAGATTCAAATTGAGGAAAGATAGTTGTGGAATAGATGTGGAAGTTTGTATTTAGCCAGCGGGTAGTTGATTGCTGGAACAGACTTCCATCTGTTGTTGTGGAAGTTGATAGCTTAAATAAATTTAAGGCTGAACTAGACAAACATTTGGAGTGACTGGATGGGTGAAATGGGAAGGCTTTTTTTTTTTTTTTTTTTAGGCTGATGCTCTATAATCTTGCTTTCTTGTATCATATGCCTCAACTAATGCTAATTGTAGGTGGGGGGGGGGTGTGGAATGGTGAACCTGCCAGTGTTTCTATCAACTATTTTTTTTTTTTTTTTTTTGATAATTTATTATTTATTGATGTGTGAAAACAACTTTGGTTTATCTGGTTTATTTTATCTATAAAATTTTCAGACTGAAGTAAACCTATTGGTAACAAAAATTCGAGACGGAAATGATGCTAACTCAGTCCCTAACATTGATTCCATAGAGTAAGTAGTGGCATGAGCATAAAACGTTACATTGTTCATACTTAAATGACATTAATGATGGTAACTCTGTCACTAACTTTGATTCTGTAGGTAAGTAGCAGGCATGAGCATAAAACATTTAAACATTACATCGTTCATAACTTCAGTTTTAGTTGTTCGATTTTAAAAATTTAAACGGTTTTGATTTTCGTCAAAGATGTTTTCACATAAAATAAAACCTCTTTCATGCGTACAGAGTACACATGCAGCTTTATTATTTATTTCAAGTCTGAGACACAGATAAGGCACCATAAACATGCATGTCATATGATAATCAATCAGTAACAATAATAAATAATAGCTAACCACATGTAAAGGAAATATTTTTTTAAAAAAGTTGAAGCAAATTCAATATTGCTTGTGAAGTATAAAACATATATAAGCGGGTACAAAATGTTAAATATTTAACATATGAGTTTATGTTAAATATTTTTCCAGTATTGTGTACTTGCACAGCTTTGTCAGAACAAGAAGGAAGGCCTCTGTGGAGTACAGTGGAGTATCCACTTGAGTCATTCTAAATCTGCTCTAGATAGAAGTGCTTCAGATAGTGGAAGGCTGGTGTCTGGCAATGGCCTCTTGTCACAGTCTTAATCTAGTACTCTCGGAAGGAGAGGTAAGTGGTGTTCTCATGCAGGAAGCTTTTGCAGAATGAGAAATGACATGGAGCTGGTTGCTGGTCATAGAGTGGAAATCTGGGATCAAGTGTTATTATTTGGTTTTCTTTCTTTCATGCTGTTAACATATCTTCTGATAGAGGGAGGGGGGGGTCAATCCATTCCAGTATGTAAAGGTCATTAATTGGTATCGTTTTGAAGCATCTGGTCACTAGTCTGCAAGTTTAATTTAGTACGGGTTTAGTTTCATAGGATGACAGGATGTCGCCCAGGCAGGACTGGCATATTTTGCAGTCATAAGGCTAAAGAGCCTTTGTTTTTTGGTGTGTATAGGTTGGCTCCTCATTTAGTTGATGTGAACCTCTGAAGGATGTTGTTTCCAGCTCCAACTTTTAGTCTGGTTTTATTTTTTTTTTGTCTTTTAAAGGTAAGTGTGACCCAGTGTGACACATAGGTGGATTGGGTGCTTTTCAGAATTAAGCTGGATGCAATTTCAAGAGATGTTCAGTGGCCTGTTAGCATCCTTGTTTTTAAGGTGAAAAGAAGCTGAGTTTTGTTTGGATTTACTTGTAAGGCTTTTTTTTTTTTTTTTTTTTTTATAATTGTACTTGCCAATGTTTATTAAGACTTGAGTCAAGGTGTTTTCATTAGTCTGAAAAATCTTTAACCTGTGCTAAATTGTGTCCATAAAAAAAAAAAAAAAAAAAAAAGCTCCGTGTTCTTCAAAAATGGGCTGGTCCTTTGTGTAGATGTTAAAGAGCAAAGGAATTAGAACACTTCCTTTGGGTAGGCCTTTTTTCTGGAGGTGCCACCTGCTTCTTTTTCCCCACCAGATCAACAAAGAATAGTCAATTCTCCAAGAGGCAGCAGATTAAACATAACAGCTTTAAATCTTGTGCAGAAATGGGCAGTGGCAAACTGTGTCATAGGTGGTGGAGAGGTCTACAAAGGCAGTCCCCTGATGAGCATCTCTTCAAAAGCTATTCTCAATAAATTGTCAAGTTGAGGATCTCTGTGGTACAGGATCTGCCTGGTCTGAATTCTGCCTGTTAGGAATTAAGATCTTATTGATTTCAGTTGTGGGATTCTATTAAAGATAAGGCTAAGGGGACTAAACAGAAGGGAAAATGGGTCTGTAGTTCTTAATGTCAAATAGAATTTTTTAAGGAAAGCCACAAGCTTTAAGCTTTAAGGAAAGCCACAAGCCTTCCATGGCACTGAATCATTGGAATGGTTAAAGTTCTTAGTCAGTTGTAATAAAGTTGTAGGACATAATTTGATTAGCCCATAAAGTTGTAAGACCCATAATCAGTCTCTCCACTCTCTGTCTCATAGAAATTCTGTTTCTGCTGCATGCCTTTTCTCTAGCTACTTCCATTGGTACTGTTCTTCTATAATTAACCCCCCCCCCTCTTTTTTTCAAACCAGTCCAATCACTTGCCACAACCAGTCAGCATCCCTTTACTGTTCAACTTCAAAACATTAATAATGGGTTTGTTATCATAAACAAATTTTTTGTTAATACAAAGAACTGAATAGGTGTTTTTTTTTTTTTTTTTTTTAAATTTCTTGCCACATTTTTAGCAAAGATTTCTTTCTTTGGGTTTATGAAACTAAAAGCAATGAGGGAATTTTGAATACAATATATATATAATATACAGTAATAGTTTATTGATTCTGAACTATTTATGTAGTGCTATAAGTCTTTTTGTCATAATATTTGGAGCAACATTTATAGGTTTGTAGGACACTACTGGACTAGCTTTTTATTGATAATGTTATAGTAAATTTTCCAAAAAAAAAAAAAAAAGTTGCAACTGAGAAATCAATAATGATAATTAGAGAATTTTTGTTTACTTGTTTTAGTTACCATTTTAATAGTTTGTTATAATTATTGCCTTGGTTAGATATATAGGGTTAGCATTAGCGTTAGTAGAGAGGCAAAAAAAACACTCCCATTTCACCCCTCCGTTCTTTCCAAATGCCTGTCCAGCTCAGCCTTTAATTTATTTAGGCTATCAACTTCCACAACAAAGGATGGAAGTCTGTTCCACCAACCAACTACCCGCTGACTAAAGGCAAACTTCCGCACATCTATCCTACATCTGTCTTTCCTCAATTTGAATTTATGCCCTCTCAGGTGATTATTCTGAGCAAGACGAAGAATCCCATCAGCATTGAGCATGCTCAAACCATTCAAGGCTTTATACACCTCAATCAGATCACCTCACAGGTGCCTAGTCTCCAGATACTATAATTTGCAAAACTTAAGCCTTTCTTCGTAAGAGAAACCCTTTGTTCCATTCACTAATCTTGTTGCCCTTCTCTGTACTCGTTCCAACAGCTCTTCATCCTTCTTAAAATGAGGCTGTTGTTGTTGTTTGGTTTTTAAGAGCATTAGCAACTAAAGCCGTATTGCTCCGGGGATATACGGTGGTCATTTCATTCCCTGACCTTTCCGCATCCTCCGTATTTGGTGGTCACGGGCTCAAACCCCAGTCTGATCAAGAAGTGTGTGCTATGCACTGCTGCTCCTGCCCACCTGGCTATGGAGGCACCTAAAATGAGGTCTCCAGACCTATATACAGTACTCAATGTGTGGCCTGACCATTCCCTTATACAAGGGGATAATCACCTCCCTATCCCTGTTGAAAAAATTCCTGTATATCTAGGGGTTAGGGCTTGATATATTCCTGTATATCAAGGGTTAGAACTAATTCTCCTGGTTAGATATGTTAGAATTAGAAGATATTTTTCCATTAACTTAACCTTTCTTTTAGATGCTTATAAATTCAGAATAAATAAATAAATGGCTAAATTACAATCAACCAGGATATTCTGCTCTTTTTATGAAACTGTTAATACTGTTATAAATTGTAATGTTTATAGCATGATAATTTACAATAGTAAATTTTGGCATCATAAGTTTTTATATGTATGGTGTATTTATACAACACCCCCTATAGAAACTAATCAATGGATTAACAATATACATAGGTTTGTTATAGAAAAATATTGCCCATCTAATCCTAACATATCTAACTAAGGCCTTAATGATCGTATATTTCTTAAGATTTTTAAAATCTTATGACTAAAAGTGACCTTTTTTTTTTTCCCCATAGGTCTGGCAGTTATCAGAGAACAAAATCATGTTCTTGAATTCTTATAAAATGAAGATTTCTGTGATATTTGGAGTACTTCAGATGTTTTTTGGTGTGATTTTGAGTCTTTTCAATCACTGGTAATTATTAATTTTTTTTTTTAAGAGAAAATGTAGAGTTTAATTTTTTAAAAGAAAGTGTGTTGATTTAACAAAAGCTGTAGATTTCGAAGATATAATTCAGTTGTATACTGCGTGTATTGTATTTTTTGAATCTAATTGTTTTTAAATGCAATTGTTTAATTGCATATTTTCATTACATCATTAACAACCCTGCCGAATTTTGTATTGTTTGCAAACTTAGACATTAACCCTGATATACCTTCATCAATATCATTGATAAATACAGAAAACAACAATGGGACCAACACTGAACCCTTGGGGACTCGACTAATAATATTAGTCCACGAAGAGCAGTGTCCATTGATTACCACTCTCCATCTTCTCCCATTCAATCATCCCTTTATCCATAGCAGCAACTTGCGCTTAATACTATACTGCTCCAATTTGTGCAGTTGACTTCCATGTTCCACAATATCAGAAGCTTTCCTAAAATTCAAGTATATGATATCAAAATTATCTTTTTGATATTATATACTGCAAGGATGCTCTTTAATGTGGTAGATGACTTTCATCAACCGGTGAAATACCACGACTTTGCTTATACCACGACTTTGCTTATACCACGGCTTGAAGTGGTGAAACCCATGTTTAGTCTCTAGAGCAAAGTTTCCGGCAAACCCCCCCCCCCCCCCATACTTCTCCTTCAACCCATGCACGGTACTAAGTACTATAGGTTTTGATACCTTTCATGTTTGGGGTTTTCATAAAAAAAAAAAAATCAAATTGGTCAGACATGACTCACCCCCTAACAAACCCATGCTGTGTCCGAATTATTACTGCAGTCTTGACTAGACGATCTTGCAATGCATCTTTAACCAGTGACTCCATTATTTTCCCTGGAACAGAAGTTAATCTAAGGTCTGTAATTATTTGTCTCTCCCTTTGATCCCCTTTGTAAATTGGGGACACATTTGCACATCTCCAGTCCATGCGGACCTCCTCTGAGTCCAGGGAAGCTTTCATTATTATGGCTATGGGTTTGCTTACTTCCTTTGCTGCTTCCTTTAATATAACTGGCTAGATCCCATCCACCCCAGGTGCCTTTCTTATGTTCAATTTCAATAATTTCTCCTCCACTTTGCCTTCAGTTATTACAAAATCATTTAGCTCCCTACCAGAGGTGGCTGATCTTCTGGCCTCCACTTCTCTACAGACTTCCTCATTTGTGTATTTAGATGCAAAATACCTCATTCAGTTTGTCAGCAGGTTCATCGACAATTGATATGTCAATGTCAGGTGGACCAAATTGATTCATACTCTTCTAGAGTTTACATAAATAAAGAAGTCTTTACTTCTTTATTTATGTAAAAGAAAAAAGAAGTATTTTTCTTTGTATCCTTTGCCAAAGATTTATCATAATCCCCCTTTGCTTGTCTGACATCCTTTGTAACTTGATTACAGACTATAATAATTCTACCATAGGCATCTGTGTCTCCTAACAATTTATATGCGTCCCATGCATTTTTATTCTCTGAAACACGTCTCATTAGTTCATCTGACATCCATTTAGATGTAAATCTTGAACAGTATTTCTTAGTTGGCATGAAAAGCCTTGTAGCCTAAAGACTAATTCCTTGAAGGCTTCCCATTTATAATTCACTGTTGATAACATAATCAGTTGGTCCCATTGTATAGAATTTAAAAAATCTCTGAGACTAATGTAGTCACCTTTACGAAAGCAAAAACCCTTCCCTTTACCCCTCATGGTAGTTACATCTTTAATTAAATTCCACATCAGTGCACTGTGATCACTGCCACCTACTGGTACCTTTATTTGCAGATTCTTAATGCATGAAGAATCACTGCTGATAATCTTGATCTAGGGCATTATTCCCTCTAGTTGCCTGAACATCTGCTGTAAAAAACAATCCTCCAATAAATTCACAAATGTCTTCCTAGTGTGTGAGTGACCAACCCACAAGTTTCAGTCAATATCTGGGAAGTTAAAATCCCCAATTATAAGACAATCTGATTTACTGGCCCACTCTATTTCTCTGTATAGTTGTTCATTGTACTCATCAGGGGCATTATGCCTATAACACACTCCTACTCTGGATTTTTCTTTCCCAGTGCTTATGTCACACCACACTGACTCAGCATTTTACTGTCCACCCATATCAGCTGGATGTACTTCTGTAGGTTTTATGTGTTTCTTAACTAACAGCATTTCCAGTCTTCCCTCTGACCTTCCTGTACACATCGTAATTCCCAAATTCCAATTTTGCATTCCATTGTGATACCATGTTTCTGATATCCTAACAATATCCTTGTTCGATGTCTTCACCAGCGCCTCAAATTCATCAAATTTATTTAATCTACTCCTAGCATTGATGTAAATGCAAGTATACATCCACCTAATCTTACTCTTAGTTATCCTAACACAGCCCATGTATTTACTGTTTCCATGATAATTCCCAGCAGTCCTGAAAATTCCCAGCACCTTACTTTCCGGTCTGTTGCACATTCCAATAGAAGCAGTGCAAGAATCATTTCCACCTTTGCCTATGACTACTGTTAATCTATTAGTCTGTGAATCCCCTCAAGCTAGCAGTTTTCTGGCCCACCTAACGCTGCCTCAATAGTATCAGCCACACATTCTTGCACCCCTTTTATTTAAGTGTATCCCATCCCCATTTAAACAATCTTTCCTGTTAACAAGCACAGGTCAGGCTGAGAAAAATTCTACCCCATGAGCCTTGCACAGTCTCTACAGGGCCGAATTGATTGACAAGGCTCTCATTACATACTCCCTCCTATCATGTCAGGGCAAAATTGCAGACACTTTCAAATTTAACCCGAACTCTTGACTTTTTTTTCAACATTGACCTGTACTTGCTAATTAAATCTGCAGATCTCCCACTCTTAATGTCATTTTTGCCATCATTAGTATCACTATACAGCAATATCACCCTTTGTGCCCTTAAAAATATCTACTGTACAACGTGATCTACTTTTGCCCCTGACAGACATACCCTGGTCCTGTTCCACCTATCCTTTTTTGCACAATATATTTTCCATCTTCCTGACAAGAGTCACCAACAATAACTAGCATCTGTGGGACCAGCACATTCTGCCCTGAAGATTGCCGCTCTGTTGACTAATGCTCAAGAGTGAGCTCTGGCACTGAGTTGGGCATCTGAGAGCTTGATGGGTCCTCCATTTTAATTCTTTCAAGGGCTTCTACCCTACTCTTAAAATTCTCATAGACACACATCAAAACCCTGAGGTGGCACCTAATTTCTTGACATTTTTTGGACCTAAGAGACACAAAGACATTCTCTTTGGCTATATCATGTCCTGTTCCAGAAAGTTCCGCAAACATTTCACAAGTTGCACATTTTTTTTAGGCTGTGTTGCGTTGGAGAATTGCTCCCTGTGTTTCTTCCCCAAGCCACAGCACTCCCACTACTTTGTCCCCGTTGCTTTGCTGCTCGAGTCTTGGTTATTATTTCTCTGTTAATATGATTTAATTAATTAACAGTTTAAAATTAATAAGGATAATAAATTTATTTGATTAATAGACCATACTATACTATACTGTACTAGACTTGACTATACAATACTATTCTATGCTAATGCAGTGATACATATTGCAGTGATATTCAATTGAATTGTGAAAGTTTCATAAGTAACATAGATGACATTGGTAATCTTATTAATTATTATTATTAATATTCATATGATGCAAGGAAGCCTGAGGCTTATGCTGCACCAGGAAAAAAAAAAGTTCCCGAGTAACCCTGTGTGTGTGTGTGTGTGTGTGTGTGAGAGAGAGAGAGAGAGAGAGAGAGAGAGAGAGAGAGAGAGAGAGAGAGAGAGAGAGAGAACAAGAGTCAGAAGTAGAAGGGAATCACCAAGAAAGAGAAGAACGATGATATCCAGCTCAGGACCCTGGGTGTGTGTCAAGCCCATACTCACCAGATGTGAGCCCCCGGGATTCTATTGCTTATTCCCTTATTCATGTTATTCCAGCCCTTATCAAGAAAAAAATTTATATCAAGAAAAAAATTTAACTTCACAGGTGAAAGGTTACAATGTACACAGGCATGATTGAATCACCATTAGGGTGGTTATGGAGAAGTAACATACTCTTGAAACATACTCTTCTATGGGCACATCTGGAAGCAGTTGCAATTCGTATTGTGATTCATCTAGCACTAACATTAGTATCACTATATTTTACTCTGAATCACTACCATGAAGATTTATTATTACAAGTCCCACCTGCCTTCTGTATTTTGGCGGACATAAATGCTCACCATTCCATATGGGGATCCCATCGTACAGATGCAAAAGGTCTCGTGATAGAAAAATTGTCACATAAACAAAATCTCACAGTCCTAAATAAGGATAGTCACACATACTTACATTTTCCACTGGCATAAGCTCAGCCATTGATATATCCTGTTCACCAATCCTGAATGCATTTTTTGAATGGACAGTTTCTGAAGACCAACTAAAACAGTGATCATTTGCTTGATATGCAGAATATTAACAAAAGTTATTTTTTGCTGGATTCCTGGACTTACAGGCTTCCCAGCTAATGAGCATGCTGACAGAGCAGCAAAAAACTCTACAAAATGTAATTTTGTCCTCAAATCAAGTTCCATATATTGATTATAAAACTGTAATAAAACAAGCATGTAAAAATCAGTGGCTACAAGTTTGGAAGAATCAACTCAATAATAATTTGTTTCAAAGAAAACATGAATTTAAACTATGAAAATCAAGTTTTGAACAACACATATTGGACACATCCACATAACCTCTACATCTGCTCACAAAAGGTGATTCTCTGGCATATCTAATTGTAACTCTCAAATTACAGATATATCACATATCATAATGAACAACTTTTTATCTCCTGTCACATCTACAGAAGCTTCATTGAGAAATTTCTCAATGCCTATACATATTCAGCAATGGAATCTGCTTTAGATTCAGAAATACAGATATTAACTGGCAGAATCTTAAACAGAGGTTACCCCCTTGCTGCAATAAACTGAATTAAGGTACAAGCTAAGGATAGGATACAAAAAACTTCAACTGATATAGAATACAAAAAACTACACCAACCAACAATAGTAACATTAAAAAATACTTTATTTCTGTCCCATATGTTGAATAGTGGCACAAACGGCTTAATAGATTCTTTCAAGATACTGAATTTAAATTGTGGCCAGACCAATAGGGAAATTACATGCTGTGCTGAACAATCGCTCAGTTCTTTCCACTTTTGCAACACAAATCAATGACCTGGTATACATTTCTTGCAGTGATTGTGACTCGTCTTATCAGGGCTGAACGTGGTGTGCACTAAATGCGAAAGTAAAACAGCATGCAGCCTCAGTCCGTGCTTCTTGTTCAGCAACACCAGAATTAAATTACCTATTAACATTTGCTATCCATATCTAATCTCCAATTCATGGTCGTTTCCACACATGTGCAAAGACAAATAATCTTGCTATTTAAAATCCAGGTACCAGGCACAAATAGCAAGATTATTTGTATTTGCAAAAAATACTCTAATTTCCATTCCTGTGATCAAGACATAGTTGAAAAGCCCTGTCATCTTCAGGAAGGAAAGTTTTTTGCAAAATTTACATTAAACCTTTTTTAATTCTCTAATTAATTTTTTAATTGTGTTTAATCATTTTTAATTTATTATTGTAATCAATTTTGTGTTAATTTTATATTTGTTTTAAATTCTGGAGAGTGTCATATGGAAGTGTTTTACTTACCATATTGAGGTAAATTTCTCTTATTCTTCTACAAATACAGTTATTAACTCTTGAAAAATTGTGGGAGATATAAAATAATGGCTTCTTTCAAAGTTTCTATGAACACCCAAAATAAGTATGTTGATTTGATTTGAATGCATTTTTCTGCAGAGTGGCAGCAAATAAAGAGCTACTGTTATTATTTGAAAATTTAATGCAGTATTACTCAAAGTTAAGGAGTTTTCAGCAAGACATAACTCTTCTTTCTTTGTTTTCAAATGCAGTGCTCTGAATATAGGGGAACAGGGTTATTCACGTGTGGGAAAAGATTTTGCAGCTCCAGCAAATGATAAGTTTTTGATAAATTTTTATTATTTTGTTGACTTAATTTATTAAGTCGACGCTGTTTTATTGACTTAATTGTCATATTAATTTATTTTCTAAAAGTAGCTTTATAGTCCTAGTCACACTCCTTGGTTTATTTTGAATTTATATAGAGATTTTGTAGGTTACTACTTAGTATCCGTGGTACCTTGTACCATTCAAAACTTGCTTCAGAGTAGAAGAGTAAAGCAACAAGCATAAAGTAGAGGTGTTGTTGTGGTTTGGGGGCAAAACAAAGGGAGCGATTCTCCAATGCATCACAGTCAAAAAAAACGTTCAAAATGTGAAATGATTGCAGACCTTATTGGAACAGGATATGATCTAGCCAAGAGGGATGTCGTGTGTGCTAGCTAGGTGAGTGTGAAGAAATTAGGTGCCAACTCAGTATTCTGATGGGCATCTATGAGAGTTTGAGGTGTTGGGTAGATGTCCTCAAAGGAATTAAAATGGGGGTGCATCAAGCTCTCAGCTGCCCAACTCAACGCCAGAGCTTACTCTAGTGTATTAGGCAACACCGCAGCAATCTTCAGGGCAGAATGCGCTGGTCTCACAGGAGCTAGTTATTGTTGGTGACTCAGTTATCAGGAAGATGGGAAATATATTATGCAAAAAGGATAGGTGGAAAAGAACCAGGGTATATTTGCCAGGGGCAAAATATTGATGTTATAGAACAGATATCATCTTTTAAGGACACAAAGGGTGATACCGTAGTACATGTTGGCACTAATGACATTAAGTGTAGAAGATTTGCGACTTACTTAACAAGTACGGGTCAATGTTGAAAAAAAATCGGAATTAGGGTTAAATTTGAAAGTGCCTGCAATTCTGCGTAGACATGATAGGAGGGAGTATATGATGAGAGACTTGTAAATCAGTTCGGCCCTGGAGAGATTGTGCAATGCTCATGGAGGAGGATTTTTCTAAGTGTGGTCTGTGCTTTTAAACAGGAGAGAGTGTTTTTACACTGTGATTGGATATATTTAAATAGAAGGGATGCAACAATATTTGCTAAGGCTATCGAGGGAATGTTAGGTGCGGCAGAAGACTGCTAACTGGGGGAGGATTCACAGACTAATAAATTAACAGTAGCCACAGGTAGAGGTGGAAGTGATTCTTGCACTGCTTTTATTGGAATGAGCAGCAGCCTGGAAAGCAAGTTGCTGGGGATTTCAAGAACTGCTGGGAATTATCATGAAACAAGTAAATACATTTAAAAAAGTAAATACATCAGTGTTAGGGTAACTACACGTAAGATCAGGTGCATGTACACTTGCATATAGTAAATAAATTAGATGAAATTGAAGTGCTGGTCAAAGCATCAAAGGTGGATATTGCTGGGATATCAGAGATGTAGTGGCATACAGATATAAGGAATGCAGAATTGCAATTTGAGGAGTACAATGTGTAAAGAAAGGATTGACAAGATAGGAAGGGAGGAGGACTTATGTTGTTAGTTAAAAAGCACATAAAATCTAAGGCAGTGAATCCAGTTGACATTGGTGGAAAGTGCAACGTTAAGTTAGTTTGGTGAAAAATAAGCACTGGGAAAGCAAAAATGTGGGTAGGACTGTGTTATAGCCATAATGACTCTGATGAGTACAATAAACAACTATACAGAGAAATACAGTGGGCCACTAAATCAGAATGTCTTATAATGGGGATTTTAACTTCCCAGATTACAGAGAGTGATAGTCAATGGACACTGCTCTTGGACTAATGTTATTAGTGGAGTCCCTCAAGGTTCAGTGCTGGGCTCATTGTTGTTTTGTATATTTATCAATGATATTGATGGAGGTATATCAGACTTAATGTCTAAGTTTTCAGATGCTATAAAGATGGCATCTGAAAATGACATCTTTGTCATTTTCAGATGCCAATTGGGTTGTTAATGACAGTATGCTATTGCAACAGGATCGAGAAGAGTTGGGCAAATGGGCTGAGAAGTGGCAAATGAGATTTAACATTGACAAATGCAAAGTACTGGATATGGATTGCAGTAACCCCAGAGAAATGTACCAACTGTTTGGTACTACACCAAGGGTAGTGGAGAATGAGAAAGATCTGTGAGTAATTGTACAGCAGATGTGGAGTTTTCTGAGCAGTGCAAACAGGCATGCCAGAGCATGCCATGTGGTTTTGTCAATGATATTCTGGAATTTTGCTTGGATGGAGAAAGAGGCAATTATTCCCTTGTATAAGGCAATGGTCAGCCCACACCCTGAGTACTGCATGCAGGTCTGGAGGCCTCATTTTAGGACGGATGTAGAGTTGCTAGAAAGAGTACGGGGAAGGCCAACAAAACTGGTCAGAGGAAAATCATAAAGGCTTACATTCTGCAAATTACAGCATCTGGAGACTAAGCACTGGCAAAGTGATCTGATTGAGGTGATTAAGGCCTTGAATGGTTTGAACAGGATCAATGCTGATGGGATTCTTCTTCTTGCTGAGATTACGAACCTGAAGCATAAATCTAAATTGAGGAAAGACAGTTGTAGAATAGATGTGCAGAAATTTGCCTTTAGCCAGGGGGTAGTTAGCATTAGTAGAAGAACATGATGCAAGAAAGCAAGCTTTTACAGCATCAGCCCAAAAAAAAAAAAAAAAAAAGAAAGAAAGAAAATACCTTCCCATTTCACTGATCCATTCATTCCAAATGTTTGTCTAGTTCTGTCTTGAATTTATTTAAGCTATCAACCTCCACAACAACAAATGGAAGCTCGTTCCAGCAATCAACTACCCGCTGACTAAAGACAAATTTCCACACATCTATTCTACAACTGTCGTTCCTCAGTTTGAATCTATGCTAAGTTTTTTAATCTCAGCAAGAGGAAGAATCCCCTCAGCATTAAGCCTGCTCAATCCATTCAAGGCATTATACCCCTCAATCAGATTGCCTCGCAGGTGCCTAGTATCCAGAAGCTGCAACTTGCAGAACTTAAGCCTTTCTTCATAAGAGCACCCCCTTTGTTCCCTCTACCAGTCTTGTTGCCCTTCTCTGTACTCATTCTAGCAACTCTGCATCCTTTCTAAAATGAGGCTTCGATTTTAGGAAGTGCAGTACTCAACACCTTGAGTACTGCACCTGTATGCAGTACTCAAAGTGTAGCCTGACCATTGCCTTATACAAGGGGATAATCACCTCCTTATCCCTGCTCGCAAAATCCCTGTATATTATTGACAAGAGCTCATAACCTACTCTGGCAGCTTGTCTGCACTGCTCAGAAAACTTCATATCTGATTGCACAATTACCCCAAGGTCTCTTTCATTCTCCACTACCCTTAGTGTAACACCACATAGTTGGTACATTTCTCTGGGGTACTGCTCCTCATATGCAGTACTTTGCATTTGTCAATGTTAAACTTCAGTTGACACTTCTCAGCCCATCTACCCAACTTTTCCAGATCCTATTGCATCAGCATACTGTCATTACTGTTATTAAGCACCCTCCCAACCTTTGTATCATCTGCAAACTTTGACATTAAGCTTGATATACCTTCATCACTATCATTGATAAATACACAAAACAACAACGGGCCCAACACTGAGGGACACCACTAATAACATTAGTCCACGTAGAGCAGTACCCATTCCATTCACCATCACACTCTGTCTTCTCCCACTCAACCATCCTTTTATCCATTGTAGCAGCTTGCCCAAAATGTCATACTGCTCTAATTTGTACAGTAGTCTTCCATGAGGAAAAGTATCAAAAGCTTTCCTGAAATCCAAGTATATGATATTAAAATTAGTTTTTGCATCCAGTTCCTTTGTGACCACATCATAGAATCCAATCAAATTGGTCAGAGAGACTTCCCCTTGACAAACCCATGCTGTGTCTGAATTATTGCTGTAGTCTTGTCTAAGTGATCCTGCAATGCTTCTTTAACCAATGACTCCATTATTTTCCCCCGGAACAGAAGTCAAACTAACTGGTCTGTAATTACTTGTGTCACCCTTTAATCCCCCTTTGTGAATTGTAGATACATTTGCACATCTCCAGTCCATGGGTACCTTCCCTGAGTCCAAGGAAGCTCTCATAATTATTGCTTAGGGTTTGCTTACTTCCTTTGCTGCCTCCTTTAATATAACTGGATAGATCCCATCCACCCCGGGTTCCTTTTTTATCTTCAACAGTTTCTCCTCCACTTTTCCTCTCAGTTATAATAATAATAATAATAATAAAAGGGGCACAATGGCCCAGTGGTTATGATACTGGACTACCAGCCTGATGGAACTGATGAGTACAATGTTCATTGTACTCATCAGAGTCAGGCCTATAACAAACTCCGACCCTTATTTTTCTTTCCCAGTGCTTATGTCACACCAAACTGACTCAACATTGCACTGTCCATCTATATCAACTGGATGCACTTGCTTAGATTTGATGTGTTTCTTAACTAATAGCATAACCCTTCTTCCCTTCCTATCCTGTTTATCCTTTCTGTACACATTGTACTCGCCAAATTCTAATTCTGTATCCCAACAATATCTCCTTTGGATATCTTAACTTTAGTTGATTGCTGGAACAAACATCCATCTGTCGTTGTAGACGTTGATAGTTTAAATTAATTCATGGAAGAACTGAACAACCTTTTGGAGTGAATGGATGGGTGAAATGGAAATTTTTTTTTTTTTTTTTTTGGCTGAAGATGTATAAGCTTGATTTCTAGCATCATATGCGTCTGCTAATGCTAATGGTAATATTTTGGGATTGTCTCAATCCTCACGCACCTAATGTGCAGTTAATAAATTTGTATTTTCTAGAATAGATGTTGGAATCAATTTAACATTGAAAAAGTAACCTTGACCAGGTTTGCCTGTTTTATTAGCTTAAATATTAGCTTAAAATGGCATAAACTGAAAGGAAGCAAATCATAAATAGCATCTGACAGATTACTCTATAAGCTGGAATGTGGTGGGAATACTGTAAATTCACTATTGTAAGATGGATGGAGGATAGGAGGCAGAGGGTTGTGATTAATTTTCAGCTTCAGATTGGTCTGTGTTTAGGAGTGTGCATCCCCTACTCCTAACTGTAGACCAACCTGATGATTGGTTCTTAGACCACATTTATTTCTGATTTTTATAAATGGCAAAGCATTAGTATTAGCAGAGGCATACAATGGAAGAAATCAAGCTTATATAAAATCAGTCCAAAAAAAAAAAAAAAAAACCCTTCCCATTTCACTGACCGAATTCACTGCAAAAATTTTAGTTCTGCCTTTAATTTATTTAAGCTGTCCACTTCTACAATGACAGACAGAAGCTTGTACCAGTAATCAACCGTTGGCTGAAGACAAATTCCACACATCTATTCTACAACTGTCTTTCCTCAATTTCAGTTTATGTAGATTCGGGTTCATAATCTAAGCAAAAGGTAGAATCTTATCAGTGTTGTGCCTGCTCAAACCATTCAACAGCCTTATAATACACCTCAGTCAGATCACCTTGCAGGTGTCTAGTCTCCAGATGCTGTAATTTGCAGAACTTAAGCCTTTCCTGATAAGAGCGCCCCTTTGTTTCCCTCACCAGTCGTTGCCCTTCTCTGTACTCGTTCTAGCAACTCTACATCCTTCCTACAATGAGTCCTCCAGACCTGTACACAGTATTCAAAGTGTGGCCTAACCATTGCCTTATACAAAGGGATAATCACCTCCTTATTTCTGCTACCAAAATTCCTCTATGTCATTGACAATACTCATCGACCTGCTCTGGCAGCACGCCTGCAATGCTCAGAGAACTTCATATCCGACTGCACAATTACCCCCAGGTCTTTTTCATTCTCCACCTCCCTCAGTGTAGCTCCTCAAATAGGCCTCTGAGGTTGGGTATATTCATATTACGTTCTTAGCGTTTTTTCCACCAACCTTTCATGGAGTAAAATAAAATTAAAATAAAATAAAACAAAACAAATCTTGATAACTATATTTACAATAACCTGTATTTACAAAATTAATATACGTATTACAATATTAAAAGTATTAAAACACAAGATTAAAATGCATTAAAATATACTAAGTTAAAAGCGATAAAATCCCGTAGCTTTCAAAGGCTCCAGCCTTCTTCTTCAGCAGTACTCTCTATTATTCAGTACACCTTTAAATATCAGCAGGGTAATGGTAGGCATCACATGTTTCCATTCTCACGTGTTCCGCTCTCTTGCATTGTGGAACCGGAAGTGGCTCGAACGGAAGTCGTACGGAACCGTTCATCCTTTTTTAGGATAATAGTCTCTAAAAGGGGGTGAATCTGTACACCCCTATCCCTATTAATGTTGGTTGTAGAGCTGATCCGCAAACTCTCGAGCCACTTACGGTCCCAGAACCTATGCGCCCGATCGGTGATAGTGGCATCGTCTGGGGAGATCTGGTGCTGCTTCTCCCAAAAATGTTCGGCCACGGCGGACTTGTCATATTCCGCATTTCTTATTGCTTTTTTAATTTCTTATTGTCATATTCCGCATTTCTTATTGCTTTTGCAATAAGAAATGCGGAATATGACAAGTCCGCCGTGGCCGAACATTTTTGGGAGAAGCAGCACCAGATCTCCCCAGACGATGCCACTATCACCGATCGGGCGCATAGGTTCTGGGACCGTAAGTGGCTCGAGAGTTTGCGGATCAGCTCTACAACCAACATTAATAGGGATAGGGGTGTACGGATTCACCCCCTTTTAGAGACTATTATCCTAAAAAAGGATGAACGGTTCCGTACGACTTCCGTTCGAGCCACTTCCGGTTCCACAATGCAAGAGAGCGGAACACGTGAGAATGGAAACATGTGATGCCTACCATTACCCTGCTGATATTTAAAGGTGTACTGAATAATAGAGAGTACTGCTGAAGAAGAAGGCTGGAGCCTTTGAAAGCTACGGGATTTTATCGCTTTTAACTTAGTATATTTTAATGCATTTTAATCTTGTGTTTTAATACTTTTAATATTGTAATACGTATATTAATTTTGTAAATACAGGTTATTGTAAATATAGTTATCAAGATTTGTTTTGTTTTATTTTATTTTAATTTTATTTTACTCCATGAAAGGTTGGTGAAAAAATGCTAAGAACGTAATATCCCTCAGTGTAGTACCACACAGTTGGTACGTTTCTCTTGAATTACTTTCATTTGTCAATATTAAACTTCAGTTGTCACTTCTCAGCCAATCAGCCTAACTTTTCTAGATCCTGTTGCAGTAGTATACTGTCTTTACTCTCATTAACAACCCTGCCAACCTTTGTACAATCTGCAAATTTGGACATTAAGCTTGATATACCTTTATCTATATCATTGATAAATACACAAAACAACAATGAGCCCAGCACCGAACCCTGTAGGATTCCAGTAATAATAAAATTAGTCCATGTAGTGCAGTGTCCATTTATTACCACTCTCTGCCATCCCCCACTCAACCATACCTTTATCCATTGCAGAAACTTGGCCTTAATGCTATATCGTTCCAATTTGTACAAGTCTTTCCTGTGTAACAGTATCAAAAGCTTTCCTGAAATCAAAGTATATGATATCAAAATTATTTTTTGCATCCAGTTCCTTTGTCACCACATCGTAGTATCCAATCAGATTGGTCAGACAAGACTTCCCCTTAACAAACCCATGCTGTGTCTGAACTATTACTGCAGTCTTGTCTAGATGATCCTGTAATGCTTCTTTAACCAGTGACTCCATTATTTTCCCCTGAATAAAAGATATACTAACAGGTCTGTAATTATTTGCGTCACCCTTTGAACCTCCTTTGTGAATTGGGGATACATTTGCACATCTCCAGTCCATGGGGATCTCCTGTGAATCTAAGGATGCTCTCATAATTATAGCTAAAGGTTTGCTTACTTCCATCATTGTCTCCTTCAATATAACTGAATAGATTCCATCTTCCCCAGGCACCTTTTTTATGTTTAACTTCATCAATTTCTCCTCCTCTTTGCTCTCTGTTATTGCAAAATCATTTAGCTCCCTGTTAGAGTTTAGTAAACTTCTGTCCTATTCCTTACAGAATTCCTCATGTGAATTTAGCAGCAAAATACTCATTCAGTTTTCCAGCTATCTGAGCAGGATCATCAACAGTTGAACCACCAACATCGTGGACCAATCTGATTCATTCCCTTCCTACTAGAGTTTACATAAGTAAAGAACTCTTTGTTGTTTTTGTTTGCATTTTGCACCTTGCTTGAACTACAACAATCTCCTTCCAATTCAAGAAACAGTGCTGCTGGTCCCGATGGAACTTTACTATGTAAAGCTCCAAAATTTGGATGAATCATCACTATCTTCACTGCTGAGGTTTTTCAGTTGAATTTTCTCTGAACATACCTTCTGGAGTTCCTGGTGTCATTCTTGCAAAACTCGGTAAAGATCATTCTGTTCCTCAAAATTACAGGCTGATATCTCAGCAATGCCCTCGAAAAAGTGATACATTTCCTTCTCACTTGGTTCTTTGAATCCCAAAACTTGATTAACAACCAATTTGGATTACAAAAAAAATCGATCATTGGATCTCATGACCAAGCTGAAGCAAACATCAGAAATGCATTCATCAAAAAAGGAATATCTCGTCATGGTCTGACTTGACGTTGAGAAAGCCTTTGACATCATGAAAGCCTTTGACAAAAGCATGTGGCATTTCATCATCTTAAAGGATCTACATTTGTTTAGCCTAAAAGGCCATTTGCCATATTTCATCTAAATTTTCTGACAAGAATGATCCTTTCAAGTTCGTTATTGGAGAACGCTAAGTCTTTCTCTATTGGAATTTGCTAAGTCTATCTGCTGAGAGAAGGGTTGGAAACGAGAGTAGCCTTGTGCAGGTGAAGTTTTTATGGCTCCAGAAAATAGAGAAGTTTTTTCTGTTTTGTTAACTTAAATTGGCACATTAACTTATTTTCTAGAGTAGCTTTATATTCCTAGTTACAACACTTAGTTTAAATTTTAACTTAGAGATTTTGTAGGTTATTATTAGTATCGGTAAGGGTATCCAATCCAGTTGTTGTACAAATTTTGCAGAGCCGGCGAACGGGAAGTTTTGTAGCTATATTTAGCTGCTTTATTGACTAATCGTTATATTAAATTATTTTCTATAAGTAGCTTATAGACCTAGTCTAGATCCTTGGTTTATTCTGAATTGAGACAGTGAGATTTTGGAAGTTAATTAATACTTTAGTGTCCGTAGATTTACCGTTCCTAACTTGCCACCATTCTTATACGATACGTTATATCCTTTGCTGCCTCTACTGCCTCTATCCCGTTAGCTTAGTATAGTATAGTATGGTATATAATATTATCAGTTAATCAGTAAAATTTATAATTTTGTTAAACTTCATTGACATTTAAATTGTACTTTTTAACTAAATACATATAACAACTTAGATTATATACGGAAGTTATATAATGGAATACAAGTTTAGGGTTATAATTTTGTACTGAAATTGAATCAGAATCCTGACTCAGACCAAAGCAGTAAAGCAAAAGGCTCAAGCTAATGGGAATGCTGTGGCTCAGGGGAGAATTGAGGGGGGCAGTTGCCTTCTGAATCACAGCCTTTTAAAATGCACTGCTTGCTTGATGTTTGTGGAGCAATCAGGTATGGATCATGATATTGCCAAGGGGATTGTCTTTGTGTGTGCGATGTAAGGAGTGTGAGGAAATGAGGCGACAACTCAACGTTGTTATGGGCCTATATGAGAGCTTGAAAGAAAGGGTGGATGCCCTCGAAGGATCTAAATTGAGGGACCCATGAAGCTCTCAGCTGCCCACATCAACGCCAGAGCTTGCACTTGATCATCACGCAACACAGCAGCAACCCCAAAGGCAGAATGTGCTGGTCCCACAGGAACTAGTAGTTGTTGGTGACTGTATTGTCAGGGAAACGGGGAACATGGTATGTAAAAAGGATAGGTGGAATAGGACCAGGGTATGTCTGCCAATGGCAAAGGTTGATGACATTGTAGAGTGAATATTATCTTTTAAGGGAACAAAAGGTGATATTGTTGTACACATTGGCACTAATGGTATTAAGAGTAGGAAACCGGTGGATTTACTTAACAAGTACAGGTCACTGTTGAAAAAAAGCCATGAATTAGGGTTGAATTTGAAAGTGTCTGCAATTCTGCCCAGACATGATATGAGTAAGTATCTGATGAGAGCCTTGTCAATCAATTCGGCCCTGGAAAGATAGTGCAAGGCTCAAGGGGTAGAATTTTTTTCAGCCTGGTCTGTACTTGTTAACAGGAGAGACAGCTTCTATAGGGATGGAATAAACTTAAATAGAAAGGGTGCAAGAATATTTGCTGATGCTATCAAGGAAGTGTTAGATGTATCGGAAAACTGCTAGCTTGGGGCAGGGGATACAAGGACTAATAGATTAACTGTAGCCACTGGCAGAGGTGAAAGTGATTCTTGCACTGCTTTTATTGGAATGAGCAGCAGCCTGAAAAACAAGTTGCAGGGTATTTCAGAGACTGCTGTGAGTCATTGTGGTACAAGAAAACACATGGGTTGTGTTAGGGTAGCAAACAGTAGGAAAGGGTGCATGTATACTTGCATATACACCAATGCTAGGAGTTTGGTAAATAAATTTGAGGTATTGCTCAAAACATCAAAGGCAGATATTGTTGGAATATCAGAGATGTGGTGTCACACAGATATAAGGAATGAAGAACTGGAATTTGGGGAGTACAATGTGTACAGGAAGGATAGACAGGATAGGATGGG
Source organism: Mastigoproctus giganteus (assembly GCF_048544385.1). Classification (NCBI taxonomy): domain Eukaryota; kingdom Metazoa; phylum Arthropoda; class Arachnida; order Uropygi; family Thelyphonidae; genus Mastigoproctus; species Mastigoproctus giganteus. Next base: position 38,707,987 of record NC_143588.1, read on the forward strand.
AGGAGAGGTTATGCTATTAGTTAAGAAACACATAAAATCCAAGGATGTGAAGCCAGTAAACATTGCTAGACAGTCTAGTGTCGAGTCAGTTTGGTGTGACATAAACATTGGGAGATCAAAATTGAGAGTAGGCGTGTGTTATAGGCCTAATGACTCTGATGAGTATAATAAGAAACTGTACAGAGGAAGAGATTGGGCCAGTAAATCAGAGAGTTTATTATAATGGGGGATTTTAATTTCCCAGATATTGATTGGAATTTGTGGGTTGGTCACTCACACACTAGCAAGGCTTTTGTGGATTTATTGGATGATTGTTTTCTACATCAGCATGTTCGGGAGGCAACTAGAGGGAGTAATACTCTTGATCTGATTATCAGTAATGATTCTTCATGCATTAAAAATCTGCCGATAAAGGAACCACTAGGTCACAGTGATCACAGTGTGCTGAAGTGGGATTTACTCAAAGAGGTTAACTACCATCAGGAGTAAAGGGAAGGGTTTTTGCTTTCGTAAAGGCAACTACGGTGGTCTGAGACAGTATTTAAATTCTATATGTTGGGACCAACTGATGACGTTACCCACAGCAAATTCAAAATGGGAAGCATTCAAAGAATTTATCTTGGAAGCTACATGGCTTTACATACCAATTAAGAAATATTGTTCAAGGTTTAGGCCTAAATGGATGTCAGATGAACTAATGAGACATATAGCAGAGAAGAAAAATGCATAGGATACATATAAATTAATGGGTGATATGGAAGCCTATGATAGATATAAGCTGCTCTGTAACCAAGTCACGAAGGAGATTAGACATGCAAAGACAGATTATGAGAAATCTTTGGCAAAGGATGCAAAGAAAAACAGCAAAGAGTTCTTTACCTATGTAAACTCTAGAAGGAAAGGGATGAATCCACTGGATATTTTAGTTCAACTCTTGATGATCCTGCTCAGATGGATAACAAACTAAATGAGTATTTTGGATCTACATTCACACATGAGGAGTTATTCAGGGAGGGGAATGCCAGAGGTGAATTAAACTCTGGCTGCGAGCTAGATGATTTTGTAATAACTGTGAAGAAAGTGGAGGAGAAATTGTTGAAGATGAACATAAAAAAGGCACCCGGGTTTCATGGGGTCTATCCAGTTATATTAAAGGAGGCAGCAAAGGAAGTAAGCAAATCCTTAGCCATAATCATGAGAGCTTCCTTGGACTCGGTTGGAGGTACCTATGGACTGGAGATGTGCAAATGTGACCCCAATTCACAAAGGAGGTTCAAAGGTGACACAAGTAATCATAGACCTGTTAGTTCAACTTCTGTTTCAGGAAAATTAATAGATGCACTGGTTAAAAAGCACTGCAGGATCATCTAGACAAGACTTCAGTTATACCTTGGACACAACATGTTTTTGTTTAGGGAAAGTCTTGCCTGACCAATTTGATTGGATACTATGATGTGGTCAGAAACGAACTGGACGCAGGGAATAACTTTGATATCATATATTTGGATCTTAGAAAGGCTTTTGATACTGTTGCACATTTAAGACTGCTGAACAAGTTGGAGCAGTGTGGCATTGGAGTAAATTGCTGCTATGGATAAAGGGATGGTTGAATGGGAGAAGACAGAGAGTGGTAATCAATGGAATCAGCTGATCGTGGACTAATATTATTAGTTAGTCCCTCAGGGTTAAATGTTGGGTCGATTGTTGTTTTCTGTATTTATAAATGATATTCATGATGGCTTAATGTCCAAGTTTGCAGATGATACGAAGGTTGGCAGGGTTGCTAAGGACATTAGTGACAGTATGCTGCTGCAACAGGATCTAGAAAAGTTGAGCAGATGGGCTGAGAGGTGGCAAATGAAGTTTAACCTTGACTAATGTAAAGTACTACATTTGGGAAGCAGTGACCCTAGAGTAATGTATCAACTTTGAGGTACTACACTGACAGTGGTAGAGAATGAAGAGGACCTGGGGGTAATTGTGCAGGCAGATATGAAGTTTTCTGAGCAGTGCAGACAGTCTGCAAGAGTAGTTCATTGTCTCTTGTCAATGATATACAGGAATTTTTTCTAGCAGGGATAAGGAGGTGATTATCCCCTTGTATAAGGCAATGGTCAGGCCACACCTTGAGTACTATATACAGGTCTGGAGGCCTCATTTTAAAAAGGATATATAGCTGTTGAAACAAGTACATCAAAGGGCAACAAGATTAGTGAATGGAACACTGGTTGTTCTTATGAAGAAAGGATTAAGTTTTGCAAATTACAGTGTCTGGAGACTAGGCACCTGCAAGGTGATCTGATTGAGGTGTATAAAGCCTTGAATGGTTTGAGCATGCTCAATGTTGATGGGATTTTTCCTCTTGCTCAGAATAATCACCTGCGAGGGCATAAATTGAAATTGAGGAAAGACGGATGTAGGACAGATGTGCGGAAGTTTGCCTTTAGCTAGTGGGTAGTTTGTTGGTGGAACAGACTTCCATCCTTTGTTGTGGAAGTTGATAGCCTAAATAAGGCTGAGCTGGACAGGTATTTGGATTGAACGGAGGGGTGAAATGGGAGCATTTTTTTTTCAGATATTGCATAAGCTTGCTTTCTTGCATCATATGCCTCTACTAATACTAAAGCTCTAAAAACTTTATCCAAGAAATAGAAATCCCATTAGGGGCTGTTCTCAGTGCACTTCGTTAGCAATAAGAATGAATCATATAATCGAAAACATTCCTAAAACTGTGTATTAAAAACTTTATGCCAGTGATCTTACAATTTCCTGTCATTCTCAAAAAATGAAGTCTATTGAGCGATAACTGCAAATATGAATTAATTGCATCCGAACATGGATGACTCAAAACGATTATAGATTACCCAGCCAGAAATCTACTGCCATTTACTTCTGTACCAAATGTAAAATGAATCCTGAACCTGAACTCCACTTGGGTAACCACCCTCTTCCAATTGCTAATAGTGTTCATTTACTAGGCTCAATTTTTTGACAGCAAGTTGAGCTATTAAAAGCACATTGAACATCCCAGTCTACTTGTCAAAAAAATCTCTATATACTCAGTCTTATCAACCACAACCTGGGAGCAGATCATTACAGCTTGCTTTGCTTATATAGATCCATAATCCGATCGCATCTGGACTACGGCATGCCTTTCTTTGATTCTGTTTGTGAGAGTGCTTTATCTCGCCTCAACCCTGTTCAACTCTTACGACAGCTCTAAGTGATTTCAGAACTTCTCCAGTGTTTCTTCAACAGTTTGTGTAATTGAGGCCTATGAACCTCCTCTAAATATCAGGAGAAAGATGTTTTTACTGAATGATGCAACCAAGAAATCCAAAACCCGGCGATTCATCCTAATTGGTCTATTCTTTATGATCCCTTTCATAAAAACAAACCACAAGCAATTTGGCTTGTTGGTACTAGGTTAAAGGAACTAGCAGAAGATTGAAATACACACTTCAATAATGTCCTTTATGATCCTATATATCCTGGCCCTCCATGGTCTGTCATCATGCCATGTTGTGACAATTATTTTCACCAATGGGTAAACATTCACTCTCTCGGACATTAACATCAAACATCTACATATTGCACATACCAAATATTGTGCAGACTTTGCTAAAATATGAAAACTGATGGATCGAAGTCTGAGAGTGGATTGGATGCAGCAGTGCTACTCTCTGATACTATCATTTCCCTATCTCTTCCCACTGAATAATATGCCAGAAAGCTTGCTCTAGAAAACATTTTCCACCTGTCAACCCAAAAGAGCATAATACACACAGACTCGCATAGTTCCTTATTAGTCATGAAAAACCCTTCCCCACTTCATCCATTATTAAAGCTAACCGAACAGAGTTGATTCGCTCAAAGAGCATCAGCAACAGATTGTCTTCTGCTGGGTCCTGGGCCATACCAGAATACCAGGAAATGAAATCGCAGATGATGCTGCCAAACACCCATCCAGCACAGCCCCAATGAATTTTCTAGTACTGTTCACAGATTATAAAATATATATTCAAATTATATGTAAAGGTCAATGGACACTTCAATGGTAAGTTCAAATTCATAATAAGCTCCTTCAAATTAAACCTGTACCAAAAATATGGACTTCCAACTTCATTACAAACAAGAAGTAATTCTATCCAGAACCAGAATCGGCCATACTCATCTCATCTGTTCCTTTTATCAGGAAATGAGTGGTGTGTAGCAGTGTAATCACTGCTACACACCACTCACAGTCAAACATAGACTTCTAGAATGTACAGAGTACATTCTAAAAGGACGAAAAATCAAATTGCACAGAATTTTTCTCCTTCCTAAAATGAATATGATTATATAATTCTAACTGCTTCTACAGCAACCAACACAGGCAATATTAACCACTTTCAGAGGTGCAATATGGCCTAAGTAGCCCTTGCACTGAAAACCACATCAACACACTACACCGGCATGGTGCCAAAAGCTTCCATAAAGCTTCCTAGCAGCAATAGGCCTCTCAGAGAACACTTACATGGAACTCCCAAACACTGCTATCCTGAAAACCTGTAGGTAGTAAGAGAGGTCTTCGATGAACTGTAATAACAATAATAATAATAATAATAATAGTAACCAGACACAACCAACCACCCATGCATTTGGTACCATTATCTGGGTGTAAAAAATTCCATAAAGGATAAAAACGTTATAATAATAATTAAGGCCTGCCTCACTGAAAAATACCATCAGAGACTCAGAACCCTGCTGAAAGCAAAGCTGAATGGATGGAACACAGTTAAAGCCATAGATAAACACCTATGCAGTCCCAGTGCTAACGTACTACTTCGGGATCATTGATTGGACTAGCACAGAGCTGTAGGATATCATGAGAAAGACAAGGACAATGACGACCAAGAGCCGCCACCCGAAGTCAGCCATGGAGAGAGAGAGAGAGTGACAATAGCTCGGAAAGGAGGAGGAAGAGGCCTCATAGACCTCATTGAGTAACAGAAAACAGCAATTGCTAACCTGAAGGATTACTTCCAGAAACACACAGCAGCACTGTACAAGGCCATAAGGAAGATAGATAAGTGGTATACCCCACTCAACCTAAGCGAGGAGTTCCCTCCCACCGAGACAGCACAAATGAAGCTGGAAAGACAGGCAAAGAAGACACTCCATGGCAAACACTATAACGACCTCCATCAAGATCACATAGATAAAATTGCTTCCAATGCATGGCTCATGAGCGGGATGCTTTTCTTCGAGACTGAAGGATTCATGCTCACAATCCCAGACCAGATAATCAACACCAGACACAATAGAAAATACATTGCCAAGGAGCCTGGAGTGTCAGATGACATGTGGCGACGAAGCCACATGGCCTCAGAAACAATTCAACACATCACTGTAGAATGAAAGTTGATCACCCAAGCTGAGTACATTCATAGACAAGACCAGGTAGCTCAGATAATAGCATTAGCATTAGTAGAGGCATATGATGCAAGAAAGCAAGCTTATGCAGCATCAGCAAAAAAAAAAAACATGCTCCCATTTCACCCCTCCGTTCGTTCCAAGTACCTGTCCAGCTCAGACTTAAATTTATTTAGGCTATCAACTTCCACAACAAAGGATGGAAGTCTGTTCCACCAACCAACCACCCACTGGTTAAAGGCAAACTTCCGCACATCTATCCTACATCTGCCTTTTCTCAATTTGAATTTATGCCCTCTCAAATGATTATTCTGAGCAAGAGGAAAAATTCCATCAGCATTCAGCATGCTCAAACCATTCAAAGCTTTATACACCTCAATCAGATCACCTCGCAGGTGCCTAGTCTCTAGACACTGTAATTTGCAAAATTTAAGCTTTCTTCATAAGAGCAACCCTTTGTTCCATTCACTAATCTTGTTGCTCTTCTCTGTACTCGTTCCAACAGCTCTACATCCTTCTAAAGATGAGGCCTCCAGACCTGTATACAGTACTCAAGGTGTGACCTGACCATTGCCTTATACAGGGTGTCTCAAAAATATTGGTACAAACATTTAGGGGAGGTAGGTAACATTTAAAGGAATGTGAATCGCATAGGAACCCATAACCGGAAACGTAACCATAAGTCGTTACACGGTGCTGTTCATCAGTTCGCAAGAGGGAAAATTTCTGGTTTACTCATTCAGGCAGTAGTCGCCGCACGAAGAACATGCATCATTATACGAACTGTGAGCTGGCAGACGTGCACCTAGTGGGACTTGTGTTTGATAAAAAGCTGACCTTTTTAGAACATATTCATCAACTTTGTACAAAGTGCATGAGGGGACTAAATATTCTTCGCTCTCTCTCTCTCGTCTACGCGTTGGGGAGCAGACAGGTGCACCCTACTACGTATTTATCGTGCACTTGTATGATCCAAATTAGACTACGGGGCCCAGGTGTACTCCTCAGCCAGAGACAGTGTCCTTCGATGGCTGGACCCAGTCCACCATCAGGCTATCCGTATTGCTACTGGAGCATTTCGAACATCTCCTGACTAGAGCTTATACGTTGAAGCAAGCGAACCACCGTTATCCCTTCGACGTAAGCAGTTGTCTTTAAACTATGCTTTAAAGTTGAAATCCTTGCCAGACCATCCTACGTGGACATCCGTTTTTGAGCCACGTTGGGAAAACCTGTACAATATCCGTCAGACTGCCAACCGACCTTTTGGTATTCATGTCCAAGAGCTACTCAGAGAGTTTAACATCATGGTAGACAAGGTTGCACAAACACCAAAAGAAACTCTTCCACCCTGGCATGCTCATACCCCATCGTGCGACTTTTCCCCTAAGAAATGGGTAAAGCCTGAGACTCCATCATCTGTCTACCAGCAGCTGTATTCTGCACACCGAACTGAGCACTCTGACATGCTGCCGGTTTACGCAGACGGCTCGAAGTCTGAATCGTGCGTAGGATCTGCTGTTGTCTTTCCGAACACTATAATATCTCAGCAGATCCTTCCTGAATCCAGCATATACACTGCAGAGCTCATGCTATAGAGTTAGCCTTGGATCACATTCGAACTTGTCAATGCCAAAGGTCAATAATATATTCTGATTCTTTGAGTGTATTACAGGCTTTATTATCTTTGAGACACAACTCTCATCCAGTTCTCTGTCGGGTTCAGCAGAAGATACATTCTCTTCATGAATACAAGTTTGATATCCGCTTCTGCTCGAATCCTAGCCACATTGGGATAAAGGGAAATGATTTGGCTGAGACTGCAGCCAAATCAGCAACACCCACTAATAATCGTTGCCTGTCAGTCCCCTATACAGACTACAGGCAAATAATACGCAACAAGATATATTCCCAATGGCAAGAACTATGGCATAGAGAGAGAACAAATAAATTATACAAAATAAAGCCTGTAATAGAAACATGGCAGTCCAGTCTGTGCAGGAATCGGAGCGAGGAAGTTGTTCTTGCTCGACTCTGTATAGGACACAGTCATTTGACACATTCATTTCTGCTGAGGGCAGATGACCCTCCTATGTGCGAGTCTTGCGACACCATTTTATCAATAAAGCATATTTTAATAGATTGCGTTAATTTTACCCATGTTCGCAATATACATTTTACCGCTTTTACTCATCTGACTGAGCCTTATACACTCTGTCAGATTTTATCAGAAAACGACCACGTCAGCAGTTTTTAAGTTTTTACAAGCTATTAATATATATACACACATATAAACTGCATAATTTACTTTTAAACTTATACTGCCACATATACATACATACATATATATATATATATATTTATTTATTTTTTTTTTTTGTTTTGATTTTTGCTGCATCGGGACCACCGCTGTTCAATTCCCTGCATTGGCGGTTCGATCTGTGGATCGGTGTGGTGGACTGATCTTGCGATCATTTCGCCTTTGCGGCAATTTGTTGAGCGTTCGAAATGCAGCGATTCCCTGACGATTATTGGCCTTGTGGTCCTCTGTTGAGATGGGGCATAATGATCAGTCTATTTTTTCTATTTTTGTTTTGTTTTGTTTTATTGTGAATGGTTTAAATCTCTGTTTAGTGATATTTCACATAAATTAGGACCTGGTGCCCATCAGAGGGGGCACCGCTAAATTTCTATTTAATTGGCTTTAAATTTCGATGAATTATTATTCGTATAATTAGATTTTCTAAATTAATTTAGAGTTTCCGTTGCAATATATTTTTATTCTTCTTACCTTTCTCTTCCCTCCCTGTTAGATTTGAATCTAGGTTTAATTTTGTTTTTTCGCTCTTGTCTTGCCGTACTGCTGGCATTATTTTATTATTTTAAACCTTATTCTAATTTATATGACTATATATATATATATATATATAACAATTTGACAAGGTAATCTTTTTAAAGGTTACCTGAATTTATCATTGTTGATGTTTTAATCTTTTCTTGGCGCAGTATAACCGTAGTTGTTTTTGCGCCAATAACATCAAAACCAACCAACATGCACCTAGTGTATGGATTAGCAGAGGGCAATGGACGAGCCGCTCAACGAATTTATGGAGAACGCTTCCCAGGCAGACATGTACTGGACCACTCTTTGTTTGTTTGTGCGTGTGCATCAAAATTTGTGTGATTATGGGTCATTTAGAGGTAACAGGAGTAGTGCGGGCAGACCACGTTCGATGCACGCGAATTCCCGCCATGGAAGAAAGTGTGTTGAATGCTGTCCAGGATAATCCTACTACCAGCACACGTGCCATTGCCTCTAACTTAGGAGTGTCTCGTTGCAGTGTACAGCATGTCTGGCATGACGATTCCTTACACCCCTTTCATCTCCAAAGGGTTCAGTTACTGCTCCCCCAAGATCATCCTGCACGTGTGGCTTTTGCACAGTGGTTTCTCCAAGAAAGTGTTCAAGACTTGAATTTTCCAGCCTATGTTTTGGTCACGGATGAGGCTTATTTCACACGGAAAGGCTTATTCAAACAGCACAATTCTCATGTGTGGGCTCGCTCATGACAACCCACATGGTGTGCGCCCCATGCGGCACAACTTCGCTTTGCAATAAATGCGTGGGCAGGTATGGTCGGTGACTGCTTAGTCGGCCCATACCTGTTACCATCCCGCATGAACTCCGATAAATATCGGATCTTCCTTGAACAAGTTCTAGCAGAGTTACTTGATGATGTTTCAGCAAATGTGAGATGCAACATTTGGTTTCAACATGACGGGGCGCCTGCCCATTATGGAAGGTGTGTTCGTGACCAATTGAACAGGCATTTTGGGCGTCGATGGATTGGCCGTGGTGGACCCGTTGCCTGGCCCCCACGCTCACCTGATTTATCGAGCCTTGATTTCTTTCTGTGGGGGGCCTTCAAATGTATCGTGTATGAACCGCCTGTGGAGATGGAAATGGATCTCGTGGCGAGACTTGTCTGTGCTGCTGCTACTGTCAAAGAAAATCCAGGTGTGTTCGACTGTGTCCACCAATCCGTTCTGCGTCGGTGTCACGCATGCATCGCATCTCATGGTGGAACCTTCGAGCATCTGTTGTAACATCATGAAATGCATCCATCTCGTACTCCATTGTTAATATTATGTCAAATAAAGGTTTGCCACTAATTACTGTCTTGTGTCATTTCTTGTGCCTCTGCTACTACTTTTCCGTAATGTTTCTGGGTTCCTATGTTACCTACCACACTTACCTCTCCTAAACGTTTGTACCAATATTTTTGAGACACCCTGAATAAGGGGATATCCCTGCTAGAAAAATTCCTGTATATCATTGCTCAACTTTTCTAGATCCTGTTGCAGCAGTCTGCTGTCATTAGTGTTCTTAACAACCCAGCCAACCTGCTTATCATCTGCAAACTTGGACATTAAGCTTGATATATCATTTATAAATACAGGAAACAACAATGGACCCAATACCGAACCCTGAGGGACTCCATTAATAACATTAGTCCATGATGAGCAGTGTCCATTGATTACCACTCTCTGTCTTCTCCCATTCAACCAAACCATCCCTTTATACAAAGCAGCAATTTGCCTTCAATGCCAGACTACTCCAATTTGTGCAGCAGTCTTCCATGTGCAACAGTATCAAAATCCTTTCTAAAATCCAAATATATGATATCAAAGTTATTCCCTGCATCCAGTTCCTTTGTGCCCACATCATAGTATCCAATCGAATTGGTCAGGCAAGACTTTCCCTTAACAAAACCATGCTGTGTCCAAGCTATAACTGAAGTCTTGTCTAGATGATCCTGCAGTGCTTCTTTAACCACTGCCTCTATTAATTTTCCTGGAACAGAAATTAAACTAACAGGTCTATAATTACTTATGTTGCTCTTTGATCCTCCTTTGTGAATTGGGGTCACATTTGCACATCTTCAGTTCATGGGTACCTCCTCTGAGTCCAAAGACGCTCTTATAATTATGGCTAAGGGTTTGCTTATTTCCTTTGCTGCCTCTGTTGATATAACTGGATAGATCCCGTCCACCTTGGGTGCCTTTTTTTATGTTTATCTTCAAAAATTTCTCCTCCACTTTCCTCTCAATTATTAGAAAATCATCCAGCTCACTGCCAGAGTTTAACTCACCTCTGGCATTCCCCTCCCTGAATAACTCCTAATGGGTGAATGTAGATGCAAAATACTCATTTAGTTTGTTAGCCACCTGAGCAGGATTATGAACAGTTGAACCATCAATATCCAGTGGACCAATCTGATTCATCCCTTTCCTTCTAAAGTTTACATATGTAAAGAACTCTTTGCAATTTTTCTTTGCATCCTTTGCCAAGGATTTCTCATAATCTTCTTTTTCCTGCCTAATCTCCTTTGTGACTTGGTTGGTTACAAAGGAGGTTACAGACCAGCTTATATCTGTCATAGGCTTTCATGTTACCCATTTATTTATATGTATCCCATGCATTTTTCTTCTCTGCCACATGTCTGATTAGTTCATCTGACATCCATTTAGGTCTAAACCTTGAACAATATTTGGTATGTAAAGCCTAGTAGCTTCCAAGAAAATTCTTTGAATGCTTCCCATTTTGAATTTGCTGTTGGTAACATCATCAGTTGGTCCCACCGTATAGAATTTAAATACTGTCTCAGACCACTGTAGTCGGCTTTTACGAAAGCAAAAATCCTTCCCTTTACCCCTGATGGTAGTTACCTCTTTGAGTAAATTCCACTTCAGCACAATGTGATCGCTGCCGCCTAGTGGTTCCTTTATTTGCAGATTCTTAATGCATGAAGAATCACTACTAATAATCAGATCAAGAGTATTACTCCCTCTAGTTGCCTCCTGAACATGCTGATGTAGAAAACAATCATTGAATAAATCCACAAATGCCTTGCTAGTGTGTGAGTGGCCAACCCACAAATTGCAGTCAATATCTGGGAATTTAAAATCCCCCATTATAAGAATTTCTGATTTACTGGCCCACTCTATTTCCCTGAACAGTTCCTTATTATACTCATCAGAGTCATTAGGCCTATAACACACTCCTATTCTCAATTTTGATCTCACAATGCTTATGTAACACCAAACTGGCTCGCCTCCGTAGTTTGACCGGACAAAAACCTTAATGGGATTCTTCTTCTCCATGACAATTCACAACTTCAGACCAATCTGCACACAATGGAGGCCACTGCAAAACTGGGATGCACTGTTCTTCCTAACTCCTCTCATAGCTCAGACCTTGCACCTTCTGACTAGGGGCGCCTCCGTAGCCAGGTGGGAAGGAGCAGCAGTGCGTAGTACACGCTTCTTGATTAGACCGGGGTTCGAGCCCATCACCACCAAATACGGAGAATGCGGAAAGGTCAGGGAATGACCACCGCGTATCCCGGAGCAATATGGCCTTAGTTGCTAATGCTCCTAAAAACCAAAAATAACAATAACAATAACAACCTTCTGACTATTACCTCTTTGGCCACTGAAGGATGCCCTCCACATCGTGGCACCCATTTTGCAGTTGATGACTATCTCAAGCACTCAAGCTAGGTGTTCGCAAAGCCCTCCGGAGCAAGAGTAAGGACTTTTACAGGATTGGAATACAGCATCTGACTCAGAGATGGCAGAAGGGCATAAAAAATGATGGTGACTTTGTGAAAAAATAAATGATGGGTTTATTGAGGATTAATTGATGTAAAAGGCATAGTTTTTGGAATTAAATTTTCTGAGTCAAAAAATAGGAGGCATTACTTTCATACTGCTCCTCGTAACTACTCTGTCTTCTGCCACACAACCTTCCTTTTACCCATATCACCAACTTGCGCCTAATGCCGCACAGTTTTAATTTGTACACAGCCTTTCATGTGAAACAGTGTTAAAAACTTTACTGAAATATAAGTGTATGATTTCAGAATTATTTTTTGCATCCAGTTCCTTTGTGACTATATCATAGTGGTTAAGCAGATTGGTCAGACAAGGTCTCCCCTTAATAAATCCATGCTGTGATTGCTTACCTGAAACTGCATTCCTGTATTAATGTATTCTTTAACTGATTTTAATTTACTTTAATTCTCTAAGTGATTTCATTATTTTTCCTGAAAGAGAAGTGAAGCTTAAATCTGTAATTGTTCACTTGTCCTTTGGTCCCCTTTTGTGAGTGGGGGGGAGAAGAGAGAGAGGGAGAGATACAGAGAGAGAGAGAGAGAGAGAGAGAGAGAGAGAGAGAGAGAGAGAGAGAGAGAGATACATATCTCCAATTTGCTTTAGGGCCCTACTCGAATGCTCTCATAATTAGGGCTACAGTTTTCCTACCTCTTTTGATGGCGCCTCCGTAGCCAGGTGGGAAGGAGCAGCAGTGTGTAGCACACGCTTCTTGATTAGACCGGGTTCGAGCCTGTGACCACTAAATACGGAGGATGCAGAAAGGTCAGTGAATGACCACCACATATCCCGGAGCAATATGGGCTTAGTTGCTAATGCTCCTAAAAAACCAAATAACAAACAAACAAATAACAACCTCTTTTGATATAATTGCATCTTTTAATATAATTTGATAGATCATTGTTGCCTGGGTACCATATTCATTTTTAGCTTCAGAAATTTTCTTCTCCACATTTCTTTCAGTTGTCACAAAATAATTTGACACCCACCTAGAATTTGATATGATTCTGGTATCTCCATCTCTAAAAATGTATTCATCTATAAGTGGAGAGGTGCCTCCGTAGCCAGGTGGGAAGGAGCAGCAGTGCGTAGCACATGCTTCTTGATTAGACCGGGGTTCAAGCCCGTGACCACCAAATACGGAGGATGCGGAAAGGTCAGAGAATGACCACCGCATATCCCCTGAGCAATATGGCCTTAGTTGCTAGGCTCCTAAAAACCAAATAACAAACAAAACAAACATATAAATGGAGATGAAAAATTTATTCAGTTGGTCAGCAACGCAAACAGGACGTCAATGCCATTCGTAACTGTTCAACATTGTGGTCCATCTCTTTCCATCCAGTGTTAACATAAGCAAAGAATTCTTTGCTACTCTTCTTCCCCTTCCATAATCTGCACCCTAGCCCTCATAATCTTCTTTGGCCTGTCTAAGTCCCCTTATGGAATTGATTGCAGAATAGTTTGTAGTTACTGTAGGTTTCTATATACCTCGATGAATTAATGATAATCCCTGCATTTTCTTCTCTACTGTAGCCACCATACTGAATTCTTCCATGTGAGTAACGAAAATGGTTATCGTTCCCAAAAGCATAAAGCAAAACAGAGAAAATAAACTAGAAAAAAGAGAATTAATTTTTTTTTTTAAGTCCTGGATGCCCTTTCTGATGCCAACCCTCACCCTTTATCTGGGCTGGGGGATATGTGGTGGTCATTCCCTGACCTTCCACATCCTCCTTATTTGGTGGTCACGGGCTCGAACCCCGGTCTAATCCGGAAGTGTGTGCTATTTTTCCCCTACGAGTTGAGCCAATGTTGGTAAATTAAAGGCATGTTTGTTAGTTTGTTTGTTATTTGGTTTTTACGAACATTAGCAACCAAGGCCATATTGCTCCGGGGATATGCGGTGGTCATTCCCTGACTTTTCGGCATTCTCCGTATTTGGTGGTCACGGGCTCGAACCCCGGTCTAATCAAGAAGCGTGTGCTAAGCACTGCTGCATCTGCCCACCTGGCTATGGAGGTGCTCCACTGGCATGAATTGGATGACTGTGGATGCCTTGAAACAATTGGGGGGGGGGATTAGCCATCTAAAAAAGCCGATAAAGGAGATTCTGTAGTGCTTTTGATCAAATCTGATTATGATAATAAGTTAAGTGATTTACTACAAGATAAAAATACCAGTTATAGGGAAAAAATCCTGTATTAAAAATAAGAACAGATATTGAAAATGAATTAAAATGAATGAATTTAAATGAAAGATTAGTAGTAATTTGCACACTGATTTGTTAGGTCACATGTTCCCTGTTAAAAAGTTACATAAATCAGCAAAACTTTATGGCCAATAGTTTTAGAAATACTACTAAAGAAAATTTAACAAAATATATGGGTAATATACTAAAACTATTAACAGATCATTCTAGATATCTTATAAAAATGACTGAACATTTATAATCTCTCATCATAATTTGGATCTGTATCCAAATGACAAATTCGTTGTCAAGGGCAGTGCAAAACAGTGTATTGTATTTCATGTGACTATTGCCTTTCCACTGCCCAATCACGACATTCTCGGTATCACTGCAAGTGTGGTTTTCTCTGAAACAAGTGGCTTCTGAATAGGCAGTCAGCAGTCAATACAAAATTTCTTGAAACCATACCCTATGCACTGTATTTATAAATGGGGCAGTTCTGAGCATGGTTGAATTCAGATGTAATTTGCTGCACTGGAAACCCTATTTTTGCAGCCCTCCCTTAGAATAGAGTGGCTTCACTTTTGACGTACAGGCAACCCCCATATAACACGGCACTTCTACAACATGGTTTCGCTCTAACACGATTAATAAATGTGGAAATCCTCACACAACACAGTTTTACTCTAACATGCTTAGAGAATTGCGGCAAACCTCACATAACACAATATTTTTGAGTTTTTGTGTGGAGAAAACCCTGCTGTTATGTTGGATGTAATTTTTCAATATTTCCATTCTTTTTTGTGAATCCCCACTGTTAACTCACTAGTCATTATGAAAAACGGAAGTCCCCAAAACATAAAAAATCATGACTTCGAAGTTCATGTGTGAAGTTCATGACTTAAGCTTTTTATAAGGTTATTTTGGTTTTTATTTGATCGTGTATAAATTTTTCTGGGTAGGTATTACTAAACTTTATTCTTAAGAACCATATTGGAATAATTTCTTTGTTGTGAATTAAATACAGCTTTGTTTATTTAATTTTTTCAAAGTAATTTCCTCTACATTCAATACACCTCTCCATCCTCCGAAACCAATCTTTAAACCAGTTCTGCCAAGTTTCACTAGGGAGTAAAGCACACTCGTTGTCCCAAGCCCGTAGAAGGTCCTCATCACTGGAAAACCGCCTCCCTTTTAGCTTCATTTTCACATGCGGGAACAGTGCAAAGTCGCAGGGAGCAAGGTCTGGACTGTAGGGAGGGTGCTCGAGAAGTTTCAGTCCTGTCGTGGTCAAATATTCGGTGCAGGCTTTGGCGCGGTGAGCTGCAGCATTATCGTGATGGAGGTACCAGGTGTCCATCCTTGACTTTGGCCGCAGGTTCTACATAGATCCAATGACTTTAGGCACGCATTGTTCAGTATACCACTTAGCTGTGACTGTCTTCTGCTTGTCCAAAACGACACGTTCCACAATTCCACTCGATTTGAAAAATACAGCTATCATTTTCTTCTTTACAGATCGGGATTTTCTGACAATTACGGGTGTGTCGTCATCATCAAAGACCCAAACTTTGTTTTGAGCCTTGGTCGGCAGATCGTAATAGTACAGCCAAGTCTCGTCACCTGTCACGATGTTGTTCACATACCGAGATTGTCCCTTATCAAACTTTTTTAACATCTCCCGGCATCAAGTCACACGTCGTGTCATCTGCTCTTCAGTCAGTTGATGCGGCACCCAGAGAGAACAAAGTTTCTTCACGTGCAAATGATCTTGCAGAATCGAACGAATTGCTGGTGCATTTAGGCCCAAAGTATCCTCTATCTGTTGGTAGGTCATTCGCCTGTTTTCGTCAAGCATTTTCCTCACAGCAGTAACGTTTTCCTCCGTAACTGACGTTCGTGGCCTCTCAGAATCCTCCAGAGTGAAATTTCCACTTTGGAATTCTCTATACCGCCTGAATATCTTTGTACGATGTGGACAATCATCATCTAGTGCAAGAGTCATTTCTTCTAAGCACTGGTCTATGGTTAAACCACGCACGAAATTATACTGCAAAACTGTCCTTATCCCATTTCATGACCACGATGCCATCGCAAGCACTTTACACTCTCACTACTAATGAATAACTGAGCCCATCGACTTGGCGCGGCGGCTACTATGCACGTATTAACATGTCTCAACATGCAGCAACAAGCAGCTTCCTGTGATTCATTGTTGCGTCATATTGCAAAACTTTCCTAGTACCCTTTGTACAAGGGTTACATGTATAAAATTGACATGACCCTTCAATATAAACCCATAAGTAGGATGACCAGATTTTTAGAGAAGAAAAATGGCATTTTATAAATTATGTAGTAGAAAATTTTATTCGAATACCAAGAAAGGAATATAAAATTATTTCCTTCCAGAAGGTGAAGATATTATGCAATAGAGAAAACGTTCTCGTGTAATTGTGCTTAGCAGCAATGAAGAGGAAGCAATTAAGCGAACATATATTATCTGACCTATATATATATATATATATACATACAGTCGATTCCGGTTATTTGGGACACATCGGGACTAGTGCATTTTGGCCCGATTAAGCGGCTGCCCCAATTATCCGAAGTTTCACGTAAATAGTTAAAAATACAATTTACCCCCCCCCCCCCTTTACAATTACTTCACTGTACAGTACAATCAAATCACATTAGGACGAACTCACCACAGTAAAGTACCGTTCATTATACGATGTGTTGTAAGCGCCGGTCATTGTGATCACGTTTGTGAATTGAATTTTAATTCTATTAAACAGCGATTCTAATTAGCGAAAATAGGAGGAATATTATCCACAGGCTATAAAAGTAAAGATATATTAAGCACAGATTTACTCTTTATTACCTTACCAATTAAAAAATTAATGATACGTGAAAATCGGAAGAATATACGTGATAATCGGAATAATTAATACGTACCGTAATATGTACATACTAACTAGTTGACATTTCTGTTCACTGACATTTGTGGGTGGGGGTTAAAATTTAAAACAGTAATAAGTTAAGCAATCAATAACAAAGGACACGGCACACACAAATTGCAAGTAACACAACACGCGCAAGTGAGAACGGAGTAACAAATTACGAAGCTTTAAAAATAGGAATGAAGAGAAGATTCTGAAAATTATTTTTTTTATATGATTGAAGATTCCATGGAAGTGTAAACACATTTTACCATAATAACCCACAGAATTCCAGCTGTCGGTATTACCACAAATTCAATAAGATCGAGTTTACTGTCCGTTTATGATAGATTGCACTAACAGAAAAGCCCAATAAACAGGTGACTGCTAATTGTTTTTATTGTTTTATGGTTGTGACCTCCAGAAATCCGACCGAACTATGTGGTACGGTTGGAAACAATCGTAGGGTAACACTGCTGCGGTCTCCAGCCCCGATTAAACGGCATTTTGTCCCAATTAAGCGAAGTAAACCCTGGCTATTTTCTCTATTGGTTTTTGTTTTTTAAGATTTGCCCCAAATAAACGGCTGCCCCGATTAACTGGTGGCCCAAATAACCGGAATCCACTGTTTATATATATATATATATATATCACAGTTTGCAAGACATTTGTTGAGATATTACTATTTTTAATAAAAAATTAAGTTTCCGATAGTTATAAAAAAAGATGTATTTTTGTTAACTTTTGGAATGTAACCAGCCTTTTTGCATTGGTTCTTAGTCCAGTATAACACGATTTCAAACTGCATGAAATTTTATAAGAACCTAACTACCATGTTATACAAGGGTTCTCTCTATTGTTTTTCTGCCACATTTACACCTTTTGAATGTGGAAGAACTGCTTTCTTACTTTACAGTCATTAAAAACTTTTGAGGAGGATGAATTTTGAAAAACCAGTTGTCTTTTTTCTTGAATTGTGGTTCATGCTAAATGTACAACCACGATAAGACACTTTTTCAAAGTGTGATAAATTGCACATTTTCTCCAGTCTGGCTTCAGATTCCTGCAGTCAAACAGCCTGTGCAGCCTTTCTTAATGAGGCAACATGTCATCATCCCACATCAGAGTTTTCTTTGCATCTGTTTGCATTTATTCTCATTTATTTTCCTTCCTTCTGTCTGTGGCAATCATAATACAAAGGTTAACATTTATTTTTTTGGCCAGTGGGTGTGTATGTATAAGGCAAAGGTCAGGCCATATCTTGTCCAGAATTTAAAACAAATACACCAACCGTTTAACTATAGTGGTTTAATACTGAATGTACCAAACGATACTACACTGTAAAAAAAATATATGCAAAAAAACTGATATTCAAAATAAAATTTGCAATAAAAATTTGTAAAATATACAATAAAATATGAATAAAATATTTAAAATACAATAAAATTAAAAGTGATAAAACATTGACTGAAGCTTTTGGGGGCTTCCGCCTCCTTTCTCAACAACAATGATGTTTAAGCAACACATCCTTAAGTAACAGGCTCACAGCACACGTGGTTGACCAGGCACATGCTCAATATTTCTTCCATGTGAACCAGAACCGGAAGCGGCTCGGGAGCGTGGAAATATAAAACGCTCATCTTTTGCCAGGACCACGGCTTCCAGCAGGAGGTGAAATCGAACACCCCTGTCCCTATTCATACTATTTTTCTCAGACGAGCCTATCCACAAACTCTCCAGCCACTTACGGTCCCAGAACCTATGCACCCGGTCAAGGATGACAGCATTCACAGGGGAGACCTGATGATGTTTCTCCCAATAATGCTCAGCAATGGCGGACTTAGTGAACTCTGTGGTCTGTATAGCTCGCATGTGCTCCCCCAGACGGTCTTTTAATCACCGTCCTGTCTCCCCCACATAACATTCCCCACAATCCGAGCATTTGATCTCATATACGACCCCACTACTGGAAACCCCAGGAATGTGGTCTTTGACCTGTGACAACACTGTGTGCAACCTCCGGCCCGGAAGTTGCACACAGTGTGCCTGAAAGTCACGTAGCATTCTTGAAATCCGATCTGACAAGCCCGGATAGTAGGGAATATAAACTGTGGTGACTGGAACGGACGGTGTTCCATGATTAGGCTCACGCCTCTATTATATTAGCCTAATCATGGAACACCGTCCATTCCAGTCACCACAGTTTATATTCCCTACTATCCGGGTTTGTCAGATCGAATTTCAAGAATGCTACTTGACTTTCAGGCACGCTGTGTGCAACTTCCGGGCCGGAGGTTGCACACAGTGTTGTCACAGGGCAAAGACCCCATTCCTGGGGATTCCAGTAGTGGGGTCGTATATGAGATCAAATGCCCGGATTGTGGAGGAGACAGGACGGCGATTAAAAGACCGTCTGGGGGAGCACATGCGAGCTATACAGACCGCAGAGTTCAATAAGTCCGCCATTGCTGAGCATTATTGGGAGAAACATCATCAGGTCTCCCCTGTGAATGCTGTCATCCTTGACCGGGCACATAGGTTCTGGGACCGTAAGTGGCTGGAGAGTTTGTGGATAGGCTCGTCTGAGAACAATAGTATGAATTTGGATATTTCTTGCATCAAATGCCACTGCTACTACTACTACAGTTTTTGAGCATCTTCATTTAGAGGGAATGTTACCAAAAGAAATTCATGAAGACATGCACCAAATATTAGGGAATCTTTCCTTCATACGTCACGGTCAAAAACTGGGTTGCAGAATTTAAGCATGGACAGCAGTGTTGAAGATGCAACCCATAGTGGGTGGTCTGTTACCATGTCAACACCTGAAAATGGGGATGCCATTCATGACCTGGTCATGCAAGACTGCAGAATAACATTGAAGCTCATTGAGACAACATTCAACATTTCTCATGAGCATGCTCATGATATCATGGTGAATGTTTTAGGAAGGAAGGTTTCTTTGAGGGGATGGGGGGGTCCTTAAAATACTGAATGCAGATCAGAAATGGGAAAGAGTGAAATACTGTCATGAGATTATGCAGCATTTTGAAGCTAACAAAGCTCAGTTTTAGGGATAGTATCATGGATGAAACGTGGGTGCACCACTTCAACCCTGATACAAAAGAACAACTGAACAGTGGAAGCATCTCTCTTTTCCCCTTCCTAAAAAGTCAAGTGTAGAAGTTGGCTGGCAAAGTCATGCAGTCCATCTTCTGGATTGCAGAAGGAGTAATCATAGTTGATTTCCTGAAATGAGGCACCATTATCAATGCTGAGCATTATTCTAACCTATTGAGACATTTCCATCAGGAATTAAAGCCCATGTGCTGCAGGAAATCAGACAAAGCAGTCATCTTGCATCAAGAAAATGCAACGCAGCACTCATCATTTGCGATTCAGTCAACACTGTGGGTTTGAATTACACTGAGTGGACAGAAATCGTGAGATACCTACCTAGTAACGGGTAGGCCCACCTCACTATGTGATGCCCGGATAAGGACAGTCACACAGCGAGGCATTGAGTCCACTAGTTCACGAAAGGTTTTTCACAGATATTTCCATCAATGTTTGTTGCACCACTGTCCATAATTCCATCACATTCCTGGGTGGTGGATCAAACACTGGAATGGACCTTTCCACAGCATCCCAAAGATGCTCCACAGGATTTATGTCCAATGAATGGAGAGGTTATTTTATGGTGGTAAAACCCGTGGAATGCTCTTCGAACCATGTTCTAGTCACCATGGCTTTGTGGGGAGGCGCATTGTCATGCTGGAAAAGTCCATTGCCCTGTGGGTGCACGATCACCATAAAGGGAAGCAAGCAGATGTTCTGCAAGGATAGATGTAACCCGGACCATTCAGAGATGCATCTATATGTAACAGGTCACATGTGCCAGTTGAACACACCCTAGATCATTATCGACCGTCCACTTGCCTAAACAGTTCATGATGCATAGCTCTGTGCGGTTTCCGCCAGATACACATCCTCCTGTTTGCTTGGAATAACTGAAAACAGGACTCATTGACCAGGAGACCCATCTCCAATCATCCAAGGTCGAGTGCCAACGTTCCTTTGCCAAGTTTACGCATAGAGTCCTGTATCATGGTGGTAGCAATGGGACTCTGGTGTGTCGGCAGCTCTCATAACCTATTGCGGCTAATGCCCCCATAACTGTCTGAGCAGTTCCTTGTTGACATAATGGGGGCAGTTTCTGCCAGATATGCACCCTGCTGTCTGCTCAAATAATTGGAAACGGGACTCATCAGACCAGGAGACCCGTACTTCAGTCGTTTCAAGGTCCAGGGCCGATTTTCTTTCATCCAGCTGAGGCGTAGAATCCTGTGTTGTGGTGTCAGCAGCTCCCATAACCTATTGCAGCTAATGATTGCCAGATGGCCTTCGTGGAGGCATTTCTGGCACCTCCCTCATTGAAGTCGGCATTGATCTGTGCCATTGTCACTTTCCAGTTGGCTGAAACAATGTGAGACAGACGTCGACAGTCACTTTCATCCACCACCTTTCTCTGCTGACAGCACTTTCCATGATGAGATGTTATTCCAGAAATGGCATGTGCACTCTTGATACTGTCAAACGGGGATAGTGCAATTTCTGTAACACCTCTGCTCCGATAGGGTGACCCCATGCATTGGGCACTCATTATCATCTCTCTTTCAGTCTGTTAACTCACGACATTTATCCATTCTGACATCAAATTACCATCTATATGAATGAAGTATACCTATATACCTGCCAATTGGTGGGTTCGTCCACTACCGAGAGGGGTGACAGCATTGCATTGCCAGGAACCCCATGAATTCTGTCCTTTCAGTGTATTACAGCATTTTACCCTTCTCACCATATTTGGTTTTATCGGACTGTTTTCTATTGCCAAACTCAAAAAGGACAGAAATTCAACAGTGAAAATGCTGTGATTGATTCAGTAAACAACAGGTTTGAGTCAGACTGAATTTTATTTGAGCTGGTTACGAAAGCTAGTGGAGCATGCCAGAAAGGGTGTTGACTTAAAGGACTACGTTGAAAAATAAATAAATTGGTTTTCACAACTCTCCAGCATTCTATGAGAAGTTAGAAACTTTTCAACCACCCCTTATATACAGCATCAGTCAGAAATACACTTCCTACATCACCTGTCTATCCCCTATTTAGCATTTTTTTGCTAAATGGGAGAGTGAATATTTTCAAGTCCCATCTAGTAATGGCATGCCACTTTGGTAAATAATATAGCAATTTCTGCACATTGGACCTAGTATTTAGTATTGGTATTTAAGTAACAAAATATCCAATTGGGAGTGTTCAAATAGTGGCACTTACTTGATCTTTTGAGAATGTGTTCATTAATATATTCTTTAATGTTCGCTACACTTTTGTACTCCTAATTCCTGACTGACATGAAACTTCACGAGCACTTATTGTGCTGTCCTTTGATGAATTAGCTGCTTGATCAAAGGTCTTTCAATAATAGGCATTAAAGCAGTGGATGTTGATATTTCCTACTTTATGGATGAGTTTTCAGACATCCTGTTTCTTTGAACCTCTTAACTAGTTAAGATAATTTAGATGGCAATATTGCTGGGTTCCACTTGTGTTTTTCCAAACTGTAACTTGTTTTTACCAAGTAAAAGGTGCAATTCTCTGTGATCTTATCAATTTTTTCCAAATTTTTGGAATACCCTGTATATTATATTGTGACATATATGTTTTTCTTTTCTTTTCATTGCAGTTTTTTGTGAGACATGTTTTTAATGTATCTGAATAAGGAAGGGCATATTTAGATTATTTTACTTGTTGGTGGCCTCAGCCAGATAGATGCAGCTGCAGAATTCAAAAGATTGCATAGTAACATTTGCTCACACAAAGTTGCATCAGCAGATTGATGGACTCATTCAAGAAAACAGATTGGTTCATTTCATATTGGATAAGGAATTCAATGGACCTTGAAGATATCACCAACAAAAACATCCTTCATTATCCTTTGCTGGTTTACTGTCTTCCCCAGAAGGTCTCCTTATTGAATGTCTTTTCTATGTGTTGAAAAGCAGCATCCACTATGAATTCTGAAAATCCAAAATTGCCATCTCTATAAGTTTCAGTTTTATGGGTGTGATGTGGAGTACTTTCAGCAACAACCTTGCACAGACTATTCTTTTCAGTGAGAGTCAATTTTCACATTTGTGGAAAATGAACTGGCACAACATTCATTACTAGTGTGAGAACGGGCCACTATGATTTTATCCTTGCAAAGCAAGGTGCTGATTGGTTTGGGTAAAAGTAGGAAGGACTGCATTGTTAAGCCTTTCTTCAAAAGTGTGTTGACTTAGGGGACTATGTTGAAAATTAAATGGGTTTTCACAGCTTTCCAGCATTCTTTCTATAGGAAGCTAGAAACGTTTCAGCCACCCCTCGTATACAGCATCAGCCAGAAATACACTTCCCACATCAACTGTCTATCCCCTCTGTAAATTTCTTTTTACTTCATTTTTTTTTTTAAACCATCTCATAAATATTGTTTGAACAAAATGGCACTCCAACATAATGAGCAGTTGGTTGAATATTCAGTTCCCTGGACACTGAACAGGATGCTTTAAATCTTTTGCATTGTTGTTCAAAAGCCACGGCCAAGCCTTCCTTTATTTTTATCTGTGGGACCTCACCTGAAGGAAATATTTTATGATGTTCAGATTTGCATGTACATCTCCAGCAGTGCATCATTCATGCTGTGAAATCAGACCTGTAGTCCTAGGCCCTGTCCTCCTGTTGAATCGGAAGACATGCTTGCTTTCATATATCAGAATGAGTGATGGCTATTTTGAGTGGACTTCAAGATTTTGGGCTTGGTTTTTTTATGATGCTGGAGAAACAGGGATGCCTTGTTACTTATATGTAAACTATTCTGTGGGATAGGAAATGATCACAACAGGAACAAGACATTTATTATGAATGTCTTGTATAATACTAAAATTATAATATTGTATAATACTGAAAGAGTATCAAGAAATTTGTGCTTTTGTTGTATAAATTAATTTACCTTGGATTTAAAAAAAAACATTCAAGGGCAACCTAGATAATTTTTATTACGTAACAAATATTTTATAAGTATTGTAATAAATCTTTTTGTTTTCAGCTATTTCAGAAAGTGGATAAATGTGTTTTGTGAATTCATTCCTCAGACTATTTTTCTCCTGGCTATCTTTGGTTATTTGGTTATTGTGATCTTTGCAAAATGGATTGCATTTGATGTCAGTGATTCTTATTGTGCCAGAAGCCTGTTAATAATGCTCATCAATATGTTCATGTTTAGCTATCCAGAAGATCCATGTTATCTGACTGAAATGTATAATGGCCAGGTAATATAATATGGTATTAGTCAATTAGCATAATTACTTTGTAGCTTAGTTTATGTTTATTTGATCATACTTATTATAGAACTAAAAATAATTTGTTTTTCCCATGTTTCAATCTATACTAGCAAAATAATTATTAAGTAAGAGCCGGAATGTAAATTTGCATATATAGGATTGGTGCTTCTAGATATAACAAAATTCCATTATGTTGTTTCGTACTGTGAATCTAATGAAAAGCACAGCACTGCTACTTGCTTTGATTTTTTTGCCTGAAGAGTTTAAATTGCACAGCCACATTAATAGAACAAACTTCTGTGCAAATATCAAAATATCCCAAAAACTTTATGATTCTTTTCGCAATTCTAGATGGTCTCAGCTCTGTTTTCAGTGAGGTCTGTTTCCAAAAAGTGTCTGTTGAGACCACTTAATTTTGCTCAGATATGGGAAGTTATGAGTTACAAAGTTGATGGTTATGTTAGAAGTTAGTATTTCTGTTAACTTTTTATTTAACTCTATTTTTTTTTCCAATAAAATTTTAGGACAGATAGTCTCAAACTGTGATACTGTTTAGTGCAATTGTATCGTTACTACATAGTTGAATTTGAAGACAAACTGAAGTATATACTAGACATCATTATTATAACATCTCATACTGTGAAATCCTACAACAAGTTGCCATCTGTTTATACTTTGAATAAATAACAATTTCCTGTGGGATTCAAGTGAGAAGAAATAGTAGCATATGTCTCTAATGTTTCTTATTAGAACTATAAGAGAAAGACAACTTGTGAAGATTTCACAATATGAAATGTTAAAATGATGCCTAACATACAAATGTCAGTTTGTCTTAAAATTAAAGTATATAGTAATGAAGAAATTACACTAAACAATATCATAGGAACATTAAAAGTGAAAAAAATCTTGTTACTGTTACAATACCTGGGTGGAAGCAATCACAGTGTAGTAATTTGGAATTTAATTAAAGACATAACTACTGTCAAGGGCAAAGGGAAAGGCTTTTGCTTTCATAAGGGTGACTATAGGGATCTCAGACAGTTTTTGAATTCTGTGCAATGGAATCAACTTTGTTACCAACAGCAAATATTAAATGAGAAATATTCAGGGAAGCAATCAAAGGAAATATTAGGCTTTTCGTACCAACAAAGAAATACTCTTCAAGACTTAGACATAAATGAATGTCAATGACCTATTGCGACACATGACAGAGAAGAAAAGTGCACGGGATGCATATAAATTATCAGGTGATGCACAAGACTATGGTAGATATAAATTAGTCCGTAATCGAGTCACAAAGAAGGTTAGGAAAACTAAGGCAGATTATGAGAAGTCTCTGAAAAAACTTCTAAGCTTATATTAACAGTAAAAGGAAGAAGTTGAATTACATTGGCCACTTGATGCCTGTGGGTTAACTGTTGATGACCCTGCTCTGGTTGCTGACAAATTGAATAGGTATTTTTGCATCTACATTCACACATGAGGAGTTCCTTAGGGAAGAGGATGCTAGGAGTTTGTCAAACTCTAACGAGGAGCTGAATGACTTTGTGATAACCCTAATTCATAAAGGAGGATTAAAAGGCAATGTGAGTAATTACAGACTTGTTAGCTACTTGTCTATTCCAGGGAAAATAATGGAATCACTGGTTAAAGAAGTAATATGGAACCATCTAGACAGGCATGCAATTATACTACAATCACATCATAGATTTGTTACTGGTGGTCTTGTCTAACCAATCTGATAGGTTACTATGATGCAGTGATCAAGTAACTGGATGCAAAAAATAATTTTGACATCATGTACTTGGATTTCGAGAAGGCTTCTGATACTGTTGCAGATAAAAGATTGCTGTACAAACTGGAGCAATGTGACATTAAGGGCAAGTTACTGCTATGGATAAAACATGGTTAAGTGGAAGAAGACAGGTGCCGTTATCAATGGGCACTGCTCTTCATGTTCTAATGCTATTAATGGAGTTCCCCAGAGTTCAGTGCTGCGCCCATTGTTGTTTTAAATATTTATCAATAATATTGATGAAGGTATATCAGGTTTAATGTCTAAGTTTGCAGATGATACAAAATTTTGGCAGGTTGTTTAGTGACAATCATCAGGATGACCTGCTGCATCTAGATCTAGGAAAATTGGGTTGATGGGCTGATAAATGGCAGTTGAAGTTTAACATTGACAAATGCAAGGTACTGCATATGGGTGGAAATAACCCCAGAGTAACTTATTATCTGTGTGGTACTAAACTGAGGATAGTGGAGAATGAAAAAGACTTGGGGGGTAATTGTGTAGTCAGACATGAAATTCTCTGAGCTGTGCAGACATGCTGTCAGGATAGCTCACAGGGTTTTGTCAATGATATACAGAAACTTTGCCAGCAGGGATAAGGATAACCATGGCCTTTGTATAAGGCCATGGTTAAGCTGCATGTTGAGTACTGCATACAGATCTGGAGGCATCACTTTAGGAAGGATGTACTGCTGAAATGGGTGCAGAAAGGGGCAACCAGACTTGTGAGGAGAACAGGAGGGTGCTCTTACATAAAGTGTCTTGAGACTAGACACCTGCAGAGAGATCTGAATCATGTGTTTAAAGTCTTGAATGGATTGAGGAAGCTGAATGTTAATGGCATTCTTTCACTTGCTGAACATAAATTCAAGTTGAGGAAAATGGTTGCAATATAGATATACGGAAATTTTCCTTCAGCTAGCGGGTGGTTTTATCCCCCAGGACCCTTTCATTCTCTACCACTGTCAGTGTAGTACCACAGAGTTGATACGTTGCTCTGGGGTTGCTGTTTCCCATGTGTAGTACTTTACATTTGTCAATGTTAAACTTCATTTGCCACCTCTCAGCCCATCTGCTCAACCTTTCCAGATCCTGTTTCAGCAGCATAGTGTCAGTAGTGTCCTTGACAACCCTGCCAACCTTTGTATCGTCTGCAAACTTGGACATTAAGCTTAATATACCATCATCAATATCATTTATAAATACAGAAAACAATAATGGACCCAACACTGAGCCCCGAGGGACTCCACTAATAACATTAGTCCACGACGAGCAGTGTCCATTGATTACCACTCTCTGTCTTCTCCCCCTCAGCCACCCTTTATCCACAGCAGCAATTTGCCTCCAATGTCACGCTGCTCCAATTTGTGCAGCAGTCTTCCATATGCAACAGTATCAAAAGCCTTTCTAAGATCCACGTATATAATATCAAAGTTATTCCCTGCATCCAGTTCCTTTGTGACTTCATCATAGTATCCAATCAAATTCAAAAATCAGGCAAGACTTTCCCCAAAATCAAAGTCAGGCAAGACTTCCCCTTAACAAAACCATGCTGTGTCCAAGCTATAACTGAAGTCTTGTCTAAATGATCCTGCAGTGCTTCTTTAACTAGTGTCTCCATTAATTTTCCTGGAACAGAAGTTAAACTCAGTTGTATAATTACTTGTGTCAGCCTTTGATCCTCCTTTGTGAATTGGTGTCACATTTGCACATCTCCAGTCTGTGGGTACCTCCCCTGAGTCCAAGGAAGCTCTCATAATTATGGCTAAGGGTTTGCTTACTTCCTCTGCTGCCTCCTTTAATATAACTGGATAGATCCCATCCACCCCGGGTGCCTTTCTTGTGTTTATCTTCAACAATTTCTCCTCCACTTTACTCTCAGTTATTACAAGATTCTCTAGCTTACTGCTAGAGTTGAATACACCTCTGGCTTTCCCCTCGCTAAATAACTCCTCATATGTGAATGTCAATGCAAAATATTCATTTAGTTTGTTAGCTACCTGAGCAGGATCATCAACAGTTGACCCATCAATATCAAGTGGACCAATCTGATTCATCCCCTTCCTTCTAGAGTTTACATAAGTAAAGAATCTTTGCTGTTTTTCTTTGCATCCCTTGCCAAAGATTTCTTGTAATCTGCCTTGGCTTGCCTAACCTCCTTTGTAACTTGGTTACAGATCAACTTGTATCTATCATAGGCTTCTGTGTTAATTTGTATGTATCCCATGCATGTTTCTTCTCTGCCATATGCCTCATTAGTTCATCTGACATCCATTTAGGCCTAAACTTTGAACAATATTTCTTAGTTGGTATGTAAAGCCTAGTAGTTTCCAAGATAAGTTCTTTGAATGCTTCCCATTTTGCATTTGCTGTTGGTAACATCATCAGTTGGTCCCACTGTATAGAATTTAAATACTGTCTCAGTCCATCGTAGTCACCTTTACGAAAGCAATAACCCTTCCCTTTACCTCTAATGGTAGTTACCTCTTTGAGTAAATCCCACTTCAGCAAACTGTGATCACTGCCACCTAGTGGTTCATTTATCTGCAGATTCTTAATGCATGAAGAATCACTGCTGATAATCAAATCAAGAGTATTCCTCCCTCTAGTTGCCTCCCGAACATTCCGATGTAGAAAACAATCATCCAATAAATCCACAAAAGCCTTGCTAGTGTGTGAGTGACCAGCCCCTAAATTCCAGTCAATATCTGGGAAATTAAAATCTCCCATTATAAGACTCTGATTTACTGGCCCACTCTATTTCCCTGTACAGTTTCTTATTATACTCATCAGAGTCATTAGGCCTATAACACACTCCTACTCTCAATTTTGATCTCCCAATGCTTATGTCACACCAAACTGACTCGACACTGCACTGTCCAGCGATGTCCACTGGCTTCACTTCCTTGGATTTGATGTATTTCTTAACTAATAGCATAACCCCTCCTCCCTTCCTATCCAGTCTATCCTTTCTGTAGACGTTGTACTCCCCAAATTCCAGTTCTGCATTCCTTATATCTGTGTGACACCACGTCTCTGATATCCCAACTATATCTGCCTTTGATGTTTTGAGCAATACCTCAAATTCATCAAATTTATTTACTAACCTCCTAGCATTGGTGTACATGCAAGTATACATGCACCTATTTCTATTCTTAGCTACCCTAACACAACCCATGTGTTCGGTATCGCCTATAGCATCATCTTGCATGCGTGGTCGGCCTTCAGAATGACAGGTGCAGCTGTCGAAGGACCAGTGATGGTCGTCCACGAAAAAAACCATGATGACCACTATATACTCCTACAGGCCAGAAGGGACTGACAACAAACAGCGGGATCCATTGCACAGGACATAGGATATCGCGGTTTACTGTGGCCCGCCAACTCCAAAAAGGTGGATTGTTTGCCTGACAGCCAATATGCTGTGTCCCTTTAACACCTGCCCATCAGAGACACTGTTTACAGTGGTGCATCGAACACAAGGACTGGACAGCAGCACAATGGGGTAAGGTACTCTTTACTGATGAGAGTAGATTCAGTCTCAACAGCGATTCTGGACATCAGCTATTCTGGTAAGAGGTTGGCACATGGTATCACTTAAAGGGATTGATATGGCAGTCGAGGTGTTCTTGTCTGGAGAGGTGTTATCTTGGATGGACATACACAGCTCCAGATACTAGAAGGCGGTACTCGTGCACGCTACCGTACTGAGGTAATCCTTCCCCGTGTGTGTCTGTTCCGAGGTGGCATTGGCCCCGAGTTCGTGTTTATGGATGTTAATGCCACACCCCATCGCACTGCAGCTGTTGATATGCTTTTGGAAAGTGAGGACATTGTTCGTATGGATTGACCTGCCCATTCTGCCAATCTAAATCCCATCGAACACATATGGGCCACTCTGGGGAGACACCTAGCGGCACATTAGCATCCACCAGAAAATTTTCACCATCTGAAGATGGCGCTGACAGAGGAATGGATGATGTTACTGCAAGAACTTATTAACAACATTGTTCTAAGTATGGACAGGTGGTGCAAAGCCTGCATCAACATTAGGCGTGGCCCTATCTTCTACTGAGGACCACCCCTTCCCTTTGTTCTATCTTTGGCAGTGATGCATCTTTATTATGGCAGCCAGTGCTATGTTGCCATTTTTGAATAAAGTCCCTCTGTACCATTTTGTTTCCGTTGTTGTGTCAGCGTTGTTTCCTTCATCATTTCTGTACCTCATGAGGTTCTTTTGGTATTCTTTTCCCGTATCCAGGCCACTCCTATGGGAACTACAGGTGAAAACCTGACTGGACCTTAAGTTTTGCACATCGGTGTATTAATTTAGTTTAGAACTAAACACTAATGTTTTTTCTTTTTTATAATTTTTTCCCTTTTAAAAAAAAGAAATCTAAAAGGAAAATTTTATTTGAAAAATTCATTATCAGAAGATGTATGGGATTTCCTTGGAAACTGCACTAGTAATTCCCAGAATTTTCAGCAGCAGGTATCAGGCATTTTGTCTCTATTTCGAAAGTGTTCAAACAATATAGATTTAGTTCATTTTGTGTTTTCAATTTTGAAGTACAGTAATTAGATTGAACTTTTGTTTAGAATTATTGGATTTTATATATTTTTTTGTTTATTTGTAGAAGGATAAGAGATATTTACCTCAATATGTTATGTAGAACACTTCCGTATAATACTTTCCAGAGAGTATCATATTGAGGTAAATTTCTCTTATCCTTCTACAAATATTGATATCAACGTAGAACATATTGAGCACCATAGCTCTGTTATATACTATCAAATTCATATTTTAAATTCTTGTTGACTATTTCATTCACTTCCTTTCTCTCCAGGTCTGGAGAGTATCACATGGAAATGTTCTATGTATCATATTGAGGTAAATTTCTCTTATCCTTCTACAAATATTGATAACAACATAGAACATATTGAGCACCATAGCTATGTTATATACTGTCAAATTTTTTTGTTTAATATTCTCCATTATTTTTTTTATTGAAAATAAAATTAAAGAACTGATCAGCAGTTATATATGTGGAAGTTTTCAAGAAACTATGTGGCAGTGAAAGTAATGAGAAAAATATGTGACTTTATGTTCTGAAAACAGAAAAATATCAACTAAAGTTATTTTGAACTGGATTTTATTTGACAAGAAATCCAAAACACTTATCGTCCTAATACCTTTGAGGAAACCAAAGGAAAAAAAAACAATTAATTTGTAACAGGTTTTAAAATTGAAAATATGGACCTTTTTAACTATTTAAAAAAATTGCATTACTCGCCACCAAAGCCAGATTTACCAGGGCACAGCAGTGAAGTCCTAAGGTTTTGGGTAGAATCCAAACCAATTACTGCAGGATGAAAAGTTTTTATCAGTGGATTATATCAGAAGATCAGTGGCAACACAGAAGTGTTGCAACTGATCTTCAAGCAGCCCCCCTATTTGTGTGGGAACATGTTCTCTGCCTTTCAGAGCTACCTAAATGTGGCAATTCTAATTAGAAGCACTCAAAGGAAACTCAAATAGGAGTGAGCCACTACACCGAAAATCTTTGTTGTGTACATAAGCTGAAAAATAAAAAAAAACAGGGGATCCATTTGTCCTTCTTTGCCTTGGTATTACAAGGAAAGGAAGGGTAAAAGGATAGGATAAACAGAGAAGAGGACAGATACAGAACAATTAGAAAAGACCAAAACAGCTTCACTTGTATTTTGGTCTATCCCTGAGCTTAAAAGATTCTCCATGGAGATTCTTTTAAGACCAGGGATAGTAACACTGGAATGCAGCATCTGCACATGTATGCATGTATTCAGAAAACAAAACAGCAACTGAAGCTTAGCATTAGCCCTTAGATACCACCTGGCGATACGGTGTTCTTCAAGATCTTCATTCTTTCGACTTGAGAGGTAATCTATCCCAATTTATACAAAGCTTCCTATGCCATAGAACGTTAGATGTCAGATACATGAATAATTTATCCAAAACATTTGAACAAGAGGAAGGTATACCACAGGGTTCCATTCTGAGTCTAACATTATTTGTAATAAGAATCACCAACATGACAAGGGATGTACCAAATACAGTACAATCGTACATGTTTGCCGATGACCTCATTATCTCTACTCAATCCCAGACTATGAACACCATCGAAAGGCAACTTCAAATTGCTATAGCTAGAATAGAATCATGGGCATTGCGGAATGGTTATTCCCTAGCAGAAAAGAAGTCTGCTGCTATTCATTTCTGTAAAAAAATGGAAACTACATCCGGATCCAGAAATATTTTTAAATAACAGCCTGATTCCTGTCACTAACAATTTCCATCTTTTGGGGTTACATTTAGATAATAAAGTTAATTTTGCTTCCCATATGGCGCACCTCCGGAATACTTGTCTTAAAAAACTGAATATCCTAAGAGCTGTCTCTGCTATGTCCTGGGGTGCTGACAGAAGCTCTCTCCTACATCTCTATAGAGCTTTAATAAGGTCGCGCTTGGATTATGGAGCACCTGTCTATGACTCCGCCAAGAAAAGTTCTCTATTACATCTGAACACCATCCAGCATAGTGCTCTTAGAATAGCTGTTGGAGCCTTCAGAACATCTCTGGTTCACAGCCTGTATATTGAGGCAAACGAATCCCCTTTGCATCTCAGGAGAAAAATGTTATTGTTACATTATGCAGCAAAGATTGGAAGTACTCCAGCCCACCCCAGCTGGCAGTATCTGTTTGATCCTCAACACACCCTGCTATATCACAATAAACCTAATGAAAACCTCCCCACAGGGATTCGACTGCAAGAACTCATGATCAGTTGGAAAATTAACTTTAAGAATATATTCCAAGACCTTGCTATTCCTGAACCTCCCTCGACTGAATTCATACCTCTCTGTGATAATTTCTTTTCAAGATGGGGAAAATCCTCCCTGGACTGAATTCATACCTTTCTGTGACAATTTCTTTTCAAGATGGGGAAAATGCTCCCTGGAAAATACCAACTTTCAACAGCTACATAAACTGCATTCTTTGGAAAACTCAGAGAAAGTTCATTTCTATACCGACGGCTCTGAAACAGATACGTCTGTTGGTGCAGCAGTTTCTGCCTCTCTTCCCACTGAATGCAGTATCTATACTGCAGAATTATTTGCAATAAAACTGGCTCTAGATAACATAAACAAATATCATATCAAACAATCTCTGATATATACAGACTACTTTCCTCCCTCTCATCCCATTCTTAAAGTGATCCAGTCTAAATTATAATACCCTCTCAGGCGATTATTCTGAGCAAGAGGAAGAATTCCATCAGCATTGAGCATGCTCAAACCATTCAAGGCTTTATACACCTCAATCAGATCATCTCGCAGATGCCTAGTCTCCAGACACTGTAATTTGTAAAACTTAAGAATTTCTTCATAAGAGCAACCCTTTGTTTCATTCACTAATCTTGTTGCCCTTCTCTGTACTCGTTCCAACAGCTCTACATCCTTCTTAAAATGAGGCCTCCAGACCTGTATATAGTACTCAAGGTGTGGCCTCACCATTGCCTTATACAAGAGGATAATCACCTCCTTATCCCTGCAAGAAAAATTCCTGTATATCATTGACAAGACACCATGAGCTACTCTTGCAGCCCGTCTGCACTGCTCAGAAAACTTCATATCTGCCTGCACAATTACCTCCAGGTCCTTTTCACTCTCTTCCTCTGTCAGTGTAGTGCCACACAGTTAGCATTAGTAGATGTATATGATGCAAGAAAGCAAGCCTATGCAGCATCAGCCAAAAAAAAACATGCTCCCATTTCACCCCTCCGTTCATTCGAAATACCTGTCCAGTTGAGCCTTAAATTTATTTAGGCTATCAACTTCCACAACAAAGGATGGAAGTCTGTTCCACCAACCAACCAACTACCCACTGGCTAAAGGCAAATATCCGCACATCTATCCAACATCTTTCTTTCCTCAATTTGAATTTATGCCCTCTCAGGTGATTATTCTGGGCAAGAGGAAGAATCCCGTCAGCATTGAGCATGCTCAAAC
This sequence comes from Mastigoproctus giganteus, assembly GCF_048544385.1. Classification (NCBI taxonomy): domain Eukaryota; kingdom Metazoa; phylum Arthropoda; class Arachnida; order Uropygi; family Thelyphonidae; genus Mastigoproctus; species Mastigoproctus giganteus. The sequence goes on from NC_143588.1 coordinate 38,742,433, forward strand.
CATTCAAGGCTTTATACACCTCAATCAGATCACCTCGCAGGTGCCTAGTCTCCAGACACTGTAATTTGCAAAACTTAAGCCTTTCTTCGTAAGAGCAACCCTTTGTTCCATTCACTAATCTTGTTGCCGTTCTCTGTACTCATTCCAGCAGCTCTACATCCTTCTTGAAATGAGGCCTCCAGACCTGTACAGTTTATTGCCTTATACAAGGGAATAATCACCTATTTATAACTGCTAGAAAAATTCCTGTATATCATTGACAACTCCTTTGACAACTCCTCCAGCCTGCTGAATCTCCTGGAGAAGGCCTTACTCCCCATCCTCACTAAGCAGATCTTGCCCAGTAATCCAGCCCAAATTCACTACTCCCTTCCAAACAGATCAACGATCACCAGTCTGCTAGCCACCACGAATACTATCTTGTCAGCATTGGAGAATAGGCAGGAACTAGCTGTGACTTACTTAGACATTGAGGCTGCATTTGATGCCGTCCAAGTAAACCAACTTCTCACTCTCCTGGAATGCCACTTCCAGATCACAGGGAACATATTATGCTTTCTCTCCTCTCTTCTGAATAACAGAGTTATAAAGCTTCATACAGGAGATCGCACCTTTACTAGATCCGTCACCGCAGGAGTCCCACAAGGAGGGGTCCTTTCGGGCCTTCTGTTTTCATCCATTATCTTCCCATTGGTTGCACATTCTCGATGTCTACTGAGCTATGCGGACGATATCAAGATACTCACTCCCATCATCCCCGGTCAAGACCTAGATCTGGTAAAAGTGGAAATTAACAACACTCTCACCACAGTCACATCTTACCTCTGCCAGTTTGGGCTCAAGATCAATCCTGCTAAGTCCGAATTCATGGTGTATTCATTGAAGCAAACTCCTTCTTCTCTCCAGCCTTCGGTCGGCAACACCCTCATCCCGATTGTGTCCAGCCATCGTGATCTGGGCGTTGTATTCGACCCAAAACTTCGATTCAACGCCCACATGGAAATGCTCCTCACACGTGCTTCAAGACTCCGGTGGATAGCAAAACAACATCTCCTTCATATCACAGATAAAAAGATAACCATGAGGTACATAAGAACAGTTATCTTTCCACCTTTACTCTATGCTGCTGAAATTTGGGCGTCAGCTGCACCGTCAATAAAGAAACCACTCTTTGCCACAGAATTCTGGCTCCTAAAGTGGGCCAACAGGAAGCACAACCTTCCAGCTCTGATTCGTACCACGCAGCTTGCCAACTCTCTCGGAATTCCACGGCTTCCCACCTTAGTCGACGACCAACGCCTCCTAGCAACAGTCAAGATGATAACAGGCATAATGGCAACACCTTCATTCTGGGATACCTGTGGCTGGAGGATCCCCCCCCCCCTGCTGCCCTTAGGGCCAATCCCGAGCTCTACTCGCATGCAGCACGACTCCATCTCTCGGACAGGTTCCTTCCTCAGCAGATGCTCAAGCAAACCCAGGCACTGGACGCTGACCTGAACAAATTCGCTGCTGACCGGACTTACCGGAAAAAAATTATGACGAGTAGGACTAATCAGCAATGACTGATGTATACCTTGCATCTGTTCCTGTCTGATTGAGCTGGTGCTCTTATCTCGATGTTAAGCCAGCTCAATCAGATTTAACTCTCGTAAGGAGTTCTCTCCTTTGTATTATGATATGTTTTCTTTGTAAAATTACCTTTTTGTAAATAATTGTTCAATTTTCCCGGAAATTTCAGAAACTGTAAGCCCCTGGCTTTATGGCCGAGAAGGGTAATAAAGATTATCTCTCTCTCTCTAAGACACCATGAGCTACTCTTGCAGCCCATCTGCACTGCTCAGAAAACTTCACATCTGCCTGCATAATTACCCCCAGGTCCTTTTCATTCTCTACCATTGTCAGTGTAGTACCACATAGTTGATATGTTACTCTGGGGTTACTGTTTCCCATATGTAGTACTTTACATTTGTCAATGTTAAACTTCATTTGCCTCCTCTCAACCTTTCCAGATCCTATTGCAGCAGCAGTATACTGTCAGTAGTGTCCTTAACAACCCTGCCAACGTTTGTATCGTCTGCAAACTTGGAGATTAAGCTTGATATGCCATCGTCAATATCATTTATAAATACAGAAAACAACAATGGACCCCACACTGAACCCTGAGGGACTCCACTAATAACATTAGTCCATGATGAGCAGTGTCCATTGATTACCACTCTGTCTTCTCCCTCTCAACATCCCTTTATCCATAGCAGCATTTTGCCTCCAATGCCACACTGCTCCAATTTGTGCAGCAGTCTTCCATATGCAACAGTATCAGAAGCGTTTCTAAGATCCAAATATATAATATCAATGTTATTCCCTGCATCCAGTTCTTTTGTGACTGCATCATAGTATCCAATCAAATTGGTCAGGCAAGACTTTCCCTTAACAAAATCATGCCGTATCTGAGCTATAACTGGTCTTGTCTAGATGATCCTGCAGTGCTTCTTTAACCAGTGCTTCCATTAATTTTCCTGGAACAGAAGTTAATGCAGGTCTATAATTACTTGTGTCAGCCTTTGATCCTCGTTTGTGAATTGGGGGTCACATTTGCACATCTCCCTGTCCATGGGTACCTCCCCCGAGTCCAAAGAAGCTCTCATAATTATGGCTAAGGGTTTGCTTACTTCCTTTGCTGCCTTCTTTAATATAACTGGATAGATCCCATCCACCCCAGGTGCCTTTTTTATGTTTATCCTCAACAATTTCTCCTCCAGTTTAATCTCAGTTATTACAAAATCATTTAGCTCACTGCCAGAGTTTACTTCACCTCTGGCATTCCCCTTCCTGAATAACTCCTCATGTGTGAATGTAGATCCTAAATACTCATTTAGTTTTTTAGCCACCTGAGCAGGATCATCAACAGTTGAATCACAAATATCCCTTTCCTTCTAGAGTTTACACAGGTAAAGAATTCTTTTCTGTTTTCTTTTGCATCTTTTGCCAAGAATTTCTCATAATCTGCCTTTGCCTGCCTAATCTCCTTTTTGATTTGGTTAACGACCAGCTTATATCTAACATAGGCTTCCATGTCACCCATTAATTTATATGTATCCCATGTATTTTTATTCTCTGCCGTATGTCTCATTAGTTCATCTGACATCCATTCAGGCCTAAACCTTGAACAATATTTCTTATTTTGCATGAAAAGCCTAGTAACTTCCAAGATAAATTCTTTGAATGCTTCCCATTTTGAATTTGCTCTTGGTAACATCATCAGTTGGTCCCACTGTATAGAATTTAAATACTGTTTCAGACCATCGTAGTCACCTTTACGAAAGCAAAAACCCCTTTACACCTGTGGTAGTTACCTCTTTGGGTAAATCCCACTTCAGCACAATGTGATCACTGCCACCTAGTGGTTCCGTTATCTGCAGATTCTTAATGCATGAAGAATCACTACTGATAATCAGATCAAGAGTATTACTCCCTCTAATTCCCTCCCGAACATGCTGATGTAGAAAACAAACAGTTCATATGTTACTCTGTGGTTACTGCTTCCCATATGCAGTACTTTACATTTGTCAATGATAAACGTCAGTTGCCACCTCTCAGCCCATCTACTCAACTTTTCAAGATCCTGTTGCAGCAGTGAACTGTCATTATCAACCCTGCCGATCTTGTATCGTCTGCAAACTTGGACATTAAGCCTGGTATACCATCATCAATATCATTAATGAATACAGAAAACAAGAATGGACCCAACACTGAACGAACCCTGGGGGACTCCACTAATAACATTAGTCCACGAAGAGCAGTGTCCATTGATTACCACTCTGTCTTCTCCCACTCAACCATCCCTTTATCCATAGCAGCAATTTGCCTCCTGTGCCACACTGCTCCAATTTGTGCAGCAGTCTTCCATGTGCAACAGTATCAAAAGCCTTTCTTAGATCCAAATATATGATATATGAAAATTATTCTTTGCATCCAGTTCCTTTGTGACTACATAATAGTATCCAATCAAATTAGTCATACAAGACTTCCCCTTAACAAACCCATTCTGTGTCCGATCTATAACTGAAGTCTTGTCTAGATGATCCTGCAATGCTTCTTTAACCAGTGCCTCCATGAATTTCCCTGGAACAGAAGTTAAACAGGTCTATAATTACCTTTGTCTCCCTTTGATCCTCTTTTGTGGATTGGAATCACATTTGCACATTTCCAGTCCATGGGTACCTCCCCTGAATCCAAGGAAATTGTCATAATTATGGCTAGAGGTTTGCTTACTTCCTTTGCTGCTGCCTTTAATATAACTGGATAGATCCCATCCACCCCAGGTGTCTTTCTTGTGTTTATCTTATATTTATATTTAGATTTATGTATATCTTATATATATATATCGAGAAATGATAATTCTCAAGAACTCTGAAGACTAATTCTCGAGCACAATCACTATTCATGCAGAAGCTATGATAGATATAAACTAGTCTACAGTCAAATCACAAATGAGTTAGGCAAGGTGAGGCAGATTACATGAAGTCTCTTGCAAAGAATCTAGAGAAAAGCAGCATAGGCTTCTTTGCTTATATTAACAGTAGAAGGATGGGGTTCATTCACATCGGTCCACTTGGTGTGTGTGTGTGTGTGTGTGTGTGTGTGTGTGTGTGTGTGTGTGTGTGTGTGTGTGTGTGTGTGTGTGTGTGTGTGTGTGTGTGTGTGTGTGTGTTATGGGGGTTTAAAGATGCATAAGCTACACTGGCTGTAGTGCCCCTTCACATGATGTCTGTGGTCTAAATGTTATATGATACTGCCAATGTTGCTGAAAAACTGAATAGGTACAAGGTGTGGGGCTGTAAAATAACTAGAATGTTGCAACAAATGAAACATGATGAAAACTTTTGTAACTTACAAGTTATCCACTTCAAAATAATTGCCTGGGAAAACAAACTGTTCCATATGTTTCTTCCAAGCCTAGAAACATTTCTGGAAGTCATTTTCTGTAAGCCCTTTTAACACTTCAATCCTTGTTTTTTTTTTTCCCTGAATACCTGAGGTGTATAAGGCCTTGAATGGGTTGAGCACGCTGAATTCTAATGGGATTCTTCCACTTGTTCAGATTACGAACCTAAGTGGGCATAAATTCAAATTAAGAAAAGACAGATGTAGAATAGATGTGCAGAAATTTTCCTTTAGCCAGCGGGTGGTTAATTGCTGGAACAAATTTCCATCTGTCATTGTGGAAGTTGATAGGTTGAATAAATTTAAGGAGGAACTGGACAAGCATTTGGAGGGAATGGTGTGATTTTTTTTTTTTTTTTTTGGCTGATGCCGCATAAGCTCATACACTTGCTTTCTTGCATCACATGCCACTACTACTACTACCTTCAATTAACTAAAAATGGGTTCGCTTAAGTGCACTTTTCAATTTAGGGAAGAGAAAAAAAGTCACAATGGACTAAGTCTCATATTTAGGATGCACATTGGGCACACTCTCGGATTTGTTTTTTGGCCATAAATTGACAAACAGACAATGCTCCAGTACACAAACATTGTGTACTGGAGCATTGTCTTGATGGATCATCCAACCCTGTATCCACATTTCATATCTCTTCCTTCAAATTATTTCATGTATCCTTTTCGGAACTTTGTAAATGTTTGATTGACACTCTGATTTGGTGGAATGTATCCAGCCATAATAATTCCTTTAATATCAAAGAAAACAAGAAGGGAGATTGTTTTGTCTTCCCTTGTATTGACTGTTTTTTAGTTTCTGTGTCATATTGGAGCAACCAACTTTCATTTACAAGTAATTACTGTTTACAGTACTCAGAAAACCTAGATTTTCTTCAAATTTTTTTAAAAAACATCTTCCAAAATTGGAGTCTTATGTTTTTGATCATTCAAAAATTTTTACACCATCTTTGTGCAAACTTTTTCAAGCCTATATTCTCAGTTAAAATTTGTCTGTGTCTTTGTCCATATTGATTTCTGATGCAACCGTTCTACTGCCTAAACAACAATATCTTCTAATCATTGTTCTTAATCATCCACATTTTTATCAGTTTTTGTGAATACTGGATGGCTAGATGTACAGGATTCTCAGGATTCCCCCCCCCCCCTCTTTAAAAATCTTTTATATCGTTCAAACATGCAAGCTCTTGACATAGTACCTTCCCTTAGTAAATTAATAAGAGGAGTTTACCTCAATATAGTACGTGGAACACTTCCGTATGATACCCTCCAGAAATTAAAGCGGAAAAAACGAAAAAATCGACAACTTACCGGTACATTAAAGTAAAATATAAATAATTAAAGTAAAATATAAATAATTAAATAATCAATTTAACACAATTCAAAATCAATTCAAAACAATTAAAATTCAAATTAACGCAATTAAAAGAATCTAACGAAAATATTCAAAACGATTTTCGTTTTCGAAAATCGTTTTGAATCGATTTTCGTTTTCGAAAATCGTTTTGAATATTTTCGTTAGATTCTTTTAATTGCGTTAATTTGAATTTTAATTGTTTTGAGTTGATTTTGAATTGTGTTAAATTGATTATTTAATTATTTATATTTTACTTTAATTATTTATATTTTACTTTAATTATTTATATTTTACTTTAATGTACCGGTAAGTTGTCGATTTTTTCGTTTTTTCCGCTTTAATTTCTGGAGGGTATCATACGGAAGTGTTCCACGTACTATATTGAGGTAAACTCCTCTTATTAATTTACTAATATTATTATCAACGTAGAACATATTGAGTATTTCAGCTCTGATTCATACTATATAGTACCTTCCCTATAAACTTACCATAACAACTCATAAATTTCAATTGGCATTTTCATTAGTTATGTTAAAAATTTGAAGTTAATTCTTTGTGTGATTCTTTTGTGTCATTTTTCTGGCAAATTGCAAAAACACGGGGTAAGGAAAACCTGTCTCACTAGAAAGTGAATGAGCGTGTTGGAACATGACTTGATAGACATCTAGGTCTACTACTGTTACTTTTTTTCACAGGTAGCACTTGATGTGTAGTTGTTGCATGTGCAGTCTTGCTATTAAATAATCACACCTTGTATTTTACATTCACACATGAAGATCCAAGTTTATGGGCCCAGCACTATTTGAATTTATGGCCATTCATGGATTGAGCAAGTGCAGTGCTAATGATATTCCACCCTCTTGCTCAGAATATACACAGGAATAGCCATAAATTCAAAATGAGGAAGGATGATGGCATGATATATGTGTGGAGGTTTGCCTTCAGACAGTGGTGGTTGAATATTTGGAACAAACCTCCGTCTGTTATTGTTGTGGAAGTGGGTAGCTTGAATAAATTCAAGCAAGAACTAGACAAATTATTGGAGAGGAGGGACAGTTGATGTGTGGAAGTTTTTTTTTTTTTTTTTTTTTACCAATGCTTTATAATCTTGGTTTCCTGCATTCATGGATTTCCTGCATTCATATGCCACTACTAATATTATTACTAGTACTAACTTTTGGAAAAGTATATTTTTCTCATATTGTAATCTTAGTGCAGTTTTAAAATATTCTTTATTTATTTTCAGAGAGAACTGCAGACATTTCTGGTTGTCATAGCTTTCCTTTGTATTCCGTGGATGCTTTTAATTAAACCTCTACTACTGCTTTTGGTTAAGCGTACTTATTCTCGACTAGTAAGTGTTATGTAGAATATATTAGAGTAGTCTTTTGATATAATACTGATGCTGAAAAGCTGAATCTGTAGAACTGGATAACCAAATGAAAGCCTGTTTTTCAAACATCTATATACTGCTTGTGCTATTGAATTCAAGTTAGCCATCATTGTGAAGACATCACAGCCAGTCTATTTGGATGGTACATTAAAACAGTATCCAGGCATACTGTCTATGGAAGAGTTCAGCAAAGAGTCTTTGTACAACCAGTTCTGTGTTCTCGTGACCCAGTACATGAAAGAGCCTGTTTGATTTGGTGCCAGTAGCTGATTGATTGTACTTAGGAATAATGATCATAGTACTTTTCAGTGATGGATCAAGGTACAGGGTTCATTCAGGTTATCAATATGCTTTCATCTGGAGGAAATGGAGAACCTTATTCCATCCTTCTAACATTATGGAAAGAGACATTTTTGGAGGTGGTGGTTTCATGATCTTACCTATTATCACAGTTATTACATATGTTCGTTTTTTTACTCTGAAGAATACTCACAGCTGTAAGGTGCCAAGATGTGTTCCTTGATTCTTCTGTTCAACTCTTTTTCAGGAATTGTAGTTCCAGACTTGCTTTTTCAGGAATTATAATGTATGTCCTTACAGAGCTCTCCTAATTAACTAATACCATCAAAGGAAGATTATAGTCCATATGGAATGGCCCATATCACTCAGACCTCTATCCAGTAAATATGTCTGGCATGCTCTAGTAAAGAGGGTTGCCTATCACAGGCTCCCTCCCAAAAACCTCACCGAACTTGTTTCCTTACTACCCAAGACGAATGGTCTTGAAAAACAACTTTCAATTTAACATACATTTGGCAATAATGGACACCCTCTGCTCTCCATTAGTCTGTAAAATCAAAGATTTACTCTACTTTAAATCAAAGAAAAGAGGAACATAATGAGGTGTTATTGCAGAATGATTAAATTTAGATTAAACACTTTTTTATAATGTCGAACATATTGCTGAAACTACAGCAAATATTTTTGTTAACAAAGAACTGCATTACCTGTATTCAAATAAAAAAATAAAATATAAAAAACATAACTGATTAATTACTGCAAATGAAAAAGTAAAGAAAAATTGTTTTTAACTTCCATTCATTAATTAATGTTATTTGTAATTTTTTTTTATTTTTTGCTTGTGTACAAATAGCAGTAATTCCTTATGCATTTATAAGTTAAAGTACTTAACAATTTAATATTAAGTACTTCAGAACAGTGAGAACATTTGCAATTTTTGAACAAGTATGAACAAACTTGCAGTTTGGATTAATTTATTACAGTATTCAGTTACGCATTGGTACTGTAGACCACTATCTCATTGATGATGTCAAAAAACATATCCAGTGACGCTGTAGCCGAGTGATCAGGCAGTGTACATAAATATACGTACCTTGAATGACCAGGGTTCAAGCCTGTGACTGCTAAATATGGTGCTGTTTCTTGTATTCTCTCCACTTTGTGAATTTCTCTGACCATGTGGTCATCCTGGAATATAAACAGAGATATGGTATATTGATAGCCTATGTAATATGTAAGAGGGAAAAGAAAAAAATAAAATTTTTGGATTTCTGTTGGTCCAGTTTTACTGAAATTTGGAATGGCTTTAAAAATATTTTCTAAAAGTGGAATGAAGGTCTGACGTAGCCAAGTGTCAGGAGCATGATTGCAGTAGCACACGCCAGTTGAGTGGACTGGGGTTCAAGCCCGTGACTGCTAATTACGATTATCATTTGTATTGATTGATTTATTGTAAACTCCACTGGTCTGGTGGTCATGCTGGAATAAGTATAAACAAGAACATTTATGGAACTGGCATTCTCCAGAAAATTATACAAAATTCCATGAAAATCCATCCATTGCAGATTTTATATGGTGACAGACAGTAGGAGCTTTATGGATATGGTGAAAACAGTATGAGTATTATGCATATATGATAATGCACCTAAAAATCTATGCACCATGATGAATTCTTCCTTTGTCAGAGTCTCATCATTCAAGGTAAGCAGTTCTTTAAAATAGCCATTTTGCATTTCAGCTTGGGTTTTTCTGCAGTTTCTTCAAATCTCCTGAAGTTAATTCTTTGTGTGATTCTTTTGTGTCATTTTTCTGGCAAAAAAATAACAAAATATTTAAGTATCAAAATACTTTAATATTTTGTTATTTTTCTTCTTTAACTTCTTTAATATTTTGGGAAATCCTGAATTTGATCATTAAGAGAGTCATTTAATCATGGTAAGGGGAATTGTATGAAAATTTTATGACTTAACCCAAATTTTTAAAGGACTCTACAAGGCTTTTGGGGAAAACTTATCAGGATGACTTACCCTTCGGTAGAAGGAATCTCTTCTGTAAAGATGGAATAGATTTGAAAAAGGCAGATAAGGGTGTTTTTGTCAGTGCCATTGAGGAGGTGTCCTTAAAGATTCAGGGAAGGTGGGAGACAATAGGAATAACATAGATAGGCAGTTTTATGATGTATAGGTATAGGAGCAAATTAATGCTAGCACACATCTCAGTACGGCTTGCATGAGGACTCAAAATGCAAAGAACCTTCTGATATTCAAAAGATGTCATGAAGGCAGTGATATTTTAAATACAAGAAAAGATAATGTTAGAGCAACTAATGTACTTTACTAAAAGAAGAGACTGCTTCTACAAAGATGGGATACAATTAAATAGAAAGGGATGCAAGAATATTTGCTGATGCTATTGAGGCAGTGCTGGGTGTATCGGAATACTGCTAACTTGGAGAGGGTTTACAGAGTGATAGATTAACAACAGCTGCAATCAGAGGTGAAAGTGATTCTTGCACTGCCTCTGTTGGAATGAGCAGCAGCCTGAAAAGCAAGGCAACAGAGATTTCAAGGACTGCCGGGAGTTATCATGGAACAAGTAAATACATGAGCTGTGTGAGGGTAATGAAGAGTAAGAACAGTTGCATGTACACCAATGCTAGGAGCTTAACAAATAAATTTGATGAATTTATTTGCTATGCTGGTCAAGTTATCAATGCAGACATTATAAGATATCAGAGATGTGGTGTCATTCAAATATAAGGGATGAAGAGATGGCAGACAAGGACAGGAGGGGGAGATTATGCTCTTAGTTAAAAACTATTAAATCTAACACAATTGCATAGAGTTTAAATTGGTGGCCAGTGCAGTGTTGAGTCAGTTTGGTGTGACATAATCACTGAGAAAACAAAAATGAGAGTAGGATTGTGTTATAGGCCTAGTAACCGTACTGTGATGAGTACAATGAACTGTACAGAGAAATAGTGGGCCAATAAATCAGAATGTCTTATAATGGGGGATTTTAACTTTGCATATATTAACTGGAATTTGTGGGTTAGTCACTCACACACCAGCAAGAGTTTTGTGGATTTATTGGATGACAGTTTTATTCAGCAGAGGTTAGAGAGGCAACAAAGGAGGTAGCACTCTATCTGGTTATCAGCAGTGATTTTTCAAGCAATAAGAATCTGAAGGTAAAAGACCAACTGAGTGGCAGCAATCACAGTATACTAATGTGGAATTTAATTAAAGACATAACTTCTGTCAACGGTAAAGGAAATGGATTTTGCTTTCTTAAGGGTAACTGCATTGATCTCAGACAGTTTTTAAATTCTATGCAGTAGGACTAACTGATGATGCAACACAACTACAGCAGCATGTTAGAGAGACAAAAAGAGGCAGCAATATTCTTGATCCGATAATCAGTAGTGATTATTCTTCCATTAAGGTTCTGCAGATAAAGAATCACTAGGTGGCAATGATCACAGTGTATTAATATGGGATTTACATAAAGATGTAACTACCATCAGGGATAAAGGGAAGGGTTTTTGCTTTCATAAAGGTGACTAGGGTGGTCTCACAGTTTTCAGTTCTATAAAGTGGGACCAACCATTGATGTTTCCAACATTAAATTCTAAATGGGAAGCATTCAGGAAAGTTTTTTTCTTTTCTTGCCAACTACGAAACACCATTCAAAGTTGAGGCCTAAATGGATGTCAGAGGAAGTAATGAGACTTGTGGCAGAGAAGAAAAATGCATAGGGTGCATATAAATTACCATGTGATACAGAACTGCTTTTGAAGAAGCCTGTGGTAGATATAAACTAATCTGCAATCAAGTCATAAAGAAGGTTAGACAAGCTAAGGCAGATTACAAAAACTTTTGCAAAGGATGCAGTGAAAAGCAGCAAAGATTTCTTGACTTATGTAAGCAATAAAAGGAAGGAGATGAACCACACTGGTCTACTTGATATTGATGTGGTGTAACTGTTGATGATCCTACTCAGGTTGCTGCCAAACTGAATAGAGATTTTGCATCTACATTGACAAATGAAGAATTTTTTTTGGAAAGTGGATGCTAGAAGTTTATCAAACACACCAACAAGGACCTAAATGATTTTGTTATTACAGAGAGGAAAGTGGAATATAAATTGTTAAATTAAACATAAAAAAAGGCACCTGGGGTGGATGGGTGCTATCCAGTTATATTAAGGAAGGCAGCAAAGGAAGTAAGTCAACTTTTAGCCATAGTTATGAGAGCATATTTGGATTCAGGGGATGTTCCTGTGGACTCCTCATGTGTGAATGTAGCCCCAATCTATAAATACTTATAAATACAGGTCTATAAATACTTATGCGATCATAGGATGGCTTAAGTATTTATAGACCTGTTAAATAAACTTCTGTTCCAGGGAAAATAATGTAGTCACTGGTTATAGAAATGCAGGACCATACAGCCGGAGTGTGGTTTACACAGTCACAGTCATTACCAATGGATTTGGTAAGGGAAGATCTTGTCTGACTAATTTGATTGGGGTACTATGATGCAGTAACAAAGGAGCTAGAATGCAAAAAATAATTTTGATATCATATACTTGGATTTTAAGAACTACTTTTGTTACTGCTGTACATAAAAGATTACTGTACAAATTGGGGCATTGTAGCATTAAGGGCATGACTGCTATGAATAAAGCGATGGTTCAGTGGGAGTAAACAGTGGTTATCAATGGACACTGCTCTTCATGGATTAATGTTATTAGTGGAGTCCCACAGCATTCATGGCTAGGTCCATTGTTGTTTCTGTATTCATTAATTATATTGAAAAGTTTATCAGGCTTAACCTTACCAGTTGGATTTAATCACTTGTGGGACAGCAGGGTGATTAATTACTATAATGAAGGTATGCTGCTGCAACAAGGTCTAGATAAATTAGGTAGCTGAGCTGAGAAATAGCAGTTGGAATTTAACATTGACAAATGCAAAATATTGCATGCAGATAGAAGTAATCCCAGAGTAATGTACCAACTGTGTGGGATTATACTCTTGTTAATGGAAAATGAAAATGGCCTGGGGTAATTGCACAATCAGATATGAAGTTTTCTGAGTAGTGCAGACAGGCTGCTAGGACAGCACATAGGGTTTTGTCAGTGATATACAGGAATTTTTCTAGCAGGGATAAGGAACTGATTATACCATTGTATATGGCAATGGTCAGGCCACATTTCAAATACTGCATACATGTCTGAAGGGCATCATTTTAGGAAGGATGTAGAGTTGCTGGAACAAGGCTGCCGTAGCCTAGTGGTCAGGCGCGCGGGTGCATCAGTACACGTGCCTTGAGTGACCGGGGTTGAAGCACGTGACTGCTGAATACGGTGCTGTTTCTTGTATTCTGTCTATCTTGTGAACTCCTCTGACCATTTGGTCGTCCTTGAGTATAAACAGAAAAAAATTTTATTATATAAGGTGCAGAGAAAGGCAATGAGATTTGTGAGTGGATCAATTGGGTGCTCTTACCAAGAAAGGCTTTAGTTTTTCAAATTGCAGTGTCTGGAGACTATGCAGTTGCAAGGTGATCTAATTGAGATGTTGACTTTGCATTACCAACACTGCTTTTTATAGGAATAGACTAGTTCCTGGCTATGAGCCAGTGAAATCTCATAGTCAGGAACAGCTGATATAAGATTGTAGTTTCCACATATGTCAATATCTGTTAGAACCTCTGTGAGAGGAAAATGGGTCACTATTGAGATTTTTCTGATTTCGAACATGGAATGATTTTTGGGCAAGATGTGCAAGTACCAGCATTTTGCCAACAGCCAACATGTTTAAGTACTCATCCTATTCTATGGTGTCACAAGTCTACTGTATCTATATCAATAGCAGTTGAATAACCAGCCAGAGGTCACTTGTGGGACAGACACGTGTGGTTAATGCCTTTGGTAAGTGCCATGCATCTTGTCTCGTAATACAGCAGTGACACAACACAGTGGCCCAGCTAACCAATGAGTACAACTTGGAATGGCTAGACCATAATATTCACATGGACAATTGCTTTAGTAGGCCATGGCAGTTGACAGCTGTCAGGTACCCATTCTCCTTGCAAGACATGAGAAACTGCACCTTGCATGGGCACCTCAGAACCAACATAGGGTAATCTGTTACCTGCTGTGATCAGTCCCATTTCCAACTGTAACTCTTAGTAACATCTGCAATTGAAGAAAGCAGTGTGAGGCTACAACATCTGGATGCATAGTTGGTGGTGTTATGGCTTGGGGACTGTTTTAATGGCATGGCAAGGTTCTTTTGATCACTGTTACTCAACAACTCAATGAGAAATCCTGCCTTTCTATCGTTGCCCCAACTATATGCCTTCATGATGACAGTATATCCAGACAACTTCTGCATCTATCATTAAGCCAACATGCCATACCACAAGGTCCCACAGGTTGTTAACTGGTTTCAGGAACATGACAATTTCTCACTCCTCCCATGGGAGGAGGGAGAAATTGTCATGTTCCTGAAACCAGTGCAGGCATTACTGGATACCCTGCAACACCTTGACAAGTTTCTGCTAAGACACATAATGGGCTGTATTACATTCAGAAGGTGCCTCCACATGGTAATAGGTAGATGTTGCTAATGCAAAGCCAACACAGTGTATATGTGTGTATGTATGTAGGAGTGGATAGAATTCTTTTGTATCTGCCAGATGTCTGTGTTGAAGCAAAATTCAGACATTTATGTTCTCTTGGTTTGACACTGACATGATGTCAGTTTCAAACCAACAGAACATAAATGTTCTGTTGCTCATATGCTTTAGCCTCTTTGTAACCTGGAAACAAAAATCATTTGGAAAGTACCTTGTTTTCTCACTGGTGGTGGCTGATAGCTGCAGCAGTTCATTTGCCATTGGAAATAAAAACAAATAATTTATCCCTGGTGTGCCAGGAATAAATTATTTGTTTTTATTTCCAATGAGGCCAGACTATCTGCTATCTCTATCTGGTCTGTCTCCATTTTGTTCAGTGCAATGGAAAAAATGACACTGGTAATACAATGACATTTTTCCATGAAAAAGGATAATCTACTGTCACCCATGACAACCCCTGGAAAAAAATGACCCTGGATAATCCAATGTCAACATGACATTTTTCCATGAAAAACGATAATCCAATGCCACTCAGTGACACTGGATTATTCTTTGAGTCAGGAAGGAAAGGGGAAAAGTAGGAGTCCGTAGCAAGGGTCCAGGGAAGAAATAAGAGGAAGAAGATTGTGATTAATGGTTATTTTTCATATTTATGGGTTTACTCAAGCATCAGTTCTGGGACTGCTGCTGTTTTTCTGATTTTCTTAAAGAACATTGACAAAAGTATGGTTCATTACCCAGTCTTCAAGGGCACAGTTTTTTTTTTTATGAGACTTGTTAATAACCAGTGTCAGCACCATTCCCTTGGGACATTTGGGCAGCCTATAGGAATAATCTGGAAAGTAGCAACTAGATTTTAATGCTGCAAAATGCAAAGTTGTATACTAATAAAGGAAGATAAAGATTTGTTGCTAAGGTACATGCAGAAATTAAGTTCTCTACACAATGAAGACAGGCAGCATGGAAGGCTCATTGTGTCCATTCAATAATTTATAGAACATTTGCTTATAGAGACAAGGTGGTTGTAATTCCGCTCTCTAAAGCAATGGTGAGACCACACACGTAGTACTATGTACAGATATGGATACCATATCCAAAAGAAGACACCCATTAAGCTTCTTGAAAATGTCCAGAGATGGGAAGTGCTCTGAATGAGATGGGGAAGAAATGCACCTATATGAGAAAAGACAAATATAGGGACTGAGCTAATATTACTGGCTATTCAGATGGATCTCCATCAAAGTAATTTCCCTATACATCAATTCTAAAGCTTCTGAAACTTCTGGTAGCATTCCTGTTTAGCTTGTTTTGGAATTACTATTGGTTCCTGTTTTATATCCGGAATAATTTCCTCAGCGATTACAAATGTCTAACCTTGCAAAGGGCCGACCGGGCTAGCCAGGTGGGTAAGGTGCCTGCATAGCAACCCACAGGTCGCGGGTTCGAATCCCGCCTCGGGCTTGGATCAAAGTACTGCAAAAACCTTGGGAGGTGCACTATGGCCACAGAAGCCGATGCGCCAACAACTACCAAAAAAAAAAAAAAAACCTTGCAAAGGACTTTAAGCTTGGGGGGGGGATATCTACAGGGAACTAAATCTGTAAATATGTAGATGGATGACCATCGTGAAGGAGCACTTAACAAAAATTCTTGAATAGAAAGCACTGATACAAGGACATTGTCTGATGCAAGCACAATTCCTTGAGGGACACTTTTCTGGCTGTTTTCTCTGGACAGTATATCACAAAACTGCCATAGAATTATTATAGTATTCATTGACAGCACAGAACAAATCATAATAAGCAATACTGTGAGTAAAAAATATAACAAGGATGATCTTCACATTTTATTTAACTTAATTTGCATTTTTGGGTCTTTGAGAAGCAGCTGCTCCCAATGAAAGGATGCATTGTTGTTGTTTCTTGGTCCCAGCCATGATTTGTCACCAGTAATGATAGAAGAAACAAACTGTTGGTTAAATGCAGCACTTTGACAAAAATCCTGATGTGTGAGACACCAACTTAACTGAAATGCATCTCATTCCTAAATCCTGTGTTAAAATTTATTGTCATGCCCCATAAGAAATACTAATTTCATAGCAATTTGACAGATAGTCGAACATTACTCACTCACTCCTGATTAGATCACAAATATGATCAACTCAATCATTGTTTTTTGAAGTTGAAAGGCAGCCAGAGTTAGGACTATCTTTGACAGAGAAGTGGTCATATTTAAACTTTGTTAACCATGTTAACCACTGAAAAGTTTTAAAATAACACATATCTTCTCTGAAGGCTGCATTTAACATTTTGTGAGTTTCCATTGCACTTTTCTCTAATTTGAAACAATGTAATGAAAATTACTCATTAAAATGCAATTATTCACATAGAACACAGTAAGTCAGACTGGAGAAAAATGATTGATTCTTGTGTTACTATGTTTAGTTGAGGCAATCGCACACTTGACATAAGATGTGGCATCATGAGGCACCAAATGTTGTCACAAGTTGCATCTTATTACAGTGTTGCAATTTCAAGATACAAAGTCAATTCCTGAATTTTTCAATAACACATCATTGTATAGTCATGTAAAATATTTTGAGTACAAAATTGCCATATTTTTCAGTTTTATTTGTTTTGAATAATCCCTCCAAAAGTGCAAAATAATGGTTTCACTGTTGATATATTTTTCTCATCTGATTTTTTATGAGTTATTACCTAAGCATGACAACACTGGTGGATTTTCCACTAGTGTAGCATGCAAATCAGCTCATGAATGTACACACACTTGTTCAGACATAATGCACAATAAAAGACCACACAAAAAGCTCACTATATGAACGATGTACTGTGACAAAAGTGGTCGTTGCAGTAGGAAACTCCAAAGCCTTCATACAAGCAGCACACATCATTGATAGGGTAAAAGCAGTGGAAGGAAGAACAATCCAGATTGAGAGAGAAATAAATAATACAGATGTCATTGATTATTTAAAAAAAAATGATGAAACCACAAAAAAAGTTAGAGGAATACAAATTTTTACAACGCTTTGGACATAATTATGACTAATATAAAATAATTTTTTTGTTTTCAAGTTATTAGTTTACATTTACACAATTTATGCATTCCATTTATGTAAAGCTCCTGGAATAAACTTTTCATTCCTTCTTAGAATGAAGAAACTACTCTTCGTGAAGAGGAACGACAGCCAAATGAAGGATTTGGAGAATTATTTATTAATCAGGCTATTCATACAATTGAATATTGCCTTGGTTCCGTATCACATACTGCATCTTATCTACGACTGTGGGCTCTTAGCTTAGCTCATGCACGTAAATATATAATCTATTGTAGTCTTGTTCTTTGTTATACAAGTATATATGCTATTTAGTATAATTTTGAATATTTTCTTGTGTTAGTTTGAAAACTCTGTTGCAATTATCTGAGAGTGTTATCTGATTGTTATTTGAATGTTATTTGATTGGTTTTAATACTTCTGGAGTCTTAAAATTAACTAAGACAGCTGTTATATGGCATTATCATTATCATTATGTGTTAATAACTTAACATCATAAAAACTATATGTAAATTTAAACCACATTTGTTGTGTATACTAAAACATAGAAATTCAAATATATACACTACTGTGTAAACCTGCATTGTATTATCATCATCCATCCAGTAATTCAGTCTTGTGACTGTTCCTCTGATGAGCAGTCTCATCTCTCTCTCTCTCTCTCTCTCTCTCTCTCTCTCTCTCTCTCCTGTGCTCCTTTTTAAGTTCATCAAGGTCTCAGAGTCCTACTTTTAACCAGTAACGTCCCAATAAATGTATTTTTTAGTCTTCCCTCTGTACTGTGTATCCCCAATGCACAAGGAGATACAAAAGGTGACACAAGTAACTATAGACCTGTTAGTTTAACTTGTGTTCCATTTAAAATAATGGAGTCACTGGTTAAAGCACCTACCCACAAGACAAAGGTCACCCAAACATGGTTGACAGAGAATGTGTCTGAGTTCATCAAGCATGACAAATGGCCTCCTGCCAACCCAGATCGTAATCCACTTAATTGCCATTTGTGGGCTATTTTGGAAGAGATGGTCTGTGGTTAAAGGCATGCCACATTGGAGAACCTAAAAAGATCACTGGGGCATGCTGTGATCAATTTCCCACTGGATGTTGTGCGTGCTTCTATTGATGAATGGCCAGAATATTTGAGGTCTTTTGTGAAAAAACAAGTTGGGGAATTTTGAATGAGTATTGTGTTGCTTCATTTGTTGGGTGTTCAAGAATAAACAGAGTTTTGAGTTCCTGTGTCTTTTTATTTTGTGGCTCATGCAGTAACACATGTGACAATATTTATGGATATCTATGTGAAATCTAAAACTCTATGAATGTTAGTGTCATATATTACAGACTACATGATCAAGTTAAATTATTAAAATACCTAAGGAGTGCTATAAGTTATAGTTTATAATCCTCTGCCGATACTAATTACACTGCTACAAGTTATGTAGGAACTTCCAGTATCTGCTTTTAGTGCTTTGTGCTTGCCTTTTCTCTAAACAAAATTATGTAATGCAAAATCATTTAACATATCTTCCATTTATGTCCTCTCAAGTCTACCACTGGGTAGTGCCATTTGTAAGGCCCACAAATATGTTTGTTCTGTTGTGTTTTGAAAATGGCCCATCTGAGACTTATGATATTAGTATGAAACAACACAGTGTCTGTGTGTGCTTATATGAGTGCATATTTATTTTCACTTAAAATTAAAATTTTTCTTAAAATTTTGTCTAGTAAAGCTATCATCTCATATCTTCATTAACTAATCATCAGAGAGAAAATAACCTTATTTATGGGGATGGTTATTATATTATAATGAAAGACCAGTAAAATGCATCTTTTTCTGTTGATTCTTAAGTAATATTACAATCAGATTTTTATAACATGTATGGGTAAACTTACACAACCACCATTGAAATTTTCTGTGACAAAAAAAAAAAAAAAAAGTGTGTGTACATATATATACATACACAGAGTTTGCGTTGCATTAGCAACATCTGCCTGTATACGTCTTGGCATTCACTCTACAAGATGTTGCAGTGTCCTGTAGTAGTGCTGTCCATTTATTATATGTGTGTCTAGTAATGCCAGATGTATGGTCTAGCATTGTCAGATGGATGGTCTTAGTATTAGATGACCTTTTCCAGTAGGTCCGAAACACGCTTAATTCGATTGAGATTGGGTGAGGTGAGTGGCCTTGAGAAGATGGAAAATTTATTGTCATGCTCCTTAAACCAGTTGCCATGTTTGCCGACCTTGTGGAATGAGGAGTTGTCTGGATATTCTGCCATCATGAAGGTGTGTACTTGGTTGGCAGTGAAAAAAAAGGTAGGAATTCCCATCAAGCCCCTGATTAACAGTGATCAGATGACCAAGGGCATTCCATAAATCCAGTCTCTAAACCATAAAATGACCATCTCCAGCCTGCTGAAGATCAACAGTACATCCAGGTTCCATGGCCTTGATGTTGCTTTCTCCAAATGCAGATGCTGCACTTGCTCATGAAAAGTGTGGTTTCTTATATCTCATAGTGAGATGCAACTGCACCGGGTTACTGCAATGGATATCAACTGCCATAGTCTTATGAGCTAATATCTGGTGCACATTAGCATTATCATTAGCATTAGTAGAGGTATTTGATGCAAGAAAGCAAGCTTATGCAGCATCAGCCAAAAAAAAAAAAAATAAATAAAAAATAAATAAATAAAAAATAACCACTTCCACTTCACCCCTCTGTTCGTTCGAAATACCTGTCCAGCTGAGCCTTAAACTTATTTAGGCTATCAACTTCCACGACAAGGGATGGAAGTTTATTCCACCAACCAACCAACCACCCGCTGGCTAAAGGCAAATTTCCTCACGTCTCTCCTACATCTGTCTTTTCTCAATTTGAATTTATGCCCTCTCAAGTGATTATTCTGAGCAAGAGGAAGAATCCCATCAGCATTGAGCATGCTCAAACCATTCAAGGCTTTATACACCTCTATCAGATCCCCTCGCCGGTGCCTAGGCTCCAGACACTATAATTTGCAAAACTTAAGCCTTTCTTCGTAAGAGCACCCCTTTGTTCCATTCACTAATCTTGTTGCCCTTCTCTGTACTCGTTCCAGCATCTCTACATCCTTCTTGAAATGAGGCCTCCAGACCTGTATACAGTACTCTAGGTGTGGTCTGACCATTGCCTTATACAAGGGAATAATCACCTCCTTATCCCTGCTAGAAAAATTCCTATATATCATCGACAATACACCATGAGCTACTCTTGCAGCCCGTCTGCACTGCTCAGAGAACTTCATATCTGCCTGCACAACCACCCCCAAGTCCCTTTCATTCTCTACCACTGTCAGTGTAGTACCACAGAGTTGATACGTTGCTCTGGGGTTGCTGTTTCCCATGTGTAGTACTTTACATTTGTCAATGTTAAACTTCATTTGCCACCTCTCAGCCCATCTGCTCAACCTTTCCAGATCCTGTTGCAGTAGCATAGTGTCAGTAGTGTCCTTGACAACCCTGCCAACCTTCGTATTGTCCGCAAACTTGGACATTAAATTGATATACCATCATCAATATCATTTCCACACCAATATTCACATGCATGTGGATATTAATTGTCTTGCTGTTTCTACATTGTACTGTCTGGTTAGCTGGGCCACTGTGCTGTATCGCTGCTGTGATACAAGATGAGATACGTGACACTCATCACAGGCATTGACCAGATGTTGCTGCCTGTATATGTGACCTCTGGCTGATAGTTTAGTGCTGTTGAGCCAGTTGCAGTAGATTCATGACACTACAGATTAGTTAACCATGTTAAGTTGTTAAGGTTGAGGGCAAGATGTGCACATGCACATCTTACCCCCAACAATCATTCCCCTTTCAAGATCTTGATGCAAACTCATTCTTCTTTGCAGGCACTTAGACTGATTGTCATATATGTGAACTGTAATCTTGTGTCAACTGTTCCCGACTTTGAGCCCTCATTGGTGTCACAGACCAGTCCATTCCTACAAAAGGGGGTGTTGCTAATGTAATGTAAGACAACTCAGCAGGGCCAGATTAAGGATGAAATATGCCCCCCCAGGCCATGTTTAAATTTGAGGCCCCTTTCCTGGCTATCTTTAAATTTGAGGCCCCTTTAATATATATATATATATATATATATATATATATATATATATATTATGTGAAGTAAAAGTTAGGCAAAAGTAATAAAAATAAATAAATATGGCTATGTAGCTATCATTAGAGGCAGCAAATGCACATCCTCCACATGATGCCTAATTATATCTGATAATTAAAATAAATATGATATTTAAAATAAAAACATCAGCCAGTAGTACGGCAATAATGCAGAGCGAAACGAAACGCAAAATAATATAAAATAAACAAACTGGGAAGGGAAAGTAGAGATAATAGGACAAAAAGGTAGTCGATAATCCCCTGTATAATTTAGTCAATTAAGTCAAACCCAATTAATAGAACATGATGTAAATTTAAAATAATGCCAATTATAAATAATTTAGCGGAACCCCCTCGAAGGTACCAGTTCCAAAAGACGTGAAATATCACCAAATAAGGGTTAAAGAAACTACCAAAAAACTAAAATATCAAAATAATAGACTGACCATCATGCCCCATATTGACAGAGGACCACGAGGCCAATAATGGTCATGGAATCGCTGCATTTCCTTTCTATTATATAAGCTGGTTAAGCTTGCATTATGTCAGTGGTGTGGCTCTGATCTAGAGTGCTGTCTGTTCTATAGATTATTTTTCGCTGCATAAGGACCACCGCCATGCAAATCCTCTGCATTGGTTGATCTATCGGAGAATGGAGGAGTGGTTTGGTTCTTCGATATTTCTGCCTTTGCGATGATTTGTATGACGATTGAAATGCAGCGATTCCATCACCATTATTGGCCTCGTGGTCCTCTGTCGATATGGGGCATGATGGTCAGTCTATTATTTTGATATTTTAGTTTTTTGGTAGTTTCTTTAACCCTTATTTGGTGATATTTCACGTCTTTTGGAACTGGTACCTTCGAGGGGATTCCGCTAAATTATTTATAATTGGCATTATTTTAAATTTACATCATGTTCTATTAATTGGGTTTGACTTAATTGACTAAATTATACAGGGGATTATCGACTACCTTTTTGTCCTATTATCTCTACTTTCCCTTCCCAGTTTGTTTATTTTATATTATTTTGCGTTTCGTTTCGCTCTGCATTATTGCCGTACTACTGGCTGATGTTTTTATTTTAAATATCATATTTATTTTAATTATCAGATATATATATATATATATATATATATCCACACATACATATACACACATAGTGTGCGGGTCAGGCGCCACCTGTGATTTCTCACATCTGCGCCATATGTACGCTGTGAAGAAATACAGAACTACTGTAAATGCCAGAAAAGTGTTGTCTGTTGTATATGACATATTGCGTTAGGTTCTGTTGGGTGTCCTGGCATTTGGCCGCAGGGCCCCTGGTGGGACCTCACGTTGCCCGCACACACCGCTAGGTGGTAGCCAGGCTGCCCATTATTCTCTGGCTGGTCTCCGCCAGGGTCGCCTGAGCGTCCTGGATGAAGACCAAGTTAAAAAAAAGAAGAGAAGGCCTGGGGAACAAGAGGAAGAGGGATCTGAATGTGAGTAACAAGCTAAAGTGGACAGATAGAGAAGGCAGTCCACCCGAGTAAGGAGAAATAGGGGATGGGTAAAGTGTAAAGTGTAAAGTGTATTTAGGGTCATACGGCACCAGGGGTTTCCCCCATCTCCGCGTTGTTTACATTGTGATGGGTGTACCAGTTTGCTGGAAATGCCAGAGATTTAAAAGTGTATGGATATTGTACATGTGTAGTGTCGTGTACCGTTGTTCATCTGGTCATTTAGCCGCTGGACCCCTACTGAGGCCCAACGTTGCCCCACTTTAGCCCCGTGGAGGCAGACCAGGTACACCAGTATTATAATTATTTACTCTGGCAGGTCCTGCCACCTAATTTCCTTAGATTTCAGTGGCTAGGACCTAAAAAAAAAAAAAAAAAAAATGCACATATACGACATACAAAAATGCATATGCATACACATCAATTGGTATAAGTTAGTTCGCGTGGTGAAGGCGCTAGAATGAGAAGCCGAGAGTTTTGGGCGAAATTTATTTGGATTGTGTGGGACTGTCGCTTGCGTATAGTTAGAGAGGGGGAAGGGAAGTTGAAGATTGGGGGGGATATAGTCAGAGAAGGAGCCGATAGGGAAGGTAGCTCCAGCTTGCAGTGGGGCATGCCCATGCCCCACCAGAAAGAAGAGAAGGGTGGTGGAGGTTAAGGAGATGGCAAGCCGTCTCCCTCCCCCACCGGGGAAGGGGAGTAATAGTGGGCCAGACAAGGGAGCTGACCCAGATCGCCAATAGGGCGTGAAGGCTTGTGGCTGCGAAGTGGTCGTCTATCATCAGTGGCCTACCATCCAGGTTGGGTTGTTTGGATTCAGTCACAATGGGAAAATAGGGATTGGAGACTCCTGTTTTTGTTGTGCTGGTTATTCCGCAGGTCAGTGCGGCTTGGTGTGGTCGTTCAAGCAGTGAGCTATGTTGGTTCTGGTTGCTCAGGGTTTGCTGGTGGCGGGAGGGTTTGCCGTCTGGCGTAGAGGCTCTGGGCAAATTTAGAGAATTGCTTGTAATTTGCTTCATTCTCCAGTAGATAATGCTCCTGGTTTTTGGGGTTGAATTGCATCTGTGTGATCAGGTGTCCACGTAGATCTTCATAGTGCTCACATTCATACATTATGTGGTCCCATGTCTCCAGAGAGCCACACGCGCACATGGGATTATCTGTGATGCCAAGGAGGTTCAGTTTGTTGCGAATCGCTCCGTGTCCTGTGAGGAGGTAAGTGGTGTAGCGTCCGGGGTTGAACCATTGCGGATATTGTGGGTAGACCTGTTGGAGATTAGGTAGAAACTTTCGAGTTATTTCACCTTTGGTTGAGTCAGTCCAACGTTGCTGCCAGATTGTTTGTAGGTATGTTTCCAGTCTTTTCTTCTCTGCCTGTATGTTATTTATCGGATCTGTGGTAAGGTCTTGATACGTTGTGGCTTTTCCACGCCTGAGTTGCTGCTGCATTCCTGTGCGGATTACTTCCAAGTCGAGAGGCAAGGTTCCCGTGATAACTTGCAGTGCATGTGTTGATACTGTATTGCATGCTCGGGTGATGGTTAGGAGGATCGGTCTGTGTATTATTTCCAATCGTCGACGATTAACCACTGTTGAGGCCTTTTTATACCAGACGCCGGAGGCATATGTAATTGCTGGGATGATGGCTGCCTTGTAGAGGAGCGCAAGGGTGCGCCTCTTCAGCCCCCAGTCTCGGCGGGTGACCCTGGCAAGCATGGCTACGTAATTTTTGATCTTTGTCTGTATATAGTTGAGGTGGGGGGTAAACGATCGGTTTCTGTCTAGTATAATTCCAAGGTATTTAAGTTCAGTGACAAGCTTAACGGTTCTATCATTGATTCTAATTTGGGGCGGTCTGGTTGGGGTCAGGAAGCCTTTTAGGAGTATAGATTTCGTCTTGGTTGACGAAATGGTCAGGTGATGTCCCTCCGCCCAGTCTCGGAGGGTGGTTAGTGCTTCGTTTGCGATGATCTCCATCTGAGCCCTAGAGTTAGCGGCCAGTACCAAGGAGAGATCATCAGCAAACGCCAATGATTTGACGTTCCCTAGATCCTTGCAGAGGAACTCATCAAGTACACAGTTCCATAGGAGGGGACCCAGTACCGAGCCCTGGGGGCATCCCCGACAGATCCGGCGCTCCACCCTACAATAGGGAGCATCTACTAAGATTCTTCTGTTACTTAAGTAGCTCCGCATACAGCCATAGAGATTCATTGGTAATTGGGCTGCTCTGAGTCTTGCAAGGATGCTCGGCCACCATAGAGCATCGAACGCCCCGGCAAAATCAATCGAGATGAGGAGGAAATATTTTCGGTCGCAACTCTCTGCTAAGTCCAGGATACATTCCAGAGCGTCAACGGTAGATCTTCCAGGTTTAAAGCCGAATTGGTTGTTTGCAGTTAAATTTGTTGTGTTGTAGTGTTCTACTATCCTCTGTTTGAGCAGTTGTTCAAATACTTTGCTTAACACCGAAAGTAGGGCTATTGGTCGATATGATTCTGGCATCTGTGGCTGTTTGGATGGGTTTTTAAGTATAAGTTTCACGCTGGCCACCTTCCAGTCTGAGGGGAACCAGCCAGAGCTAAGGCAGTGGTTGTACAAGTCTAGGAGGAGGTCAGGGGTATATTCGGCAACTTTCTTTACTATTTCCGGCTCCAGCATGTCCGGACCTGGAGTTCTTTTGCTTTTTAATTTGCTTATGGCTGTTTGTAATTCATGGTGAGTGAAAGGCTCTTCTATTCGGGTGGTTTGGTAAGCTTCGTTGGCTAGACAAAGTAGTTGTTGTTCAGGAGTATCATTTCCGTTTAGTGGTTTGAAGGTGGTATTTAGGATGTTGTTGATTGAATCTTGCCAATTTTTTGTCATAGTGCCTTGCGGGGTAATCGTGGAGGATGTCACCTCCCCTCTGGGCAGTTTGTTCATGGTTATGCGATATATTATGCTCCATGGGCTCGAGTTGCCTACAGTAGACACCAGGTGCTCCCAGGACAGCTTCTTTCGCTGCCTGATCATCGCGGTATATGTATTCCTGGCATCCCTGTACTGCTGCCTGAGAAACTCCACCTCAGGTGGGGGCCAGGTCCGTCTAGCTCTCTGAAAGGCTCGTCTCTTTTGGTTCATTTCCCGTCTCAGTACTTCAAGTTCTCGTGACCACCACGGGACTGCTCCTGGCTGTGGGGTCCTTGTCCTGATCGTCTGGTTTGCAGCACTTGTTATGGCATTTGTTATTGCACGTTGGTGATGATCCGGTGTGCAGCCCAGTAGTTGGTCGGTTTGTAGGTTGTTGGCTTTGCAGATGACAGCCTCTTTGAATCGTTCCCAATTCGCTTTATCTACTGCATACCTGTTTTGTTTGAGACTAATGACTGGGGCTCGGTGGAGTGATCTTTGCATGTCAAATGTGATAGCTCGGTGGTCGGAAGTGGTCCAGTTCTCTTGAACCTTCCAGGCTGCAATATGACTGGCAAGGGATCTGGTAGCTATGGTAGCATCCAAGGTGGCTTCCCAAAGGGTTGAACTGAAGGTGGGTAGATTATTGGGACGGTTTAGGACGACAAAGCCACTGTTAGTCAAAAACTCTTCCATGTGTTGTCCATTTCTGGACCCTCTGCGTTCCGGGGTCTCACTGTGCCACAGAGGTGAGCGGCAGTTCAAGTCAGCGGAGACAAGTATCCTGGCTCCATGCAGCTCGGTGAGTACATGTTGCAAGTACTGTGTTGCAGGGAGAATATCAACGCCCGGACGACAGTACAAGGATATCACATACAATTCTCCCAGTGATGATATTATGTGTGCACAGGATGCCCACTCAGAACACAGATGGGTGATCTTTGTCACCGTTATATTAGGGTTTCTCACCACTATAGCCGCCCAGGGGGTCACTCCACCCACCTGGACAATCTTGTAATTGAGCGGGTATCCCCGTACAGCCCCGGCGCAGGTGTAAGGTTCTTGTAGCAGTATGATGTCAAGATTTTCTTCCTCTGCCTTTTGCCTAACCTGTCCCGCGACGGCAATGGCCCGCTGCGCATTTAGCTGGAGAAATTTAATGCAGCTTGTGTTGTATCTTTTAGGAAGAGTCCCCATAGTGGATCTTTAGTTGTTGTGCGCCTTTTGCTTTTATGTAAACGGGGCATTTGCTATCTCTGAGTGAGTGTGTGTGAGGGAGTTTCTGCCACTTACAATTTGCACAAACTGGATCGTTTGCTTTGTTCGGGCAGTTTGCGAAGTTGTGCCCCTTCTCAGCACAATGTCCGCATGTTGCTTCTTGTTGGGTGCATGTGTGCGTGGTGTGCCCGAATCGGCAACACCGGAAACATTTCGGGACCGCGATGTGTTCCTTGTACCAGTGGGAGCTCCAATTTATGTATATTCTTGTCTGTTTTGTGATCTCTTGCCAGGCTTCAGGGGCAAGTCCGAGTACCCAGTTTGAGGAGCCTCCATTTCTGCTCTTAGTTTGGAATTTCGGCGTTATAAGGCTGGCAGGATCTCTGTCAGGTAATGCGTGTTGGAGGTTTCGCCTGTACACTTCTTCACATATGGAGGAAGGGCTGAGGTCGTTGTCAATGTCAAATATGACAATAGAGGGGCCTTTCTGTCTGGGCGGTTCGGCTATTAGCCCGAGCGTGGGGATCCTGGAGTTGTTCATAATGAGGTTTGCATCATCTTTGGTTGCAGTTTCGATGATGACCCCTGTGTTCCGCGTCTTTCTAATGGATTTGATTTTGGCAGATCTGAAGTCTTGAGTCAGTGAATCGACCACTATTTTCTTTACTTCTTCGCTGGTTTTGTGGGAGTCATTTGTAGTAGGTTTAAGAACCACAAGATGTGGCTTTGGAAGTAATGTCTTCCTAAGAGTAGGCTTGGAAGTGGTGGTTATAGTTGTAGCTGTGGCTGTGACTTTGTTCCTCAGCGTCTCTGAATAGGTAGGGGCGCGCTGTGGCATTTCCTTTGCCCCTCCTTGTAGGTATGCCTCCAGTGTAGCATTCACTTTCTCATATTCCACGTGCGTTTTGTATAAAATAGTCTCGAGTTTTGTCCACAAGGAGACTATGTCGGCGCGGAGCCATGTGGTCACTCGATTGCTCTGTTCCTTTAGGAGGTCCTCGAGCGAGTGCCTGAGTGCGAGCATCTGATCAGGCACAAGGCCTTCTGGCAAGGCTGGGTCTAAGTTGCAGCATTCTTCAACAATTTCCAGTTGTTGACTATGTTGTTGCTTCCTTTCAGGGTCAGATTGGGACCTAGTTTCCCTTTCTGGTTTAGGGCCAGTTAGCCTCTTGTTTCGCTTTTTGGAGAGAGTGGCTGGTTTCTGTTCATCACTGCCGTCTCTTGGGTCGTCAATTAGTATAGTTTCGGGCGCTTTCCCGCCCTTCTCTTCCGTTTGGGTGAGATCTTCTAATGGCATATTGGTCAAGTCGGAAAAACGGGATTTCCGAATTAACGGGATTATGGAGGTGGATCCTTGTAGGGGATACGAAATGAAGAATTTTGAGGGGTCACACAAGTCCGTGCGTTTATTAGGAGCTGCACAGCTCTCTGTTGAAGATTTGGGCTATCCCCCACAGTCACGTGAGGGGGGAGGGAACAGAAAATTTCAAATTTGTCGCAGAAGGACACAGCTACTTCCTCTCGGGGTATTCGTGGAAGTAGAAGACGATGGCAAAGTCTGTTTTCCAGCTAAAGTTGTAAATTCTTCCCCAGTCAAAGGCCAGATCCTAGCGCGGCAGCCGCGTTATACCGGAGCACTTCTCTATTTTCCCTTCGCGAGCCGCATGGTGACCATACAGTCTCGCAAGCAAAGGAAAACAAAGAATAACGCTAGTATCTGGCGTAAATCCCAATAGAAAAACAAAAGTTTCTTACCAAGGCACTCCAAAAAGGTTAGTCTTCTTGTGGAAATACATTGTAGCACTTACACTGTTGATTAAACTTTTTTTTTTTTTTTTTTTTTACCCTAAATTCCAATGTTCAGTTTCTTAGAAGGAATGTCGTGAAATCTCCTCAGGCACTGTAACCGGCTGATACGTATTTTTCTGAAGTAAACAATATTCCCTGTGGGAACAGGGTTATTCTTCAAGGGACAGTGAAATGAAGGTCAAACTCTGTTGCAGGTCCACGAACGTAGAGTGTCTTCGTTCGCATGTTAACCCTTCAGGCATTTATTCCAACAGCTATTGTACGTTGCAGGGTTATCATGTGGAAGGAATGCCAGCTTCCGTATATAGAATTTAGAGACAAATATGCATATAAAAAATTACCTGATCATACTAGACATCTGAAGGCACTTGGAATGGATCATGCATGACATCTGGATTCTATCAGTATAAAAATTCCATACTATGAAGTAAGTGATCACTACTTAAAGACACAATAACGCGGAGCACTGATTTAACCAGCCGCACTCACGAGTCACAGTCAGACCGTGTCTATCGATTGACTAGTGAATTCCCCTTTCATCTTCACAACAACTTGAATTCGTCGTGGCACAGACTCAACGTCAGAGAAGCCGATTTTTTCCATTCCCGCTATCCAGTGTTGGTGTTTCTGAGCACCCTGTAACCTTACTTCATGGGTAGAGGGATCAAAAGTCACAGGGGCAGGCGCCACTGTGCGAGTGCCAAACGCCAAGCACTCTCTGGGAGTCAGCTTTTCAAGGAGTGCCAACCATGATGATGCCAGCATAGTATTTTAATCTTCAGTCTTACTCTTTTGTCAGTTGGGAAAATGCTATCCGACCCCAGTTTGTGTTTGCACTTGAAGGTCGTTGTTCTGAGCAGCTCTAAGTTCAGCAAACTTTGCCCGTCTGATGGTAAAGACAGCTTGTGCGTAACTCGTTAAGGCTTTGTATGTTGTTTCATTCTGAAGCAGGTATGTTTCATGGTTACGAGGGTTCTCCTGGATTTCAGTAAAAAATTTGAGCCTACAATCATCGTAAGCAGGTCACTCATACATGACATGCCCCCATGACTCCTCTTCGCCACAGTGGCAGAATGGATTGCTTTCAATTCCCATTGCTGTCAATTTTTGTTGAAAGGGCCCATGTCCTGTGATCAGGAATGTAACTTGCAGACCAGGTGAAAACCAGGAAGGAGACTTCGGGAAAGTCATGTCAATGGATGGGAGGAATCTTCTGGTAATTTCTCCTTTGGACGTGGTTTCCCATGAATGCTGCCAAATTCCTTTGAAGGTGTTTGAAGATACGTTTTCTTTCTTGTTTCAGGTCATTGGTAAGCTGCAGTTGAAGATTTAACAACTGTGTCGGAATTCCCTTCTTTAATCGATGGTAAAGTCCCCTTTTAATCACCTCAAGATAGAGTGGCAAGCATCCAGTAATAACCTGTAGGGCAGGGGTGCTGACAGTGCGACATGCCCTGCAGATAGATAACATCGTGAATCTTTGTATTGAGTCAAGTTTACGCTTGTTCTTTTCCAGGATAGCCTTTGTACACCAAACTGAGGCTCCATAACACACAATTGGGAGAAATGCCGCTTTATAGATGAGAGACAAAGCTTTATGCTTCAAACCCCAGTCCGCTCTGCTGACTCTTCTTATCATAGCCGTATACTTTCGGATTTTTGTGGATAAGTACTTCAGATGAGAGTGAAAGGTAAGACCGGTGTCAATGTAGATTCCCAGGTATTTGACTTCTGTGTAGAGACGTATAGGGATGTTATTTAACTTCATTGTTGGAGGCCTGCGTATTTGTAGCTTTCCTTTGAGGAGAATCGATTTTGTTTTCTCACCAGAAATTGAGAGGTTGTGGAGTGCTGCCCAGTTTTGGAGCTTTCCAGAGCTGTATTTGCTTTTGCTTCCAGTGCCGCTCTTGTGTCACCTTGCACCACCAGAACAAGATCATCAGCGAAGGCTAAAGGTCTGGCTCCACCCAGGTCAAACCCCAGGAACTCATCCAGAACAATGGACCAGAGGAATGGCCGAAGGACAGAGCCCTGGGGGCAACCCCGGTGAACGCATCTTGTCATAGTCTGGTATTTGTTTACAACTTGTAATTTTCTATTGCTGAGATAGGATTTTAGACTATTGTATAGGTTTTTGGACGTGTTTGCCTGCCGAAGCCTCCGAAGGACACTGGGCCACCCCAGTCGATCGAAGGCACCAGCAAAGTCCACCATGATGGCTAGAGTATACTTTGAGTATACATAT
This sequence comes from Mastigoproctus giganteus, assembly GCF_048544385.1. Lineage (NCBI taxonomy): Eukaryota > Metazoa > Arthropoda > Arachnida > Uropygi > Thelyphonidae > Mastigoproctus > Mastigoproctus giganteus. The sequence goes on from NC_143588.1 coordinate 38,773,994, forward strand.
ACACATATACTTGAGTATACATATACACACAAGTGCAAAGTGCAAAGTGTGTTTAAGTGTCTAACGGCACCAGAGGTTCCCCCCATCTCCGCGTTGCTTTCATTGTGAGTGTACCAGTTCACTGGGAAGGCCAGAGATTTAAAAGTGTATGGATCATGTGAGTGTGTTGTGTTATGTACCGTTGTTCTTCTGGCCATTTAGCCGCTGGACCCCAGCTGAGGCCCAATGTTGCCCGCACTTCGCCCCGTGGAGGCAGACCAGGTAACCACTAGTTTAAATTTGCACTCTGGCAGGTCCTGCCACCTAGTTTCCTGGGATTTCAGTGGCTAGGACCTTAAAAAAAAAAAAAAAAAAAAAAAATTTGCATGGGAATATTGCGCTAGAATTAGAAAAGCCAAAATGGTGGGCGAACAGCGTAATTTAGACACGGTTATTTTTGGCGTGTGGGACATTCGCTTACATACAGATAGAGTTGGGTAGGGAGAATGAAGACTGGAGGGATAAAGACAGAAGAATGGGGTCAATAGGGGAGACGACCCCAGGTAGAATCAGTGGGGCATGCCCATACCCCACCAGAGGGAAGAGTGGGGTCGGCAAGGAGGGAAGGAGACAGGAAAGCCATCACCTCCCCCCGCCGGAGTAAGGGAGAAGCAAGGGCCGAACAAGGGAGCCGGCTCAGATCACTAACATGGCGTGTATGTAGCAAAGCTGTGGCTTCGTCAGGTCCATGACAGTGTACAGTCCATTATACACACAGTGAGACCTTGACTTACGATGACATCGACATCCGATATTATCAAGAACCGATGAAATTTGGAAGTACCGATGGATTTCCGATATAGCTGATACATGAGAGAAAGTTTTCAGACTCGTGGTACATGGAACATCGCGCCTCCGTAGCCAGGTGGGAAGGAGCAGCAGTGCGTAGCACACGCTTCTTGATTAGACCGGGGTTCGAGCCCATCACCACCAAATACGGAAGATACGGAAAGGCCAGGGAATGACCACCGCATATCCCCGAGCAATATGGCCTTAGTTGCTAATGCTCCTAAAACACCAAATAACAAATAACAGCATGGAACATCATTCGTATGATTGTTCTCAACTAATTAGCGTATTATCAAAGCACCATTATCTTCAAATCCGTCAACATTATGGATAATTAAAGGCCAGACATGTTTCAAGGCTGAATTTAAGCATGTGGTAGAAACATCATTCCAAAAACTTACGATCAGCCTCACAGAAGCCAGAATGTTGCCCTTCGACCTCGAAAAAATCTTTGAGGGTGACAGCATTTTCACCAGAGGTCGCTGCAAAGCAAATTGTGAACATTTTCGTGGTGTCGATTTTCTTGAAGTTTGCAATCAATTGCTGGTCCATTGGTTTGAAGAAGAGGAGTGGTGTTGGGTGGCAAAAATTTGACTTGAACAAATTCAAATTGTGCTTCAAGAGATTGAACAAGGTTGGAATCGTAGCCTGGCACATTATCCAGCAGGAGCAGTGCCTTCACAGGAAGCTTATTTTTCTCAAAATTTTCTGTCCTTCAGTGAAGGACAGAAAACTTCAAGCTCCCAGTCACTGAAGACATATTCTGTAACTGAGGCCTTCTTTTACGGTGCCAAAACACTCCCAGCATGCCATTGTCGAATTTTTGTTGTTTAAATACTCTGGGGGTATTCGAGTGATACACAAACAAGGGCTTGTGTATCATTCTAACACTCCCAGATACACAAGCAAAGGCTTCAGCTTAAAATCTCAAGAGGCATCGGCACCCAACAGGAGAGAGTGAGCCTATCTTTCATAGGCTTATGCCCAGGTAAACTAGCCTCATCCTTAGTGTTATACGTTCTCCTGACATTCGCTTCCAGAAAAGGCAGGTTTCGTCAATTTTACAAACCTGCTGAGGAAGATAACCCTCCTGATCAACAAACTCTTGGAATTCAATTTTAAAGGTCTCAGCTGCTTTTTTACACATTTTTCATGAGCAAGCGCAGCATCTGCATTTGGAGAAAGCAATATCAAAAGTGTTGAAAGACATGGGGAGGCATCCAGTGCTGATAAAAAAACTTCTACCTGTAACAGGTAGAAACTTGCACAGTATAAGATTGCCAAGGTCTTTCTTTTGAGCTCCCAGTCTGCTTGACTGATCCTGGCAATCATACCTGCATAATTTCTCCCTTTCTTCGCCAAGTAGGTCAAATGGGGATAAAAAGTTAATTTTGAATCAAAGACCACTCCAAGATATATATTAGTTCTGGTACTATTTTTTATAGTAATTGTGTTAATTTTGATTTGTGGACGTCTTCTTATGTCAAATTGCCTTTTAGAAGTATTTGTTTGGTTTTTTTGAGCTTGTGCATTTGTGCCCACTCCTGCAACTGCAAGAGGGCGGCATTTGATCTTTGCTATACAACCACTTGCGTGTTACCTTTTACAAGGAAGAGCATGTCATCTGCAAAGGCCAGGCTTTCTTCATCCAGAACAATGTTCCAGAAGAAAGGGTCAAGGTTTGAACCCTGCGGGCAGCCTTTATTCACAGGGCATGTCAATTCCTGGAACCTTTTGCATATCGAGACACTTCTGTCTGTAAGGTATTACCTTTTAGAGGTTTTGTGGGGCATTTGCCTGGCAGAGTCTTCTAAGGACACTAGGCCAACAGCGTGATTCAAATGCCCAAGTAAAGTCAATGGAGATTGCCAGCATATATTTCTCTTCTGAGTTTAACTGTTGTCAGTAGGTAGTGCATAGCATCCTCTGTAGAGTTGCCCTGCTTAAAACCATACTGATTGTTGGAATGTAAATCTGCTTCTGTGTAGTATTGAGTTAATCTGCTATATATTAGTCTTTCATATATTTTATGCTTGTATAGTAGGGCTATATGATTTGGGATCAGTAGGGGGTTTCTTGGGGTTTTCTGGTCGGTCGTGGAATTGACTCACCTGTGGCGTCTGCTAGAGGCGCTTCCCACTCTCAGACCACTAGTCTGTGTGGTGCACTCACTAGTAATATGATTAGGGTGAGTGATCATTTTTCATAACCAGTACGATATCTCGAGTTCTAACTTTTGGAATTTTTGAATAGTATGATGTCGCAATCATACTTCCTGCAGTTACTACTGCAGTAAGTATGACTGAAAGTATTTGTCATATGGCTGCAACAATACAAAGATTTGTCAACAATTTCTTATTTCATCTCGAATTTTCACATATGCAGCTGTTTGGGGTATACATTCCATTGTTAGGTGTCCCGACATTAAATACATTAGGTGCAGAGACATTTATATATGTTGCAGTAGCAAGTATACGTCTCTTAATTTAGTTATCATAAATCCATTGTCTTCCAGAAATTTGTGAATGATCAATAAAATATTTACAATACAAAAGCTCTTATTTTTTTAATCAATATATACAAATCAAAATATCTAAAAGAAATGTGAAGGATGTTCCACATAAAACCATCTACCGCACATGCTTGGCAGACGCGTGACTTTTTTATTTTATTATTTTTTTTTACAACTAGGGAAATATAATGGATGAAATTTTTAATATTGCAAATAAAAAATAACATAAAAATATTTCCCATATTACAAATAACGAATTATCACAAAACATTCTAGAATATAAAAACAAATATTACATAAAAACCAAACTGTTCTAGAAAAGGTACACAAAAATCAGATTACATGAAAAAAATTATTGCACAAATATTCAAGAAAATTTTATTCTAAAAATTGCCATATGCAATTTACTTCTTTATTAATATTTGTTTTCGATCTTCTTCTTTGCTCAATAGCCAAGCTATTATTACGGAGAAATGATTTGACATAATGATCCAGATCAAATCGAAGCAATGGTTTTCCATTTATAGTATTATTCATTTATAGAAGCAATGGTTTTCCATTTATAGTATTATTATAGTAATAATAATACTATAAATGGAAACCACTGCTTCGATTTGATCATTCGATTTAGATGTATGGTCATCATAATCTGCAATGTGTTTAATTATCAACATTATTCATTCATTCACACAATATTATTCATTACGATGAAAGCTCGCTCAGCTTCAGCACAGCTAATCGCAATGGTTTCAAAGATATTTCTGGCTTTTTTTAATTGAAAAGGGAATTTCACTCAATTTTAAAGATAAACTGTCTTCGACAAAATCTCTAAAATCATTAATTTTTATTTCATATTTTATCGGAAAGCAAATTTCTTGTTCGGTTTTCACCGTCTTGCCACCGAGATGAAAGTTCTTTCATATTCCACAATTTCCGGTAGCATATGTTTAAAATTTCTTTCAATGGTATCATTATTTTCTTTAATTAATTTAAAATCACTCTGTTGCATTAATAACTTATCCTTTAAGGATAAAACAATGCATTTAATAACTTGTCGCAAGGTAAATTTTTTACTTTCGATTTTGATTCCTTCAAATTCTTTCAACTTCAACACGCTCTCAATTTTAGCTTCATAATTTCCTTCAGAATTTTTCAAATTAGCAATAGCATTGATAGTTGGAATAATTAATTTATCTGCTTTTACCATAGTGAATCTGTAAAGCTTCTGAAAGGTAAGAGAGCTCCTGCAGGATGTCGATGATTAGTGCTAAATGGTTAAGAAATTCCAGATTTAAAGGTCAATTTAACAATCCAGTATTTAATATTTAACTTCTGATTCAAAATGTTTGCACAATGCAGGATAATTCCCTTAACCTGCAATTACCATCCACAAGCTACAGACTGCTCCTCGTAGCCAGAATACATGACCGATCTTTGTAGTTTCCACATCAAGTTTTCACAGCAATCATCTTTAATTCGTGCTGGTTTTTTTGGAGATTGGTGATATAATGCATACAGTTTTTTTTTTTTTTTTTTTTAAATTATTGCCCCTATGCCATTTATATTTTAGGACATTTTCTACACAGTGAAAGCCTCGACGAAATTTCAAAACCTGCCAACATTTCATCTTCATAAAGTTTATATAATATCTTAGTTGCCTCAAACCCCCCCCCCCCCAGTTCTTCAAATATTGTGCAAAATTTCGGAATCACACAGATATTCATTTATTGTGACTATGTAAACATAGACAGGAGAAATTTACTGGAAGACATGGATCACTCACTTCTCCAAAAAAACATACGCCCGTTTGTCGGAGTAAACGGGAACCACAACACAGCTTTGACCAGAGGCTATTATCCATGTCGGGAATCTTCTTAATCCTCTGACTGGCTATGGAAAGCATATTTACTAGCGCGACTTCTCGGTATGGACTGCATAGGTTTTACAGACACCACTAACATTGTGAAACGGTAATTCCTTTCACCCTTAATTCGTGCTTTCTAATTTCTAATTCACCTAAAGGCCAGAGGTGAGAACAATGCATACAAAGTTGTCTCTCCTAATCCATTCGTTACATGGAAGTTATTTTCGTTCAGCGGAAACTACTGTATTTTAAATGTAATTACCAAGAGGAATATAAAAAAATAAAGACACCACTAACATTGTGAAACGGTAATCCCTTTCACCCTTAATTCGTGCTTTCTAATTTCTAATTCACCTAAAGGCCAGAGGTGAGAACAATGCATACAAAGTTGTCTCTCCTAATCCATTCATTACATGGAAGTTATTTTCGTTCAGCAGAAACTACTGTATTTTAAATGTAATTACCAAGAGGAATATAAAAAAATTCGGTATAAAGAAGTTGGTTAAACAGAGGGCTGACTGTAATTAAATCAAAAATGAAGCAATTTTAAAGTACATAACTGAATGATTGCACCATTAAAATGCTGGGAATGGGCCCCGCTCACCCCACCGTAGTTTTGGCTCTGGATACTCAATAATTGCATCCAGGATTTCATTTGCAAAATAAATGATTCTCTCAACAATGGGCTTGCAAATTTTCGAAAAAAAATAACAATGGGCTCTTGTTATTTATTTTTGAAAGCTCACTATAGCTCACTACTCACCTTTTGTTTAAGCCCACTATAGCTCACCACTCACCTTTTGTTTAAGCCCACTATAGCTCACCACTGACTATAGCCCACCTTAAAAATGTCGTATGCTGGTCCCAAAACAGACATTATCCCACACACACACACACTAGCCATCCCATAGGTAAAATAGCCCATATCTCAACTACCAGCAAAAAATAAATAAAAAATGAAAAATAAAATTATAAAAAAAAATAAATAAAACTAAAAAAGAAGAAAAAAAAAGGTCTCTGTCCCTGTGATGGCTTCGATCTCTTTATTAGTCTGCAGCTGGTAGTTTTGGGTGGCTGGTTTTCCCTGATGCATTCTGTAGGTCTTGCATTTGTAAAGGGAGGAAGGAAGAATGAAGAAGTTAGAAAATATTATAAAATAGAAAAGCCGTGCGACTCGCAGCCACAACTAAAGAACATTAACCAAACCAATACAGTACAATAAACAAATAAAGTCATTAAGTCTAAATCAAGTAGGAATTACACACAAATTATATACAGGGAATTGAGATATAAGGTCCACATCAGGACTGTCATGTCATGTGATGTGATTAGAAAGTATCAAATCAGTCAGCTATAATAATAGAATTAAAACACGAAACTCTAAATTGTAGAAGTAACAATAAATGTCCAAAACATTGCATAAGTACTTTCAGCTACAATTCCACTTGCAGTTTATGAAGGTTGTAGGTTACACTGGTCAGCATCAGTTTCCTGGATTAAACCAACTACAAGTTTTGGTCAAAAACCAAGACTTGTAGTTGGTTTAATCATCTTTTACATCTTTTTTTTTTATTTATTTATTTTTTTTTATAGAATTCTAAAAAGTTCGGATGTTTCTGGAAGGTTCTAAAACCTTTAATGGAGTCTTCTAGAAACACTGTCCTTCTAGAAACTTCTCTACTGGTATATATATGAGTGGGTACTTGCACCAAGAATTTTCGTATTTCAAAACGTATGTGTTTCAGAGAGCAAGTGGTGAACAATGTAAACAAGTGTTTTAGTGAATTAGTGCTGTAAACAAGTATTGTGTGCATTAGTCTAAATTGTGAACTTTGTATAAATTAGAAATACAAATCTACAATTTCTTAATTGTGTTCTTACTTGTGAATATCTCAACCTTACATGCAATATGTCGCATTCTTGCCGAAATAAGCCTGATAGCTTTTGCCACATTTGCAGAGAAGTGGTATTAAAATTGCAGCAGAAGCCACTGTCACAACTCGTGACAGTGGCTTCTGCCTTCTGAAAAGCCTATGAACTGTATTTTGGATATAAGGTTGGAAGTATAAAGTATGGGCTCTAAAGATTTCCCATAGCTCATGTTCAAGGAGATTAATAGGCTGGCTTAGAGGTAGTCAATAATCGATGCCTTTTGCCAATCCAGTGATATGGCGGAGCCTCAAGACTACATAAACGATTGTTACTTTTGCACGACCACTATTTCTGCTGTTTCTGAGAATCCAAGAATAAAGTAAAGTATCCCAACATGCCTTCTGCTCTAAGGCCGGTTCTTCCCAATGATACAATTCCAGTGCAAAGCCACCAGAAACTTATGGACTTCAGGATTGGAAAAGGAGTCTCCAGAAGATGCAGAACCCAGAACAAGTGCAAATCCAGACTTTTCAACTCTCGATACTGCAAAGCTGCATCTAATCATTCAGGCAGAGTTGAGCGATTTGGTCAGAGATTTGGACCTCTCCAAATCCACGGCTCAATGACTAGGATCACAGCTTCAGCAGTGGAACATTCTTGAAAACGGTGTCAAGGAGTCTTTTTATAGGAAGAGGCAACCTAATGTAATGACCTATTAATCCATGGTTTTTGCTTTGGTTTATTGTAATGTCCAGGAATCGATGAAAGAGTTACAGCTGAGCACGCCCCGAGCAGTAGATACTTTTCATTGATTCATCCAAGGTCAGTTTGAAAGCAGTTTTACTCAAAAATGGAAATAAGTATCAACTGGTCCATACAGTTCACATATGAAAACCTACAGGTTTTTTTTTAGCCCAAAAAATATCCTGTCAAGAATACAAATGGAATATCTGTGCAGACCCAAAAGCAGTAGCTATGCTAACTGGGTTGCAAGGTAGATACACTAAATACTGCTGTTTTTTTTATGCAAGTAGGACAGCTGAGCAAAAGATTGCCCCTACAGGGTAAAAAAAAATTGCCAGACTGTTCAGAAAGAAAACTAGGCAAGAAAAATGTAGCACATCCTCATTTAGTGGATAAGTCCAAAAGCTGTTTACCTCCATTGCACATCAAGCTATGTTTGATAAAAAATATTTGTGAAAGCGATGGACAAAAAAGGAGAAGGATTTTCCTGTTTGAGGCAAAAAATTTTGCGAATCAGTGAGGCCAAGATAAAAGAGGGAATTTTTGTGGGTCCTCAAATCAAACTGCTATTCCAAGATGAAGGATTCACTAAAAAATGAAATGCTACAGAAGTAAAAGGCTGGAAGGCATTAGAAAATGTCTGCCAGAACTTTCTAGGCAATGAGAAATCACAAAATTAGTGAAATTGTGGATGAGCCAATTTTAGTGTACAGAGGGATGCAATATGTTGTTAAAGCTTCATTTTCTACATTCCCATTTGGACTTTTTTCCTGAAATCTTGGGGGTGGTCTCCGATAAGCACAGTGAAAGTTTTCACCAAGATATTTCTCAAATGGAAAAAAGATACCAGGGAAAATTAGTCCAAATATGTTGGCAGACTACTGTTGGAATCTTGTACGGGAGACACCGATGGACAATTATAAAATGCAAAAAATGGCAAAGTGTTTTCTTAGCAGACAAACATTTTTGTAAATAGAATAAGGTTAACAGACCCATTGTTCAATATTTAGCACTGTATGTTTCTTAAAATATATGAAATCTTATTTTACTAGAAACAGTTTTTGACTTTCATTCCTTCTTCCTTAAAATTGGTGGGTGTCAGAGCAATATGGTTGTCATATTTGAATTCAGCAATGTCAAATCTACAAGAATCACCCTGAATTTTAACACGGAGCAAAAAAAAAAAAAAAAAAAAAAATTTTTTTTTTTTTTTTTGTGCAGACCAGTGTTATTGGTTAGTAGAAGTGCTTTAAAGTCATTTTTAGAAGATAAAAAAATATATATATATATTGACCAGTTAAGACAGGAGCAGTGTCTAGAGAATTTATAAACTGGACAATAAAATAATATATGGGGAGTGTCCTCAGGAGTGCCACAGAACTTTGTTGTGGAAAGTTTGTAGAAGATACAGAGACAGATGGAAAAAATCTTATAAGTGGTTCTACCTTTGAATGAGGGAGACCAATGTTCTTTTGCCAATGAGAAATAAAAATTTTGAAACAGCAAGATTTTCCTTCTCTAGGAGATGTTTCAGGGTCAATTAAAATGCTATCAAATTCATAAAAACGAGCTTGTCGGATATTAGCATTAGCATTGGTAGAGGCATTTGATGCAAGAAAGCAAGCTTATGCAGCATCAGCCAAAAAAAAAAAAAATTAAAGTAAAATAAATAAATAAAAAATAACCACTTCCACTTCACCCCTCTGTTCTTTCGAAATACCTGTCCAGCTGAGCCTTAAACTTATTTAGGCTATCAACTTCCACGACAAGGGATGGAAGTCTGTTCCACCTACCAACCACCCGCTGGCTAAAGGCAAATTTCCGCACATCTATCCTACATCTGTCTTTCCTCAATTTGAATTTATGCCCTCTCAGGTGATTATTCTGAGCAAGAGGAAGAATCCCATCAGCATTGAGATGCTCAAACCATTCAAGGCTTTGTACACCTCTATCAGATCACCTTGCTGATGCCTAGTCTCCAAACACTGTAATTCGCAAAACTTAAGCCTTTCTTCGTAAGAGCACCCCTTTGTTCCATTCACTAATCTTGTTGCCCTTCTCTGTACTTGTTCCAGCAGCTCTACGTGTAGTACCACAGAGTTGATACGTTGCTCTGGGGTTGCTGTTTCCCATATGTAGTACTTTACATTTGTCAATGTTAAACTTCATTTGCCACCTCTCAGCCAATCTGCTCAACCTTTCCAGATCCTGTTGCAGCAGCATAGTGTCAGTAGTGTCCTTGACAACCCTGCCAACCCTCGTATCGTCTGCAAACTTGGACATTAAGCTTGATATACCATCATCAATATCATTTATAAATACAGAAAACAATAAAGGACCCAATACTGAACCCTGAGGGATTCCACTAATAACATTAGTCCATGATGAGCAGTGTCCATTAATTACCACTCTCTGTCTTCTCCCCCTCAACCACCCCTTTATCCATAGCAGCAATTTGCCTCCAATGCCACACTTCTCCAATTTGTGCAGCAGTCTTCCATGTGCAACAGTATCAAAAGCCTTTCTAAGATCCAAGTATATAATATCAAAGTTATTCCCTGCATTCAGTTCTTTTGTGACTGCATCATAGTATCCAATCAAATTGGTCAAACACAAGACTTCCCCTTAACAAAACCATGCTGTGTCCGAGCTATAACTGAAGTCTTGTCTAGATGATCCTGCAGTGCTTCTTTAACCAGTGCCTCCATTAATTTTCCAGGAACAGAAGTTAAACTCATAGGTCTATAATTACTTGTGTCAGCCTTTGATCCTCCCTTGTGAATTTGGGTCACATTTGCACATCTCTAGTCCATGGGTACCTCCCCTGAGTCCAAGGAAGCTCTCATAATTATGGCTAAGGGTTTGCTTACTTCCTTTTCTGCCTCCTTTAATATAACTGGATGGATCCCATCCACCCTAGGTGCCTTTCTTGTGTTTATCTTCAACAATTTCTCCTCAACTTTACTCTCAGTTATTACAAGATTCTTTAGCTTACTGCTAGAGTTTAATACACCTTTGGCATTCCCCTCGCTGAATAACTCCTCATGTGTGAATGTCGATGCAAAATATTCATTTAGTTTGTTAGCTACCTGAGCAGGGTCATCAACAGTTGACCCATCGATATCAAGTGGACCAATCTGATTCATCCCCTTCCTTCTAGAGTTTACATAAGTAAAGAACTCTTTGCTGTTTTTCTTCGCATCCCTTGCCAAGGATCTCTCGTAATCTGCCTTTGCCTGCCTAACCTCCTTTGTAACTTGGTTACAGATCAACTTGTATCTATCATAGGCTTCTGTGTCACGTGTTAATTTGTATGTATCTCATGCATTTTTCTTCTCTGCCATGCATGCATAATAAGAAAGCCTTCTGTATACTAAGAGAATATCAAAGGGAAGGGTACCAATAAGAATTTTGAGTGCAAGAGTGGAGTGTGATAAACAAGGACAAGAAGGAAAGTATGTTGAATAGAATTAATAGAGCTTTGACTGAATGGTGAGGAACCTGGCACAATGAAACCAGACACTAGTCCACAAGTAACAATAGGCATACAACAGCTTTGTACATGAGACAAAGGATTTTTGTACTAAAACCCTAAGTTCCCGCTCCTGCTTATAAATACAAACAAACGTAGCTGTAATCTCTTTAATTTTATCCACAAGTTGGCAATTTTAAGACTAAAATATTTAGTTCTTCTAGCAGAAGGAATAGACTTGTTATTAATTTTGATGAGTGTAGGTCTATTTGTAGAAAGACAACCCTTAAAAATCTGTCATATGAGTTTTGGATGGAGAGATTTTTAATTTATTAAGAGAAGCCCAATTAAAAACTCCTTTAAAACATCATTGACATTAACTTCCAGCTGAACTCTTGAATTATCGTAAAAAAATAAGGCTAGATCATCAGCAAAGGCTAATGAGGAATTATATACATATTGCTTAAGAAGCCATTGATTAAGAATTAGGTTCCTGAAAAAGAAGAGACCTAAAATGAAGCCTCAAGGACAGCTATGAAAAACAGATGTAATTAAGGAATAATAATTGGAGGTTTCAGTAGCAAATTTGTTGGAAAAATAATCCCTAATTGATTACTCTGCTTAGGACACTGAAGAAGATGAAGAAGTTTAGGGATGCTTTCCCACCAAATGAAATCAATGCTGCACTCAAAGGCCACAAAAACTACAAGAGTGCAAGTTTGGTTGGTGAGATGAATGACTCTCATAAATTCAAGAAGAGCATCTTCAGTGTCACAACCAGGGAAGAAACCATATTGATTAACAGCAAGGTAACCATTGTTCAGAGGTGTGAAAAACCTAAAGGTTAGCAATCTTCCAAACACCTTTCCAGAAGAAGAAGAAGGTGGTTTGCAGGTTTTTGTAATATCTTTAGTAGAGCACATTTCCAAATTATTGGGAAGGACCCCTGACTGAAGCATTTGTTGTACAGTTTAATTAAAATGATTAGGTTTAAAGAGGAGTCAAACTACAAATTCTCATTGGCTACTGGATGTTTATTGGGTGAAATTTTTTTGAACTGCAGCCTTGATTTCAACAGTTGAGAACAGATCTGAAGATAATTCATGAGAATGTTGGGCATTTATTTGTCTGATCATAAGGTGTTCTGGATCAACTGCAAATTGATCATCAGAATGAATGATGACTTTTCAGTTTATGATGAGCATCATGACAAGGTCCAATGTTCCTTACTGTTCAAGGATACAGCTCTAAAATCGTTTTAATAAGCTTGCCACTAGAGTCCACCAGACCGAACCTATCGGTACTCTGTAGGAGGTATCCATATCAGTTTGCTACCATATAATCTCACTGCCTCTCCTCTACCAAATTAGTGACTGAAGGGGTCTAAGTAAATGGTGGGGGGAATTGAGGCCACATTATGTCAGAGCTGGGTATATTTCTGCTGTATGTATGCAATTATTCATAAATTCAGAGAACACAACCCCCCCCCACCACCACCACCACACACACTTTATATACTGACTGCATTATGAAAGCCGACCGGGCTAGCCAGGTGGGTAAAGTGCCTGCCTGGCAATCCAAAGGTCGCGGGTTTGAATCCCGCCTCGGGCTTGGATCAAAGTACTGCAAAAACCTTGGGAGGTGCACTATGGCCACAGAAGCCAATGTACCAACAACTACCAAAAAAAAAAAAAAAAAAAAGCATTATGAAATGAATATAAATTTATCTGCAAAAAGGTCTGTATTTCCTCATTTTTCATTTCACAAATATACTTGTTAGTGTCAGGCTCAGTGACGTTTATTTCCATCTGCAATCTGCCAGGCCCCATTTACTTTTGCAGACAGAATCCCCATTGTTGGTTGCCTCAACCACTACCCATCTCCATTGTCCTAATTAATTGCTCTACACTTCCTTTTGCTCCAAAGGTGGTACTTGTGCATATGTCCCTTATGGTATTCCTTGTCATAGAATTCCTGATTTGGATTCTCCTCTCTTTGATCTCCTCTGGCTTAAACTTTCTACTCTTCTGTAAAATTTTTCTGTTAACTCTAATATTCTCTGAACTCTACTAATTACTCAGCAGCCTCTGACTTCCTTTCTTTGAAACTACTTTTTCCAGTCTAACTTTGATGGTGGTGATGTTCAAAAGTTAATGTTTACTGTCTGGATTTAGTTTTACAATTACAGTGATCCAGCTGGTTAAGATGCTGAGGCATTTATTAGTGAAAAGTAAAAGATTTTACTAGACACTCTAAACCACAAACCCAACACTGTTGACCTTTTTTTTTTCTCCAATCGGCAACCTTTCAAAATGCACAGTCAATGTTAGCACTCTCTGGGCACTTAGATCACAACTTAGTGATGGCCTCTTTTCCAATGTATCTTCTCTCTCGTGGCTATTCTCATTCCCTTGTCATTTGACATTACAAGAATTCAAAATCAAATGATCTGCATTTTTCTATTCTTCTTTCTTTTGGTTGGATTACTGTTTTAAATCTTCTGATGTTTACTCAGGTCATGTCAGTGAAATTATTCTTGTAGTGATGAAATCCTTTATTCCACATGTCACCTTAAAATCTTATCCTTTATCTAAATCTTAGTTTTCAATAAATAAACTAATACTGTTCAAGATAAGAACATTGCATATTTCAATCGACATACATCCAAATTTCCAGATTCTTTTTCTTCTTATACTAAAGCTCATAACAATTGTAAGGTAGATATTAGTACTGAGTCCCAGCTAGATTTTGAACAGGCTGAGTGTATAAAACTTGCTTCTTGTGCAAACAGTAGTTGGCTATTCTGGACATTTGCTGAAACTATTGCCCACAGCTTCTGTCCATCAGTACTCACCTCTTTTATAAAATAGTTATATTGCATCCATAGCTAAAGTTGACCTCCTAGCATTTTGCTTTTCTGTTAATGCTTATATAAACAAATTTGGTTAAACAACTCCTGCCACCCTCGATTCAATGACTGCCATGGTCTTCCAACAGAAGAATGTTACAAGGATTCTGAACGATCTTGATGCCAAAGAAGCTCTAGGACCCGACAGAATTTCTGCACTTGTTCTCAAAACCTATACTCTCAAGCTTGCATCTGTTTTGTGTCACAATTTCTTATTCCACTGGTGTTTTTTTCCCATCTTCTTGGAAATTTGTTCAAATACTGCCAGTTCTGAAAAACGGGTGACAAATCCCTCCCTTTCAGTTATTGCCCCATCACATTTCTACATTACTCTGAAAAGAGTAATGGAGAAATCTATTAACTAAATATATAGATAGCCTAAAACCTGCTATCTGATAAATAATTGTCATTATGTATTCTGGCACTGTCAATCCATTGATGGTATAGTAGTTGAAGTTACTTATCTTCAGACAAACACAATGGAAAAATTTCAAGCAGCTGTTCTTGGAAACTAATTTTTGAGGCTTTTGATCATTTTTGGTATAAAGGTCTTCTAAACATACTTCCATCATTATGGCCTGCCAACTGCTTTTTTTTTTTTTTTTTTTTTTTAATTGGGTAGATATCCAGTCTTCTCTCTGAATGCTCACTGCAAGTGATGGCAGATGATCTTCTGAACTAATGCTGATGTGCCCTAAGACTCAGTTCTTTCTCCCGTGCTTTTTCCTCTCATGTATTAATGAACTTTTTCCACTGACTTGGAATCCTATCTATAGTTTTGCTGACAATAGCACACTACTTTGTACTTTCCAGTTTGTTAAAACATTTTCTTGCACAAACAGCCTGAACTTGTCAAATTGCCCTAAATTATGATCCTCAGATAAATTGAGGAAAGAAAACTTAGTTAACTTCAATTCTTCCTTATTTCTCACACAAAAAAGGGGTGGGGGTTACTGCTTCCTATGCTCATCTTTAACAATAGATTTCTAGACAAGGTTAGATATCTTTATTAGGGATTACCCTGACTTCTAATCTCCTTTGGCATAAGCACATCACAAATATTGCTTCTTTTGCTTCTAAAAAACTGGGTTTTATTTTTTGTTCTTGGTATTTCTTCTAAATACCCAATCACTGTATAAACATTTCCCCTACTATGGAATATTGTTCCTAGTTCTGGAATAGTGCCCCAAAAATTTCTCTTAAGCTTCTTGACTCCATTCAAAAGAGGGCAGTTGGGTTAATTAGGGACTTATCTTTTGCTAAGTCTCTTCAAGCTCTGTCTCATACATGTTCAGTTTCTGATAGATAGTTGCATAGGTACTGTTCTTCTGAATTTGTATCTGTTATTCCTCCACTCTCTTTCAAACCAGTCCAAACAAGTGCCACAAGTAGTCAGCATCCATTCACTGTGCAACTGCAAATTCTAAGAACTAATTTTTCCTCTTCCTCATTTTTCCCTTCTATTTCTGTTTTATATAACAAATATAGTAGTGTAGTATTTGCTTGTGATTTCCTGATTAATTTGGTTTATTTGTTGTATTTGCTTAAAAAACCACAATCAACTTCTGCTGCATTGTGTTGTATCGATAGGAATGTTTGGTTTGCTGCCATTGTTTTAGTACTGATATTAGCAGATACTGGAGGTTTCTACATGGCTTTGTTGCAGTGTAATCAGTATCAGATTACACTAGTGTTTATAAACTATAATTTATAGCACTACATATGTGTATTAATAACTTAACTGTATCTTGTAGTCCATAACGTATGGCATTAATATTCATAGAGCTCAACTTAGTAATGTCAGGAGGTTGTAAGCCACTGGAAAGCTAGATAATGTCATTAAAGAGATTAAAAGAATGGGCTTACACCTATTAGGGATCAGCAAGCTTCTTTGACCAGACTCAGGAATGTGCCACCATGAATATTGTACTCTTTATTACTCTGGAAGTGGACCTCAAGACTACAATCAACCACAATGGAATAGGCATTTTTGTTCCTCTCAGAATTCAATAAATTTGTTATAAACTACACACCAATCATGGATAGAATGATATTACTGAAATTGGAAGGATGGAATTCCATAGAAATCATGGCTCTCCTGAGTAAGCATGAGCCAACTTGCTTTTGCTTACAGGAGATGTATTTAAAGGCAAATGAGGACCCTTACTGATGTAACTTTTCAGTTATTCGCAAAGACAGCTGGGGATGGACCAGCCCACAGAGGAGTTGCCATCCTTGTGGGTAACCACACCCCATTTCAAGCTATGCCACTTACCACTAACCTGGAGGCTATAGGGTTCCTCTTAACTGTTTGCTCCATCTATTTGCCACCTGGGAACGCCATCCTTCAGGTAGACCTTGATGATCTCATTAAGTGATTACCACCCCCTTTTCTATTATTAGGGGATTTCAACGGACAGTACTCTGTGGGGTAGTTCTGACATCAATAGAAGAGGTCGGATTATCAAGCGATTGCTTGAAAACAATGATCTAGTCCTTCTAAATGTGGGATCTAACCCCTTTTTTTCACATGGCTACTTATACATTTACTGCCATTGATCTTTCCATCTGGTCTGCTTCCCTCCTGCTTCTGCGTACATGGGAGTGGTAGTGATCACTTCCCTGCATTATCCACCGTTTCTAATGGGAGACAATGCCACCAATCGAGGATACCATGTTAGAAGACTGATCAAGCTGACTGGAATTTTCGACTTCTGGCAAATTTTGACATCAATGATGCAGTTACATACATCATAGAGTGTATTGTCCAGGCAGCTGCAACTGCTATTGTCCACTTGTCCACCATTTCCCAAACCTTCGTTGGAATATTGAATGCACAGCAACAAAAAAATGCACAAAACAAAGCTTGAGGGATAATCTGAAGAATTCTACTGCAGCCAATCTTCTAGCCTTTAAACATGCATGAGCCAAAGTACGATATATCCGTCATCAGAGTCAAAAGGAATCGTGGATCCGTTTCACATCCTCAATTACCCAGATAACCAGCGCTAAGGTGATCTGGGAGAAAATCTGGAAATTGAACGGAAAATAACCTACTGCAATAGTGAATGCTCTTTGGGAAACATTTTCTAACATCATCCTATTAATCAGAGCTTCTGGTCTTAAAAAATAAAAGTGAAAAGACCCTTAATTTTATATCAAAGGGTTTCTGCCCATATAAAGGGCCATTTACCATCCTCTAGCATTTACCATCCATAGCACTTGCCCTTACGAAGGTTGTTGGGCCAGACAACATCCACAACATCCATTAAGAAATGATCAAACACCTTTCACCAAAATCCATGGACCTGCTACTCTTCCTGTTCAACAGAATCTTCCTCTTACAGCAGTTTCCAGACACCTCACTGACAGCAATTATTCTTGCTTTTTCCAAGCCAGGAAAGGATTCTAAATCTCTGAAAAATTATCGACCTGTTCCTCTGACAGCTGACTGTGTAAAATATTGGAGAGAATGGTCACTGCTCATCTCTTATGGTACTTAGAATCCAATGACCTTCTCTCCCGCTTTCAGTATGGCTTCCTGTTTCTTTGGAAGCCATACTGAAAGCGGGAGAGAAGGTCATTGGATTCTAAGTTTTGGAGCACTTTGGAGTTCTTTGGAGCAATTAATTACACTGGAAACATCGATCTGAGATGCTTTCCTAAAAAGAGAACACTTGGTGACCATCTTTTTCAACATGGAAAAAGTGTACGACACAACTTGGATAGTTGGTATTTTAAAAGACCTTTATAACCTTGGTCTAAGAGGTCACATTCCCATTTTTATTAAAAAAAATTTTATCCCGCTATTAAGTTTGAGTAGGATCCCCCCTTTCCCAGCCCTTTTGCCAAGAGGAAGGGGTACCGCAAGGATGTGTCACGCTTTTTTTTTTTTGCCATTAAAGTAAATTCCATTACCGAACAACTTCTTCCAACTATAAACAGTGCACTCTACTTCAATGATTTCAGCATATTCTCTCAATCATGCAATATGAGGGTTATTGAGAGACAATTGCAACAAGCCATTGACTGTCTTAATTCCTGGGCCATGGTCAATGGTTTCAGGTTCTCACTGGAGAAGACCATTTGCATCTATTTTTGTTGCAAACATAACCTCCACCTTGAACCTGAATTACAACTTGGACAAAGCATCCTTCCTGTAGTAGCAGAGACGAAATTCTTGGGACTCATATTTGACAAAAAGCTGACATTTGTCAGCTATGCAAAAGTGCACAAGAGGGCTTAACATTCTCCGCTCTCTCTCTCTTCTATCTCTTGGGGCACCGACAGATGCACTTTACTCCTTAAATCAATGGGTTTCAGGTATATGCATCTGCTAGAAATAGCACTCTTCATTGGCTTGACCCCGTCCACAATCAGGCCATTTGTATTGCTACTGGTGCATTCAGAACATCACCTGTCCAAAGTCTGTATGTCAGAGCAAATGTGAACCATCCTTGTCACTTTGACAAATGCAATTGTCTTTATGATATGCCTGAACTCCCTGCCAGATCGCCCCATGTGGACCTCCGTTTTTGAGCCATGTTTGGAAAATCCTTATAACACACGTCAGACTGCCAATTGCCCATTCGGTATTCATGTTCAAAAGCTACTCAGTGAGCTTAACATCGTGGTAGACAAGGTTGCCTGATCATCAAAGCTGCCCCTTTCACCCTGGCATCCTCAAATCCTAGCTTGTGACTTCTTGCTCAAGAGTGCGAAGAAGTCTAATACCCTGTCCTCTGTTTACCTTCAGCTCTATTCACAACACCATGCAGAACGTTGATTCTTGCCAGTTTATACAGACCACTCGAAGTCAGAATTGTATCTTTGATCTGCTTCTGTTTTTCCAGCTAATACTATATCAGAGCCGATATTAGCATTAGCATAGACATTTAATGCAAGAAAGCAAGCTTATGCAGCATCAGCCAAAAAAAAAAAAAAAAAAAAACCCACTTCCACTTCACCCCTCTGTTCGTTCAAAATACCTGTCCAGCTGAGCCTTAAACTTATTTAGGCTATCAACCTCCACTACAAGGGATGGAAGTCTCTTCCAACAACCAACCACCCGCTGGCTAAAGGCAAATTTCCGCACGTCTATCCTACATCTGTCTTTCCTCAATTTGAATTTATGCCCTCTCAGGTGATTATTCTGAGCAAGAGGAAGAATCCCATCAGCATTGAGATGCTCAAACCATTCAAGGCTTTGTACACCTCTATCAGATCACCTTGCTGATGCCTAGTCTCCAGACACTGTAATTTGCAAAACTTAAGCCTTTCTTCATAAGAGCACCCCTTTGTTCCATTCACTAATCTTGTTGCCCTTCTCTGTACTCGTTCCAGCAGCTCTACATCCTTCTTGAAATGAGGCCTCCAGACCTGTATGCAGTACTCTAGGTGTGGCCTGACCATTGTCTTATACAAGGGAATAATCACCTCCTTATCCCTGCTGGAAAAATTCCTGTATATCATTGACAATACTCCATGAGCTACTCTTGCAGCCCGTCTGCACTGCTCAGAGAACTTCATATCTGCCTGCACAACCACCCCCAAGTCCCTTTCATCCTCTACCACTGTCAGTGTAGTACCACAGAGTTGATACGTTGCTCTGGGGTTGCTGTTTCCCATGTGTAGTACTTTACATTTGTCAATGTTAAACTTCATTTGCCACCTCGAAGCCCATCTGCTCAATCTTTCCAGATCCTGTTGCAGCAGCATAGTGTCAGTAGTGTCCTTGACAACCCTGCCAACCTTTGTATCGTCTGCAAACCTGGACATTAAGCTTGATATACCATCATCAATATCATTTATAAATACAGAAAACAATAATGGACCCAACACTGAGCCCTGAGGGACTCCACTAATAACATTAGTCCACGATCAGCAGTGTCCATTGATTACCACTCTCTGTCTTCTCCCCCTCAACCACCCCTTTATCCATAGCAGCAATTTGCCTCCAATGTCACACTGCTCCAATTTGTGTAGCAGTCTTCCATGTGCAACAGTATCAAAAGCCTTTCTAAGATCCAAGTATATAATATCAAAGCTATACCCTGCATCCAGTTCTTTTGTGACTGCATCATAGTATCCAATAAATTGGTCAGGCAAGACTTCCCCTTAACAAAACCATGCTGTGTCCAAGCTATAACTGAAGTCTTGTCTAAATGATCCTGCAGTGCTTCTTTAACCAGTGCCTCCATTAATTTTCCTGGAACAGAATTTAAGCTCACAGGTCTATAATTACTTGTGTCAGCCTTTGATCCTTCTTTGTGAATTGGGGTCACATTTGCACATTTCCAGTCTATGGGTACTTCTCCTGATTCCAAGGAAGCTCTCATAATTATGGCTAAGGGTTTGCTTACTTCCTTTGCTGCCTCCTTTAATATAACTGGATAGATCCCATCCACCCCGGGTGCCTTTCTTGTGTTTATCTTCAACAGTTTCTCCTCCACTTTACCCCCAGTTATTTCAAGATTCTGTAGCTTACTTCTAGAGTTGAATACACCTCTGGCATTCCCCTCACTGAATAACTCCTCATGTGTGAATGTCGATGCAAAATATTCATTTAGTTTGTTAGCTACCTGAGCAGGATCATCAACAGTTGACCCATCAATATCAAGTGGACCAATCTGATTCATCCCCTTCCTTCTAGAGTTTACATAAGTAAAGAACTCTTTGCTGTTTTTCTTTGCATCCCATGCCAAGGATTTCTCGTAATCTGCCTTCGCCTGCCTAACCTCCTTTGTAACTTGGTTGCATATCAGCTTGTATCTATCATAGGCTTCTGTGTCATGTGTTAATTTGTAAGTATCCCATGCATTTTTCTTCTCTGCCATATGCCTCATTAGTTCATCTGACTTCCATTTTGGCCTAAACCTTGAACAATATTTCTTAGTTGGTATGTAAAGCCTAGTAGCTTGCAAGATAAGTTCTTTGAATGCTTCCCATTTTGAATTTGCTGTTGGTAACATCATCAGTTGGTCCCACTGTATAGAATTTAAATACTGTTTCAGTCCATCGTAGTCGCCTTTACGGAAGCAATAACCCTTCCCTTTACCCCTAATGGTAGTTACCTCTTTGAGTAAATCCCACTTCAGCACACTGTGATCACTGCCACCTAGTGGTTCATTTATCTGCAGATTCTTAATGCATGAAGAATCACTGCTGATAATCAAATCAAGAGTATTGGATGATTGTTTTCTACATGCTGATGAAGAAAACAATCATCCAATAAATCCACAAAAGCCCTGCTAGTGTGGGAGTGACCAGCCCCCAAATTCCAGTCAATATCCAGGAAATTAAAATCTCCCATTATAAGACTCTCTGATTTACTGGCCCACTCTATTTCCCTGTACAGTTTCTTATTATACTCATCAGAGTTATTAGGCCTATAGCACACTCCTCTCAATTTTGATCTCCCAATGCTTATGTCACACCAAACTGACTCAACACTGCACTGTCCAGCGATGTCGACTGGCTTCACTTCCTTGGTTTTTATGTGTTTCTTAACTAATAGCATAACCCCTCCCCCCCTTCCTATCCTGTCTATCCTTTCTGTAGACGTTGTACTCCCCAAATTCCAGTTCTGCATCCCTTATATCTGTGTGACACCATGTCTCTGAAATCCCCACAATATCTGCCTTTGATGTTTTGAGCAATACCTCAAATTCATCAAATTTATTTACTAAACTCCTAGCATTGGTGTACACGCAAGTATACCTGCACCTGTTTCTATTCTTAGCTACCCTAACACAACCCATGTGTTTACTTGTACCGCAATGGCTCCCAGCAGTCTCTGAAATATCATGCATCATGTTTTTCAGGCTTCTGCTCATTCTAATAGAAGCAGTGCAAGAATCTCTTTCACCTCTGCCAGTGGCTACTGTCAATCTATTGGTCTTTGTCTCCTCCCAAGCTAGCAGTTTTCCGACCCACCTAACACTGCCTCGATAGCATCAGCAAATATTCTTGCACCCTTTCTATTTAAGTGTATCCCATCCTTGTAGAAGCAATCTCTCCTGTTAACAAGTACAGTCCAGGCTGAAAAAAATTCTACCCCTTGAGCCTTGCACAATCTTTCCAGGGCCGAATTGATTGACAAGGCTCTCATCATATACTCCCTCCTATATCGTGTCTGGGCAGAATTGCAGACACTTTCAAATTCAACCCTATTTCACGGCTTTTTTTCAACAGTGACCTGTACTTGTTAAGTAATTCTGCCGGTCTCCTACTCTTAATATCATTAGTGCCGACGTGTACAACTATATCACCTTTTGGGCCCTTAAAAGATGATATTCGCTCTACAACATCATCAACCTTTGCCCCTGGCAGACATACCCTGGTCCTGTTCCACCTATCATTCACCTTCAGTTCTATTCACAACACCCTGCAGAACGTTGATTCTTGCCAGTTTATACAGACCACTCGAAGTCAGAATTGTATCTGGGATCTGCTGCTGTTTTTCCAGCTAATACTATATCAGAGCCGATATCCCTTGACTGGAGAATATATATACTGCAGAGCTGCATGCTATAGAGTTAGCATGCAATTTCTTATGTGATCCCTCTTGATCACATAAGAAATTGCTGATACCAACGGTGTATTATATATATCAATTCAGTGAGTGCACTACAGGCTTTATCAGCAATGTCACATGCTACTCATCTAATCCTGTCCCAGATCCTGCAGATTTTATATGCCCTACATGAAGATGGATTCGATATCCACCTCTGCTGGATTCCCAGCCACGTTGAGATTAAAGGAAACGATTTGGCTGACACTACAGCCCAGACGAATAAGCTTGACCTGTTAGTCCCCTATACAGACTACAGGGAAGTAATCCGTAGTAGGGAAGTAATTACATTCTCAGTGGTAAGATTTGTGGCATCGCTAGGTTACAAACAAGCTTTATCGGATTAAGCCTGTGATCCGTCTTTGGCAGTCAAGCCTATGCAGGGATCTCAAAGAGGAAGTTGTTCTTTCTCTTCTGCATTGGACACAGTCATCTGACATACTCCTTTCTGCTGAGGGCTGATGACTCTCCTATGTGCGAGCAATGCGACACCATTTTATCTGTTCAACATATTTTATCTGATTGGATGAGTTTTAGAAATGCTCATTTTATGTATGCCATTGCTGTTATTGCGGTTATTATTAGGCCACCGCTAAACTGGTATGTAATGTGCACAAAAATTATTAATACTGTTCTGATTACTTCTGTTTGCATATTGATGGGTTGTTAGCTCTAGAAAACCATCAATGTGCAAGAGTTAGCAATTGAATTTTTGTCACTTTTGTGTTATCACATATAAACAGTTCATATGTAATGACATCTGATGAAAGGCAGATGCAAATGATTAATAATTGTGAGATTTCAATAATCCAAATAATCAAATGGTATAATTCAATTATATTATTCGAATGCTATAATTGACTGATACCATTTGAATGATATAATCTAATGATTTGCTATAATTGAAATAATCAATTATGTCCCTGGACACGGGCACCTGATCTTGGTGAGAGGGGACTTCCAGTGATGCTGCTCCTTCTATAGATTATCATCAGTGTGGCCCAAAGCCAACAGTTTAAGTTCCGGGCTAAGGTCATAGGAAGCTGGTGTATTTGGTATGCACTGGAACCCATGAAAACTTAGTAAGGGTGATCCTGGTGGTTGAAGGACCTAGTTTCAACACACTACTTTGGCTACACTACTCTGCTTCAACAGGATGGGTGCTCTTGGAATGGCTCACCCAAGATCATTTGGCTGGTGGGTGTGCCTGAAAGGTCAATCATGTCAATGTCATGCTCCTATCCTCATGGTCTGAGAAATAGGATTCTGCCTGGGAGGTCATGGGTAACCCTAGCATCCTGCTCCCGAGCGTATTTTTGTTTGCCACGTAGTGAGCATCCCATTTGGGCTATGTGGTGGGTGAGGAGTCTTGGCACTGAACCAATATAAAAAAATAATGACACTGATACAGACACTAGAACTTCAGCATAGAGACCCAGAAATGAAACTGTATCAGGTCCAACACCTATATATCAGATAATCCATTCCATCGTCTTTATTCAGAATTGTTTGAAAAGATTGATATGTTCTCCTAAATCTGTAAAATAATTGTGTTCTGCGGATATCCTCATTTAAACCAAGTATGATGAATACTCAGAATAGCTTCTCTGAGCCACCTGAATTGGGGAATGCCAATTACGGTTATACTGTGTAAGAGACTGAATTCAGCATGACGCCTGATCTTTCAATCGGATCGGATCATCTTGAAGTTTCTGAAGAATTCCAGAGCTAAAATCGTAAGGAGTGGCAACTACAAAACAAAAGTTTGATACATAGGGATGGGAATTTAGTCCCAAGTAGAAACATCATCCTTACTTTCAATATGGCAATCTCCTAATTCAATCAAAGCTGGCTATTTGAACTGCACAGTACATTCATATATTCCAAACCCATTGAGGTGCTTAAAATGCCAGAAATGTTGACATTCACAAATTACTTGCCATGTTGCTCTGGCATTGGTGGAGTGCTTTCACCTGCAAAGGATCATGAAATTACACAACGTTCAGCTACAAAACCCACCTGCATTAACTTGCCAAGGAGAGCGCTCTGTATACTCAAGAGTATTTCAGAGGTGGAAGGAAGAAAAATAAATGCAAAGAATTAAGGCAAGGGTGAACATTTCATACCAGGAGGCAAGAAAAGAAGTGAAACCATTTAATAGCAATAAGGCAACATATGATGAATTGAGCAGCTGCTGTAGAGATATTTCAATTGCTATGGTGATTATTTGAAAAAATAGGGGTTTTTTTGTGCATACTTTGTTTATATTGACATAATAAAAACTAGCATAGCACATCCGTTGATGTGACTTCTCATAAATTGTGATCAGTAGTCATTAAGGATTGCTTTTCTAAATAAAACGGTTATATGAAATTTTATATTATTTAAAAGATGTCATTAAATATCTTTTGTTTTTTTTTTTTTTAACTGAATTTTCATCTATAGAGCTGTCAGAAGTTTTATGGAACATGGTAATGCGACTTGCTTTTACTGATTTGCCTTACTTTGGTGCAATTCTTGTTTACGCTATTTTTGCTGCATGGGCTGTACTTACTATAGGAGTGCTACTTTTAATGGAAGGACTTTCTGCCTTTCTTCATGCTCTTCGTCTGCACTGGTAAGTATTATTTTATTTCATCAACATTACACATAGAATTAACAAAATTTTATAATCGCAATAATACCCAAATCAGTACAGAACAGAATTCATGTGTGTTTTACAAAAATAAAATTTTAATAAAAAATTCTAATATTCTTTTTTGGTGTAACCTCAGATTTTGTTTAAATTCATTAGCAGTTTTCACTAATTAAATAATTTGTATATTTCAAATTACAAATATGCCATCTTAAAATACATAGCATGCTGTTTATTTTTAGATTGCGATATCATTGAAGTGACTACAATCTCTGCCCATGCATTCTTATCTTCCATGCATGTTTCCCCATTATGTAGCATAACATCTCCAAAGGAATTCCAATAATTTTTTAACAAATTCTTTGTTTCAACTGTTCAATATTGTGTGAGTGATGAGAATATATCTTGTGTTTTGAATGTCCCTGTAAAAGAGGTCACATGCTGACTGTACTGAGGACCTTGGAGGTCATTAAATGTCATCATTCCTGGAGATGTGATTATGAAAAAGCAGTCATGATGTGATTATGAAAAAGGTTTGAGAAATCGCACCATCTTCTTGAAACCAACTGCCTCATTAATTTGAAGAAACCGAGTAGCTAAGTTCATTAGTCAAAAGAGTTGCAGTCATGTTAGCATAGCTGACTGATATTACAGTTGCCACACTTCCATTCCGATCTTTAAAAAAATATGGGTCAATAAGACTGTGAAATGAATTGTACACCACACTCTTACCTAGTTACTATGCAATGGCTGTCAGAATTAGTGAGGGTTTTATTCTGATTGACAACAAAAGTTTGTTTATTCCCAAAACCATAACAACACAACTACCAAGCAGAGCCTCTTCCGAGTAACCTAGGGATGGTCAGAAAGCAGCTATGCTTTAATTTCACCAAAATGCAAGGCATTACACCTGGGGAACAGCAACCCCAGAATAACTTATACACTTGGTACAATTCAACTAAAGTGAGTAGTGGAAGCAAGGGACTTCGGAGTTACAATACAGTTAGACCTGAAGTTCTCCAAGCATTGTAGACAGGTTCCAAGAAAGGTGCATGGTGTCCTATTGATGATTTATCGAACATTCTCTATTACCTCTATTTGGTAATAGAGATAATAGAGAATGTTCTCACTGATAGAGTTTATTTATTTTTAATAGAATAGACTTTTATAAAGTAAATAATAGAGTTTATTTTTAAAGGTTCCTAACTTGTTACTCAGTTCTCACTTGCCCGTATCATGTTACTTGCAATTTGTGTGTGCCGTGTTCTTTGTTATTGATTGCTTATCTTTTTACTGTTTTAAATTTTAACCCCCACCCACAAAAGTCAGTGAACGGAAATGTCAACTAGTTAGTATGTACATATTACAATACGTATTAATTATTCCGATTATCACGTATATTCTTCCAATTTTCACGTATCATTTAATTTTCTAATTGGTAAGGTAATAAATGGTAAACTTAATATAGCTTTACTTTTATAGCCTGTGGATAATATTCCCCCTATTTTTGCTAATTAGAATCTGTTTAATAATAACTTACCTTGTTATTATTATTAGCCATACTGTGCAAGGAAGCCTGAGGCTTATGCTGCACCAGCCAAACAAAAATTCCCGAGTTACCCTGTGTGAGAGAGAGAGAGAGAGAGAGCAAGAGTCAGAAGTAGAAAGGAATCGCCAAGAAAGAGAAGAATGATGATATCCAGCTCAGGACCCCGGGGTTGCCAAGCCCATACTCACCAGATGTGAGCCCGTGGGTGTACGTCATATTTAAAAATTTAATTACTTCATACATCTTCCCCCCCCCCCCCCACTTTTTTTACTATTGAATACACCATGAATTGTCAAACTAATAGAACAAACTTATCTGCGAAAAGATCTAAACCTCCCAAACACTTCCTAGTTTATTTCACAAATGTACGTGGTCTCAGTTCTAATCTCAAAGATGTCCATCTCAGTTGTCCAAGTTATTTGTTGTATGATTCCTTTTGCCTCAAAAGTGGAACTTATGTCCATTCCGATATTCCCTCTCAGAAACTTGGTTATTTGTACGTCATATTTAAAAATTTAATTACTTCATACATCTTCCCCCCCCCCCCACTTTTTTTACTATTGAATACACCATGAATTGTCAAACTAATAGAACAAACTTATCTGCGAAAAGATCTAAACTTCCCAAACACTTCCTAGTTTATTTCACAAATGTACGTGGTCTCAGTTCTAATCTCAAAGATGTCCATCTCAGTTGTCCAAGTTATTTGTTGTATGATTCCTTTTGCCTCAAAAGTGGTACTTGTGCTTATGTCCATTCCGATATTCCCTCTCAGAAACTTGGTCATTTGGAATCTTCTCTGGCTTAAAATCTCTCTACGTCAATCTGTCAAATTCATCTGTTGTCTCTACCATTCTCCCAGCTGCATTAATCACTTGAACTCTATGACTTCCTTGTTTTGCAATTTGACTTTCTCCAGTCCAACTTTCCTAACAGTGAGATAATTTTCCTTGGTGATTTTAATGTTCACACCTCCAGCTGGCTTCTGTTTTCTAGTCACACAGACCCAGCTGGTTGAGATGCCAAGGCTTCT
This sequence comes from Mastigoproctus giganteus, assembly GCF_048544385.1. NCBI lineage: Eukaryota > Metazoa > Arthropoda > Arachnida > Uropygi > Thelyphonidae > Mastigoproctus > Mastigoproctus giganteus. Next base: position 38,801,983 of record NC_143588.1, read on the forward strand.
GCAATTACTAATGACCTCGCACAGATTCTTCATTTGTCTACCAGAATACCTGACATTCTTAACCATACAGCTAACCATTCTTGATCCTTTTCTCACAAACAACCCTTCCAAGTACACGGTCGAAGTGAGTGGTCCTTTAGGCACCTCAGCTCACAACTTTGTGATTGTCTCCTTCTCCAGTGGAGTCTTTATCTCATGGCTATTCCCAACTTTCCCATAATTCCCATAACAGGGCTGACAGTAGAGGAACCAATAGCAGGAAGTGATCACGGAGTTCTACGGTGGATGATGACGAGAGAGGTAGCAGAAGTAAAAGGCAAAGGAATGGGTTTTAATTTCAGAAAAGGAAATTACGATGCCTTACGGTATTACATGGCCTCTATTAACTGGGTAGATATCGCGCAGAGAATGAATACAATTGAACTGTGGTACGCTTTTAAAACATTAATCACAGATGCCTTGAATGCGTATATACCATTAAAAAAATACTCCACGAGGAGGGTTCCAAGTTGGATGACTAGTGAAGTTGCCGCATTACTTGAGCAGAAAAAGGTGGCATGGAAAGGTTACAGAACAATAAAAAGTACTGAAGCCTATAACAGCTACAAGGTGATGTGTAATAGAGCCACAGAAAAGGTTCGACAGGCAAAGGCAGTTTATGAGAAATCACTAGCAAACAGAGCAAAGAGGGGGGATAAAGAATTCTTCACATATATAAATGCCAAGAAGAGCAGGACAAACCAGATCGGACCTTTATGTAAGGGAAAGGGGATAGTAATAAATACACCAGCTGCCGTTGCAGATGAACTCAACAGTTATTTTGCATCAATATTTACAAATGAAAAGCCTTTTGTGGCAAAGGGAAATTGTGGGAGCGAAGTTAAAAAATATGTAATTAATGATATTGAAATTTCGCAAGATTATTTAATGAAAAAACTTTCGAGCCTACAGACCAGTAAGGCTCCTGGAGTTGATGGAATATACCCTATAATCTTAAGAGAGGCAGCAAGCGAGTGCATTGAACCATTGAGGCTAATTATGCGAGCATCATTAGACTCTGGGGAGATTCCCTTGGATTGGAAAAGTGCAAATGTATCTCCCATACATAAGGGTGGCTCTAAAAGTGAAGTTGGAAATTATCGACCTGTCAGTCTGACTTCAGTAGTAGGGAAAATCATGGAGGCAATGATCAAGGGTGGAATTCAGGATCATTTGGATCGAATTGAAATTCTCAAGGATACTCAGCATGGTTTCGTAAAGGGAAAATCATGTTTAACAAATCTGGTTCTCTATTTCGAAAGGGTCACTCACGAGCTGGATTTAGGGAATAATTTCGACATTGTTTATTTAGATTTCAGCAAAGCTTTTGACTCAGTCCCACATGAGCGGTTGCTTTATAAGCTGGAACAGGTTGGAATCACTGGGAAAATCCTTAGATGGATAGAAGGATGGCTTCAGGGCAGGAGGCAGAGGGTTGTGATAAATGGCCATTCCTCAGATTGGGTTGATGTAAGAAGTGGGGTTCCCCAAGGATCAGTATTAGGACCACTGTTGTTTTTAATTTTCATAAACGACATTGATGAAGGGATAGAGGGCGTGATGTCTAAATTTGCAGATGATGTTAAAATTGGGAGAGTAGTTAATGATCACTGTCAAGCTGAGCTTCTTCAGAGAGACCTAGATAGACTTCAGGAATGGTCAGAAAAATGGCAGCTGTGCTTTAATCCAACAAAGTGTAAGGTATTACACCTGGGAAACAGTAATCCCAAAAAAACTTATTCACTTGGTGGAGTTCAACTAAAGCCAGTACTGGAGGAAAGGGACTTGGGTGTTACGATACGGTCAGACATGAAATTCTCTGAGCATTGTAAACAGGTTGCAAGGAAGGCAGCCGACCGGGCTAGCCGAGTGGGTAAAGTACCTGCCCGGCAACCCAAAGGTCGCGGGTTCGATTCCCGCCTCGGGCTTGGATCAAAGTACTGCAAAAACCTTGGGAGGTGCAATATGGCCACAGCAGCCGATGCGCCAACAACTACCAAATCAAACTACCAAATCAAGCAAGGAAGGCCCATGGTGTCCTATCGATGATCTATCGAACTTTTGCAAGTAGAGATAGGGACGTGATAATCCCATTATATAAGGCTTATGTTAGACCACACTTGGAATACTGTGTTCAAGTATGGAGACCGCACCTGAAGAAAGACATCGAGCTTCTTGAAAGGGTGCAAAGAAGGGTAACTCGCCTGGTGAGATCGGCAAAAGGGCGTCCTTATGAAGAAAGACTTCGAATATGTGGGTTGCAGAGTTTGGAAACTAGACACCTTAGAGGAGATTTGATTGAGGTGTTTAAGCCTCTGAGAGGCATCAGTAAAATGAATGAGGACAAAATTTTCAAGATTATAAATGATGCTAGAACTAGGGGACATAAATTCAAGTTACGGGGGGAAATGTTTAGATTGGATTGCAGGAAGTTCTATTTTAGCCAGCGAGTTATAAATTACTGGAATAAGTTGCCTTCATGGGTGGTAGAGGCCGACAGTTTGGGGAAATTCAAAGGTCATCTGGATAGTACTTTCGGGTAAGGGAAGCACATAGGATGATAGGTTTAATTTCCTTTTTATTTTATTTTTTTTATTTATTAATTATTATTATTTAGTTATTTATTTATTATTATTATTTTTTTTTTGTTTTTATCATTGTTTTGTTCGGATTTTTTTTTTTTTTTTTTTTTGGCTGGTGCAGCATAAGCCATAGGCTTTCTTGCACCATGCGGCCGTTACTAATACTAATACTAATACTAATACTAACTTCATGTTGTTTGGCATTACAAGAATGGAAAACGGGATGACCTGCGAGATTTCTTTTCCTTGGTCAGAATATTGTTTCAAAACTTCTGATGTCAACGTTTGCTCAGATCGTGTTAGTGAAATTATTCTTGTAGGAATAGAATCCTTTATTTCACACTTCACTTTAAAATCTCGTCCTTTATCTAAACCTTGGTTTTCCAATGTTAAGGCTGTTCAAAAGAAGAATGTTCCGTATCGTAATTGGCTTGTTTACAATTCTTCAGTTTCAATTTCTGCCTATACCAAAGCTTGCAACAATTGTAAAGCAGTTATTAATCAGTCCAACCTAGATTTTAAACAAGCTAAATGTAGAAAACTTGCTTCTTGCCATAAGGTAGCATTCTGGTTTCTTCCCAAAGCTATTGACTGCAACTTTTGCCCATCTCTGCTCTCACCTCTGTCTAAACCAGATGGTTGTATTATCACTTCAGCCAAGGATAAAGCCGACCTGCTAGTATCCCATTTTTCTTCCAACTCATGTATTAATGATCTTGGTAAAACACCTCCTACCATTCACAACACGCTCCATTCAATGCCTCCTGTGGTCTTCCGTCAAAAGGATGGCAGAAGGATTTTGATGAATCTTGATGCTGAGAAAGCTGCAAGGCCTGATGGTATTTCTCCACTTGTTCTCAAAGCCTGTGCTTCTGATCTTACTCCTATTCTTTGCCAACTTTTTTCACTTTCTTATTCCAAAGGTGTTTTTCCATCTGCTTGGAAATTTGCTCATATCCAGCCGGTTCCTAAAAAGGGTAACAAATCACTCCATTCCAATTATCGTCCCATTGCAATTACTTCTATTCTTTCTAAAGTAATAGAGAAATCAATTAACCACCAACTCGTAAACTATCTAGAAACCTTCCGTCTGATCAACGATTGCCAGTATGGATTCCGTCAGTGTTGATCCACTGGTGATATTCTGGCTTATGTTACCCATTTATGGACAAATTCAATGGAAACGTTTGGTGAAACATATGCAGTTGCTCTTGACATCTCAGAGGCTTTTGATTGTGTTTGGCATAAAGGTGTTCTAAACAAGCTTCCATCTTATGGTTTGCCAACTGTTTTTTTGTATTTGGTTATCCAGTTTTCTCTCTGACCACTCATTGAGGGTGATGGTAGATGGCTGTCTTCTTACTTCTCTACTAATTCTGGTGTCCCCCGAGGTTCATTTCCTTCCCCCACTCTTTTCCTCTTGTATATTAATGACCTTCTTCCATTGACTGGAAATCCTAGCCAGTTTTGCCAATTATAGCACATTGCATTCCACTTTCCATTTTGAGAAACCTTGCCCTGCTGAATCAGCTTCAACTTCTCAAATATCTGCTACCAATTCCTTAAATTCCAATCTCCTGGTAATTGTTCAGTGAGGCAAAGACAACTTAGTTTATTTCAATCCTTCTAAAACTCAGTCTTGTCTTATATCTCGCAAAAAGGATTCTTCTGCTCCTATGCTTATCTTTGGTGACACTCCAATTTCTAGGCAAAATAATATATCACTTTTGGGAATTACCCTGACTTCTAATCTCTCTTGGCACAAGCACATTACAAATATTGCTTCCTCTGCATCTAAAAAACTTGGTTTTCTCTTTCACTCTTGGCATTACTTTTCTTCCAAACAGCTGTTCACTCTGCACAAATCGCAAATCCGCCCTGCCATGGTATATTGTTCCCACATCTGGGGTGATGCCCCCAAAACTTCTCTCAGGCTTTTAGATTCCATTCAGAAGTGGGCAGTTAGGTTAATTAATGACTCCTCTCTAACAGTGTCTGTCCACTCTCTGTCTCATGGCATTCTGTTTCTACTGCATGCCTTTTCTACAGATACTTCTATGGGCACTGTTCTTCTGAATTGGCTTCTTTAATTCCCACTCTCTCTTTCAAAACAATCCAAACATGTACTGCTAACATCCATTTACTGTAAGTTCCAACTTCATACTCACTGAACCAAATTTTCATCTTCCTCGTTTATTCATTCAACTGCTGTTTTCGGAACAATCTTCCTTCATAAGTATTTCCTGAAAATTTCAGTCTACAGAAGTTCAAGTCTAATGTCAACAAATATCTTCTTTTGTCTTCTTCTCAACCCCCAACCCATGCAGAATATTAAGTATTATGGGCTATAACCCCTCTTGTATTTGGGTTTTTCATAAAAAAAAAATTGTAAAGCCCCAATCTCTTGACTAGCTGGATCTGTGTGACTGGAAAACTAAAACTAGCTAGAGTTGCGAACATTAAAATCTATAAGGAGAAGAAACTCCTGTTAGGAAAGTTGGACTAGAGAAGATTGAGTTTCAGAGAAAGGAAGTTAGAGAGGTCCAAGTGATTAATGATTAATGGGAAAATGATAGAGGCAGCAGATGAATTTGACAAAATGAAACGGAGAATTTAATCTAGATGAGGTCAAAAAGAGGAGATTCCAAATTTGGAAGAAATCTTGGACAAAAAATATCAGAGAATCATAGAGCAAATAATGATGACAACTGAGATGAGATGAGACAGCTGAGATGAGTGGTTGAGGCAACCGATAACTAGGATTCTGTCAGAAAAAGTAAGTGGGACTTTGCAGATTATAGGTGGAAATAAATGAGGAATGGAGTCTGACAAATATGTGAAGCATTCAGTAGATAAAGTAAAAGTAGAGGGGGCATGTTGTATGAAGTGATGAAATTTTTGGATAAGGCATACACACATACCAAAAGTATACCCAGCTCCTCAACATAACATGGCCTCAAATGCCTTCTGCATACACACCACTTGGACTCTCTCCATCCAGTAGCTAGCAGAGAGGAGGCAGCGATATTATACATTAGCTGATCCTTATGCCTCCTAGACAGTTTCCAGTAGGTTTGAGTGGCTAACCTATAAAATCCCTTTTAGAGCTGTACCCTTGAAATTTAAGGAATATTGGCTCTTGTCAATGTGTTTATCATAATCTGAAAACTCACCAATCATACTGCATGATATCAGAGACTGGGTGGTTAGCAGAGCTTTGCTCTGGAGACTAATCATGGGTTTCACTACTTAATCATCCAATTAGCAAATTAGTGGTATTGCACCAGTTGATGAGAAGTCATCTACCACCTAGTGTTAGATGACCCATCATTGTGAAGTGAGCAGAGGATTTGGTTATCACAGAACTACTGTATTATCTCTTAGCTACGACAAGCTTGTCATAGCTAAGAGAAAACTGTGGCAAGCATCAGAGTCTAATGCATACTGTCCACTCTGACGATTTATGATGGAAAATCTGCCATTTTTGACTTGATTTGAATCCTTCCCATTCTTACTGTCATACTGCATTGGTATCACAGAATTTCCCCATTTGCAAAAACTCTGTTTTCAACATCTGTTTCTATTGGCAAAATACAGCAAAATTGCTTTAAATTCAAATATTTAAGAAATTCTGTTTTTTTTTTTCTCCTTAATTTCATCAAAGAATATGGTCATAATGTCTCCCCCTCCCCCAAAATAGTTAAGCTTAATTGTTTAGTTTAATATATATAAAAAAAAAAAAATCTACATTCTGCAAATTTTCATGTCCAGTGCCATAGATGCATACATTTCAGCTGAGGGACGATACCCACTCTTAATTTGGAAAGCAATAAAGATTAATGAAAAAACTGAAGAGTCTTATAAACTAAAATAAATTACTTGTTATATCCATTATTATAGCTATATGTTAACTTTTGCTGTTACTGCATTTATCACTGACATGCATACAGATATATACAGTACTTATAGGCACCTCTGTAGCCAGGTGGGCAGGAGCAGCAGTGCATAGGCTTCTTGATTAGACCGGGGTTCGAGCCCGTGACCACCAAATACGGAGGATGTGGAAAGGTCAGGGAATGACCACCGCATATCCCTGGAGCAATATGGCCTTAGTTGCTAATGCTCCTAAAAACCAAACAACAACAACAACAGTACTTATAAAAAAAGGGATAAGAACAATAATGAATAAATATAGCTCATGATTACACAATTTAACAATTCATTCAATATATTTATGCACTATATAAATTAGCATTAGCAGAGGCATAGGATGCAAGAAAGCAAACAGCATCAGCCAAAAAAAAAAAACCTTCCCATTTTGCCATCTGTTCCTTCCCATCTGTTTGCTCCAAAAAAATCCTTACCATCTGTTCGTTCCAAATGTTTGTCTAGTTCAGCCTTAAATTTATTTAAGCTATCAACTTCCACAAAAACAGGTGGAAGTCTGTTCCAGCAATCAAAGAAGTTTGATTGCTGTGCGGAAGTTTGCCTTTACCCGCAGGCTAAAGGCAAACTTCCGCACATCTATTCTACAACTGCCTTTCCTCACTTTGAATCTATGCCCACTCAGGTTTTTAATCTGAGCAAGCGAAAGTATCCCGTCAGCACTGAGCCTGCTCCTTCAAGGCCTTATACACCTCAATCAGATCACCTCGCAGGTGCCTAGTCACCAGATGCTGCAACTTGCAGAACTTAAGCCTTTCTTCATAAGCGCACCCCTTCGTTCCTCTCACCAATCTTGTTGCCCTCCTCTGACTCGTTCTAGCAACTCTACATCCTTCCTAAAATTAAGCCTCCAGACCTGTGCGCAGTACTCAAGGTGTGACCTGACCATTGCCTTATACAAAATGATAATCACCTTCTTGTCTCTGTAAGCAAAATTCCTATATATCATTGACAAAACTCAATGACTTGACTGGTCAGAGAACTTCATACCTGATTGCACAATTACCCCCAGGTATTTTTCATTCTCCACCTCTTTGAGTGTAGTACCACACAGTTAGTACATTTCTCTTGTGTTACTACTATCCATATGGAGTACTTTGCATTTGTCAATGCTAAACTTCAGTTGCCACTTCTCAGCCCATCTGCCTAAGTTTTCTAGATCCTGTTGTAGTAGCATACTGTCTTTAGTGTCATTAACAACCCTGCCAACCTTTGTACCATCTGCAAACTTGGACATTAAGCCTGATATACCTTCATCAATATCATTGATAAATACATAAAACAACAATGGGCCAAATATTTCAGAAAAAAAATTATTTCATTAACAAGTCTAGATATAATACATTGTTTTTATTTTTTAAAGAAGTCTTCCAATGTTGTCCATTTCAAATTTCTTTTAAGGTGAAATTTATGCACAGTGTCTTTCATTTTACTGAGATAAAATAAAAATTTGGGATCAACATCATTGGTTTCATAAAACAAAGAAAAATTTTTAAAACAGTTTGTTTCTATGCTTTCAACACTACATTAACTGGGCAGTCACCATAGTCTTCTTCCTCACTCTCACCTTCGAAAGCCTCTTTTTCTTAGCATTAGCATTAGTAGAGGCATTTGATGCAAGAAAGCAAGCTTATGCAGCATCAGCCAAAAAAAAAAATAAAGTAAAACAAATAAATAAAAAATAACCACTTCCACTTCACTCCTCTGTTCGTTCGAAATACCTGTCCAGCTGAGCCTTAAACTTATTTAGGCTATCAACTTCCACGACAAGGGATGGAAGTCTGTTCCACCAACCAACCACCCGCTGGCTAAAGGCAAATTTCCGCACATCTGTCCTACATCTGTCTTTCCTCAATTTGAATTTATGCCCTCTCAGGTGATTATTCTGAGCTAGAGGAAGAATCCCATCAGCATTGAGCATGCTCAAACCATTCAAGGCTTTATACACCTCTATCAGATCACCTCGCTGGTGCCTAGTCTCCAGACACTGTAATTTGCAAAACTTAAGCCTTTCATCGTAAGAGCACCCCTTTGTTCCATTCACTAATCTTGTTGCCCTTCTCTGTACTCGTTCCAGCAGCTCTACATCCTTCTTGAAATGAGGCCTCCAGACCTGTATACAGTACTCTAGGTGTGGCCTGACCATTGCCTTATACAAGTGAATAATCACCTCCTTATCCCTGCTGGAAAAATTCCTGTATATCATTGACAATACTCCATGAGCTACTCTTGCAGCCCGTCTGCACTGCTCAGAGAACTTCATATCTGCCTGCACAACCACCCCCAAGTCCCTTTCATTCTCTACCACTGTCAGTGTAGTACCACAGAGTTGATACGTTGCTCTGGGGTTGCTGTTTCCCATGTGTAGTTCTTTACATTTGTCAATGTTAAACTTCATTTGCCACCTCTCAGCCCATCTGCTCAACCTTTCCAGATCCTGTTGCAGCAGCATAGTGTCAGTAGTGTCCTTGACAACCCTGCCAACCTTTGTATCGTCTGCAAACTTGGACATTAAGCTTGATATACCATCATCAATATCATTCATAAATACAGAAAACAATAATGGACCCAACACTGAGCCCTGAGGGACTCCACTAATAACATTAGTTCACGATGAGCATTGTCCATTGATTACCACTCTGTCTTCTCCCCCTCAACCACCCCTTTATCCATAGCAGCAATTTGCCTCCAGTGTCACACTGCTCCAATTTGTGTAGCAGTCTTCCATGTGCAACAGTATCAAAAGCCTTTCTAAGATCCAAGTATATAATATCAAAGTTATTCCCTGCATCCAGTTCTTTTGTGACTGCATCATAATATCCAATCAAATTGGTCAGGCAAGACTTCCCCTTAACAAAACCATGCTGTGTCCGAGCTATAACTGAAGTCTTGTCTAAATGATCCTGCAGTGCTTCTTTAACCAGTGCCTCCATTAATTTTCCTGGAACAGAAGTTAAGCTCACAGGTCTATAATTACTTGTGTCAGCCTTTGATCCTCCTTTGTGAATTGGGGTCACATTTGCACATTTCCAGTGTATGGGTACCTCCCCTGAGTCCAAGGAAGCTCTCATAATTATGGCTAAGGGTTTGCTTACTTCCTTTGCTGCCTCCTTTAATATAACTGGATAGATCCCATCCACCCCGGGTGCTTTTCTTGTGTTTATCTTCAACAGTTTCTCCTCCACTTTACTCCCAGTTATTTCAAGATTCTGTAGCTTACTGCTAGAGTTGAATACACCTCTGGCATTCCCCTCGCTGAATAACTCTTTATAACTCTGAATAACTTCTTTAATAGCTTCAAGAATATCCTCATCTGTTGCCATTTCGTCAATCACAAGGTTGTTGTTCAAGGCCTTCTAATTGTCTGCACATGCCAACCCAGTATCCAAGTTATGTTTCTTCAACTACATTGGAGTATTGTCATAATTTTCTTCAATATATTCATTGACTTGTATGGGCTTTACTCCTGACTTATTAAAAGAGTTTTTAATGTCTGTAATGTGACTTTATCCCATGCCTTGTTCATGAATAGGATGGCATTAAGAACTGAAATTTGAAAATTTCCTTTCTTTCAATGGATTCTATTGGTTCCATTATTAAAGGTTTTCTAAAATGGCATTTAAAACTTCTAACACCTGCTTGATCCATAAGTTGGAGAACGGAAGATAAATTCAGTGGTAAAAATACTAGTTTAGACGTTGGCTATATTGATAAAGGATGGAATGTGATGGGAAGTCTAAAATCAGCAAAATTTTCTTCTCTTTTGTTTTCTGATCTCTTTGTTATAGTTATGCACTTTTTCAAAAATGGTAGACATCATCCAGTCTTTTTTTTTAGCTCAGTATAATACTGGAAGATTTTTAATGTTTTAAAACATCTTGGATTTGCCTATTGCTAATAATTTTATTTTATTTTTTTTTCAGTTCCACTTATAGGGATGGTTGAGTGGTAATCAATAGACACTGCTCTTCATGGATAAATGTTATTAGTGGAGTTCCACAGGGTTTGGTGCTGGGCCCATTGTTGTTTTGTGTATTCATCGATGATATTGATGAAGGTGTATCAGGCTTAATGTCCAAGTTTATAGATGATGCAAAGGTTGGCAGGGTTGTTAATGACAGTATGCTACTCCAACTGGATCTAGATAAGTTGGGAAAATGGGCTGAGAAGTGGCAACTGAAGTTTAACATTGACAAATGCAAAGTACTGCATATGGGTAGCAATAACCCAAGAGAAATGTACTGTGTGGTACTACACTCAGGGAAGTGGAAAGTGAAAAAGACCTGGGGGTAATTGTGCAGTCAAATTTGAAGCTCGCTGAGCAGTGCAGACGGGCTGCCAGGGCAGGTCATGGAGACTTGTCAATGATATATAGGAATTTTGCTGGCAGGGACAGGGAGGTGATTATCCCATTGTACAAGGCAAGTGGTCAGGCCACACCTAGAGTACTGTGTACAGGTCTGGAGGCCTCATTTTAGGAAGGATGTAGAGTTGCTAGAACTAGTACAAAGAAGGGCAACAAGATTGGTGAGGGGAACAAAGGGGTGCTCTTACCAAAAAAGGCTTAAGTTCTGCAAATTGCAGTACCTGGAAAGTAGGCACCTGTGAGGTGATCTGATTGAGGTGTATAAGGCTTTGAATGGATTGAGCAATCTCTGGCTCAGATTAAGAACCTGAGGGGATGGTAGGTGACTTTCATCAACCGGTGAAATACCACCACTTTGCTTATTGGCGGCTTGAAGTGGTGAAACCCATGTTTAGTCTCTAGAGAAAAGTCCCCCCCCCCATACTTCTCCTTCAACCCATGCACGGTACTAAGTACTATAGGTTTTGATACCTTTCGTGTTTGGGGTTTTCATAAAAAAAAAAAAAATATATATATATATATATAGATTCAAATTGAGGAAATACAGGTGTAGAATAGATGTGCGGAAATTTGCCTTTAGCCAGCAGGTAGTTGATTGGTGGAACAGACTTCCATCTTTTGTTGTGGAAGTTGATAGCCTAAATAAATTTAAGGCTGAGCTGGACAGGCATTTGGAACAAATGGAGAGGTGAATTGGAGGGGTTTTTTTTTTTTTATTTTATTTTATTTATTTATTTATTTTTTTTTTTTTGCTGATGCTGCATAAGCTTGCTTTCTTGCATTGTGTGATTCTGCTAATGCTAATATTTGAAAAAACAGAACAGTCAGTCACTCTTTGGATATTCTGCCTATGCACTTTTAGGCTTTAAACTTGTGGGTCATGTAGAGGGGCAATTTATAAACATATTGGCTTCATCATCATTAAAATGCCACTTTCGCAGAAACCTTTTCTTATATCTGGCCAGACATTTTTAGTCCAGTCATTACTCACTTCTTTGTTGATTTCACCAGATACTCCACATATCTTGCCATAAAAAAAAATTTTTTTTTTTTTCCAAGCCACCAGCTATTGCTAACAGAATCTATATATCTAATTTGATGAGTCAATTTTTCAGATTGTAGTTTCAGTATAGGGCCACAAATCCAGATCACACTTATACAAATTTTTCACAAGCAATAGCAATTCTTTCCTGATTTTCCAAATGATTGACATAGTTGACAAGTTCAGTCTAAACTTTTTGCAAGTGACCACTGCTTGTTCTATTCTCTAAGTCACGAATAATTTTTTACTTTCTTGCTGATTGACAAATTTTTCTACTGGCCATTTTAAGATAAAATAAGAACGGGATTTAATGCAGCACAATAAATCTCAAACTGCAGAAGTCAAATTGTTTTTAAAATTAGCATTAGCATTGGCAGTGGCATATGATGCAAGATTGCAAGCTTATACAGCAGCAGCCAAAAAAAAAAAAAAAATCCATCCCATTTGCTCCAAAAGTTTTAGTTCTTACTCGAATTTATTTAAACTATCAACTTCCACCATGCCAGATGGAAATTTCTTCCAGCATTCAACTATTCTCTGGGTAATAGAAAATTTCTGCACATCTATTCTGCAACTGTCTTTCCTTTGTTTGAATTTATGCCCCCTCAAGTGTGTAATCTGAGCAAGAGGAATGATCCCATCAACATTGAGCTTGTTCAAACATTCAAAGCCTTATACACCTCAATCCCTTGTGCAAGACTCATAGCCGACCTGGCTAGCTGGGTGGGTAAAGTGCCTGCTTGGCAACCCAAAGGTCGCGAGTTTGATACCAAAAAAAAAAGCAAGTCTCATGGAGTAGGATTTTTTTCAGCATGTTCTGTGCATTTTAACAGGAGAGACTGCTTCTACAGGGATAGGATGCACTTAAATAGGAAGGGTGCAAGAATATTTGCTTATGCTATTGAGACAGTGTTAGGTGGGTCAGAAAACTGCTAGCTTGGGGGATACACAGGCAGAGGTGAAAGTGATTCTTGCACTGCTTCTATTTGAATGAACTTCAGCCTGAAAAGCAGGGGATTTCAGAAAATGCTGGAAGTCATCATAGAACAATGGGTCTGTGTTTGGGTAACTAAGAGTAAAAACAGGTGCATGTATACTTGCATGTACACCAATGCTAAGAGTATAGTAAATAAATTTGATGAATTTGAAGATCTTATCAAGATATCAAAGGAGGATATTGTTGGAATATCATAGACATGGTGTCACACTGACATAAGGAATGCTGAATTTGAATTTGGGAAATACAATGTGTACTTGTGGTGGAGCCAAGGTTCCCCCATTTGCCACCGAGACATCTGGCAATGCGTGTGTAGTGTCAGGTGCATGAAAGTTGTGTTGGTATGTTGTGTGACTGGTGTCTGGCCTCTTAGCAGGCAGTGAGCAGCTATCCCCAGGTCGACTGCTCCCTGCCTCCCATCCTTTACCACGTGGAGTTGTGCTAGGTTCTGTTCATCTGTCTGGTACATTTGGGACAAAGTCCCAAGTGGCCTGGTTGTGTAAAAGGAGAAGGAAGATAGTGGAGTGAAGATGGGGTTTTGGGAGAGAACAAGAGGATTGAGGATAGAAAGATGTGAATGAGAGGAAGAGACATCCACATAGAGGGTGAAGCGAGAAGAGTTAGGAAGGTAGGAAAAGAATAGGGGGACAGTGTGATCCCATCCCGGCATCGGCCGGGGTCAGCTGTATCCACCCACCCACACACAGATGTGAGGGTCAGCAAGAGTTTAAGCTGGTTGTGCAGCTACTCTCACCTTGAGCTAGGACTAGCATCCTGACCAGAAGGGGGTTATCAATGTGTGTATCCAACCTTGTGTCAAGGCCAGCATTATCCCACCCTGGATGTAATTGTGGGTCAACAGGTCCGGTTCAGTAATCAAGTTTATGTAGCAGTCATGTAGGTGGTTTCTGTTCATTGGAGGTTCTTCTGTGGGTCAGTTTCATGTTGGTGGGTAATTGCAGTAGGTGGTTTCTCTTCTTCAACAACAAGAATGAACTGACCTAGCCAAGGTTGTTCCTTGTCTAGGTCAATTCATTCTTGTTATTGAATGTCTTCTGTTTCACAGGTTGTTTCTCAAGTCAGGTTATCAGGGCTGAAGTAGGGAAGCTCTTCTTTTGAAGATTCTTGTTGTGTAGGTTAGAAAAGCTTAGTATGTCTGCTGGTTGGATATAAGTTAAAGGCTCTTGGTCTACTTGCATTGTTCGAATCTCTATTTCTAGGTTGTGCTTTATGTAAGTATATTGCCAACAGCTGTATAGCATATATCTCCACTTCTATGCATGTGGAGTGGGGATCTTCCATGAGGTTAAATCTGTATAGTCTCTCTTTGATCGATCTATGTCCTGTCAGCAGAGTTGTTGCCTGGACGTTGGGGGCAAACCATGATCTATTTGCTTTGGTAATTTCAATAACAGAAGGGACATATTTGTGAGTCAGCTGGATATCATCATTCTTCTCTTCTGTGAGTCAGAATCAGAATCCCAATTCCTCTGACACTTGTCAATTAATAGATTTCTGATTCTTATCATTTCTAATTTAATAGGGGCCAGTGAATCGACAGTTATGCCGTTATGGTATTGCTCATTCTGTGGTAGTATTTTAGGTAATGAAATTCTACTTCCAAGTTGGTTGGAAGTGTTCCCATTAGAACCTGCAGTTCAGAAGTGCCACTGCCCTATAGATTCTGGCTATGGCAAACAGGCTTGCCATGTCCCCAGGCTCCTGCTGCATAAGTGAGTATAGTTACTGTCGGTGTTTTGTAGTAGAGGTAGAGTGTTCAGGGTTTGAGACCCCATTCCTTTTTGGCCAGTTTTCTTATTTTTCCTATTATCTTCTGTTTTGTCCTTTAGATAGATGGTATGCGGGAGAAATGTTAAATTCAGGCATATCTTATTTGCAGTTGTCTGGCTAGTTTGCCTTTGAATAAAAAGTAATTTGTTTTTGCTGTTGAGACTGTTGGTCCATTGGGCTAGGTCTTGTAAGATGTTGTTGGCTGTTGCCTCTAGGGACACACATGATTGCCTTGCAACCAGGATGACAACATCATCAGCGTAGACAATGTATTTTGTTTGTGGAAATGATTGATTGAGCTATTCTTAAAGACCATGTTCCAGCAGAAAGGTCCCAGATTAGACCCCCTCTGGACACCCTCTGGTAACTTGTTTGCTGATCTTATTATTATTGGTGGTTATCATGACTGATCTGTTAGTAAAGTAACTGGTAACTAACTTGTACATTTGGTTGTATATCTTGGCCTCACTGAACCTTGCCAGGACAGTTTGCCACCAGAGGGTGTTAAAAGCTCCTTTGAAGTCCACAAAGAGGGCAAGAAGGCTTCTGCTGTGTTGATTTCTGTATACATTGTAGTTGGTATATTGCTTGCTCTGTACTCCTAGGAGTAAATCCAGATTGGTACTCCACTGGCATATTCTTGCTGTTGTATATGTTTTAGTCTTGTGACCATGATTTTCTCAAGTAATTTGCCTATTACTGACAGCAAAGCAATCGAGCAGTAGGATTCCAGTTCAGTTTAGGGCTTTGTGGGGTTTTTCAGGAGAATTTTGACATTTTCAATCTTCCAGTTGGTGGGGGAAAACTATCTCACAGGAAGAAATTATATAACCGAAGGAAGGTTTCTGGGGCAACCAACCACATTTTGTTTAATACCTCACCTCAATTTTGTTGAAGTCTGGGCATTTTCCTACTTTCACTGTTTGTATGGCAGCATCAGTTTCTGTTTTGGTAAAGTGATCTTCTTCTGGTGGTCCTTTGTATGTTAGGTGTTGTCATCTCAATTCTGCTTGAATTGGAATTTCCTGAGTCATGTCATCATTGGCTAGATTGCAGTCGAGAAAATGACTCCCATGGAGTCTTCCCACATTACTGTCATCACTGTTAAGAAAATTTATCCTGGGTTGATCTTTTCCATAATAAGCCTGTAGACCACGCCCCAAAGTTCTGCACTTATTGTCTGTTCCACAAGTCATTCCCATGCCTTCTTTTTCTCTGCATAGATTTCCCTATGGAATTCTGTTCTTGGTATTTTATACCTTTCATTTGAGCAATTAATTTTGTTGGGATTTCTGTTTCCGTCCCTGCATGGTCGTTGATACTCCCTTCGGGCAGCTTGCATGTCTCCTGTGAGTTGGTCAGTCTACCAAGGAACGTGGTGGACTGACCAACTTCTCTTTTGCTTGGGCATTGAATTGTGATGCTTCTGTGATTGAATTGTTGCATGCTTCATTGAATTGTTGCATGCTTTTGTAATTCAAATAGCAGAAGACTACTATAGAGAATTATACAAGGAGCGAGGGAATGATACCAGCAGCGGGGAACATGGATTGCAAAGTAGCAACACATACGACATACCCAATATTCTTCCTGATGAGGTAGAACATGCATTGAAGAAAATGAAGAATCGGAAAGCCCCGGGGAAAGATGAAGTTACTGTAGAGTTGTTAAAATTGGGAGGAAGAGACATAACACAAAAACTGGCAAGGCTCTTCACAAAGTGCATTAGAAAAGGTGTGACGCCTAAGCAGCGGAATAATGCAATCATAGTTTTGCTGCATAAGAAAGGAGATAAATCAGAAATTGGAAATTATAGACCAATTAGCTTGTTATCCCATATCTACAAGTTGTTCACAAGGGTCATTATTAACAGATTAGAAAGAATACTTGATGAGAATCAACCGAAAGAGCAAGCTGGCTTTAGGACAGGATTCTCAACTATGGATCACCTTCACGTAATATCACAGCTAATGGAGAAAGCAAATGAATATAAAACACCATTATGCCTGGCATTTCTGGATTATAAAAAGGCATTTGACTCCATACAGCATAAGGCAATGTTTCGGGCACTGGAAAGACAAGGCATAGATACTCCATATATTATGATTTTGAAGAAAATATATGAGAGTGCTACATCCTTTATTAGACTAGACAAAGACAGTAGCAAATTTAAAATCGAGAAAAGAGTTCGACAAGGAGGGACAATATCTCCGAAGCTGTTTACTGCTGCCCTTGAGGAAGCTTTCAGAAGATTAGACTGGTTGCAGAAAGGAGTCAATGTGAACGGAAAGTACCTAAACCATTTACGATTTGCAGATGACATTGTGGTCATAAGCCACGATCCCAAAGAATTAGAGGAAAATCTTAATCAGTTATGCACAGTTAGTAAGGATTTTGGACTAAAGATGAATATGGCTAAAACAAAAGTAATGATGAACAAGTATGCCACAGAAAGGGAAATAATGATTGAAGGAGCAGTAATTGAAAAGGTGGAGTCATATACTTATCTGGGACAAGTTATTAGCTGTAATAATGATAAATTGCTGGAAGTCAAGAGAAGAATAAATTTTGGATGGATAGCATTCAGGAAATATAGCCACATACTGAAGAGCAATATCCCAGTTTGTCTGAAACGTAAAATAATGATTCAATGTATACTCCCCACCATGACTTATGGAAGTGAAACTTGGGCACTCACCAAAAGAATGGAAGAGAAGCTTAGAACTACACAGCGAAGAATGGAACGAATTATATTGGGAATCAAACTGTTAGATAAGAAGAGAAACACATGGATTAGGCAGCAAACTCAAGTAAAGGACATTCTTATCAAAACTAAAGAACTAAAATGGTCTTGGGCAGGACACATAGCTCGAAGACATGATGACAGATGGACTAAGAAAATAACAGAATGGTACCCAAGAGGGGCTAGAAGAAAACCTGGAAGACAAAGGTGGAGATGGATAGATGAAATTAATGAGTTTTTGAGTAGTAAATGGATGGCCAGTGCTCAAAACAGAAGGAACTGGAAAGTTGCTGGAGAGTCCTTCATCCTGCAGTGGATTGAAAATGGCTGATGATGATGATCTGTGATGATGTTTGTGATAACATTCACTTGCTTATCTGCAGACATGTTACCAATGTCATTTTCTATCTTCCAGTTGGTGGTAAAAACTTCCTTAACATCCACTTGCTTCTCTGCAGACATGTTTCCAATATCAAGTGCCTGGGGACCAGTTAGGTTGTTATTAATAATTTCAGAGAATTTTTCCCAGTCTGCCTGTTTTGGTTTGTATCTTGTGATTCCTTTCTTCTTTGGAAGTGGGTTTGTCGTCAGAATTGTTTTCAGTACTGTATGGGCACTGGTTTTCAATGTTGGGTATATATTCCATTCCTGTATTTTGGTCCAGAGGCTTGTTGTTGTGATGGTAATATCTAGATACAGTTGATGCAGTCTGTGGGTGTGTTGCAGGTTGGAGAGTGCCCTGGAGTGTTTTCTGTGTGGAGATTGTGCCTTATAATCAGGTCCTCTAATTCTGCTCCTTTATCATCTGTGACATAGGGTAGATTTGCCATTGGCATCCAGGGCAAAGATGATGTCCTGTCTTCTCAACCTGTGAAGAACTTGATCCATATATTGTAGAACGGTTATATATCTTTTTTTTTTTTATAATTGTATAAAATTGTGTATAATTCAATATATTTAAAGTAGAGTGATTCAGTCTGCTGTTGGGGGGGGGGGAGAATTTTTGTGAAAAGAGAAACTTCTCGAACAGATATTTTGAAAAAAAATTAAAAAATGATAAAACTGTTATCAAATCTTGGCTAGCCTATTCCAAGATTAAAGGTTGCATATATTGTTTTGTTTGTAAACTGTTTTCAACAAGACGGACATTACTTACATCAAATGGGTTTTCCAGACTGTATCAATATATTTATAACCCTCGAAAGTCATGAAGACTCCACAGAGCACAAGAAGGCTATGTTTACTAGGATTACACGTAAATCAGATAAAAGTGCACTAGACAGTCTTGAAGAACAGACAAGAAAGAACATTCAGTATTATTTTGAACTGCCAAAAAGAGTAGTTACAGTTATTACATTTTTATGTGAAAGAGGTTTGCCCTTCAGAGGTTACGATGAAAAGTAGCATTCTTCAAATAATGAAAATTTCATCGGAATCATCAAACTAATTTCTGAATTTTATCCATTTTTTCACGAGCACTTGGAAAACAAAAAAAGTGACTTATTTATCCAAAACAGTTTATGAAGAGTTAATTGACATAACGGGAAAACGTGTACAAAATGAAGTGGTAAATCAAATAAATAAACCAGACGCCAAATACTACTCCATTATTGTATATTCTATAGTAGATGTGACAAACACCGATGGCAATTATTGTGTGCTGTTATAACAGAAGGATACCTGTTCCCCTCTAAGCCCCTCTGTTATAACAGAGGGGCTTAGAGGGGGAACAGGTATCCTGTGTGTTATCAGACACTCAGCCTAAAACACTGATGGATCCAATATCTCTCTATTAGAGAAGATTTAAGAGAAGTCTGGTTGGCCTGCCTCCCTAAAATCCACTCATGCACACCTTCTCGATGGTAAGCCCTGTTACGTCACTTAGGTGGCAACGAACGTGTAGAGTGGTTCTCTTCAAGACGCCTGGTCAGCGTGAAGAGGAAAAGACCAAACCCTCCAGCATATGACAGCACAACAAAACAAATGGCTCTCAGTCCCCAGCAGCTTTCACTCTCCCTCTTACGGCAGCGAGAGGATCAGTGTGTGCTAAGAATCTCTGGGTACGACCAGGCTGCCATGCACAGAAACTGAACTTAGCCTGTTATAACGTAAGATCACTCATTGGTGAAGACAGGATATTAGAGCTGGAAAAGGAATTAGAAAATGTGAATTGGAATATCATCGGTTTGGCTGAAACAAGAAGAAGAAATGAATCACATAAGTTTATCAAGTGGAAATCAGCTGTACACCAATGGAAACAGTGAAAAGAGTGAAGGTGGAGTTGGGTTTCTGATCCATAAAGATTTTAAAAACAACATTTTGGAATTCAAAAGTACATCACCAAGGGAGTCAAGACTAATACTCAAGATTTCTAAGAGGTACAAGCTAAAGATTATAATGATTTATACACCAGCAGCGAGCCATGATGATGAAGAGGTTGAAGAAATGTACACCGAAATTGAGAGTCTTCTAGATGAGCAGAAAACCCACTACACTATTATTATGGGAAACTTCAATGCTAAGGTTGGAAAAAGACAAAACAGTGCAGAAAGTGAAACTATAGGAAATTTTAGAATTGGTGAAAGAAATGAAAGAGGTGAAAGACTTGTGGAATTTGCAGAATCTCGAGGACTGTCAGTAATGAACACTTTTTCAAGAAAAGGGTGAACAGAAAGTGGACACGGAAGAGTCCAAATGGATTCATGATGTTACCATCCTGAATAAGGTAAATGTTGGAAGTGATCACAGAATGGTAAGATGTACACTTGATATAGATGTAGGAAAGGAAAGGAAAAAACTGAATCGAGTAAATAATACAAAGGTCTTTGAGATAACAGAAGAGGAGAAAAAGCAGTATGTACTGGAACTTAAGAACAAGTTTGAGCTTCTGCAGACTGCTCAGGACCAACATATCAACGAGGAATATTACAACTTTCTGAAAGTGATAAAGCCCAAGAAACCTATAGGGAAAAAGAAATCCGAAGAAGAAAAAATTAGTCTAGAAACACTTGTCATGATGAACCAAAGACAACAAATGAAGAGCAAGGAAAACACTGACAGGGAGAAAATTGAGTATACTGACTTATGCAAAACCATTAGAAAGAGACTTGGAGAGGACATAAGAAGATTTAATACAAGAAATGTAGAACAAGCATTAAGGGAATACAAAGGATTTAAATCAGCAGCCATGAGCAGTAATACAGAAAGAGAAATGATACTGAAACTGAAGAATAGCGATGGTGTACTTATAAACAGCAGAGAAGGCATAATTCAAATAGCAGAAGACTACTATAGAGAATTATACAAGGAGCAGGGGAATGATGCCAGCAGTGGGGAAGATGGATTGCAAAGTAGCAACACATACGCCATACCCGATATTCTTCCTGATGAGGTAGAACATGCATTTAAGAATCAGAAAGCCCCAGAGGAAGATGAAGTTACTATAGAGTTGTTAAAATTGGGAAGAAGAGACATAACACAAAAACTGGCAAGGCTCTTCACAAAGTGCATTAGAAAAGGTGTGATGCCTAAGCAGTGGAATAATGCAATCATAGTTTTGCTGCATAAGAAAGGAGATAAATCAGAAATTGGAAATTATAGACCAATTAGCTTGTTATCCCACATACAAGTTGTTCACAAGGGTCATTACTAACAGATTAGAAAGAATACTTTATGAGAATCAACCGAAAGAGCAAGCTGGCTTTAGGACAGGATTCTCAACTATGGATCACCTTCACGTAATATCACAGCTAATGGAGAAAGCAAACGAATATAAAACACCATTATGCCTGGCATTTGTGCATTATGAAAAGGCATTTGACTCCATACGGAATAAAGCAATGTTTCGGGCACTGGAAAGACAAGGCATAGATACCCCATATATTATGATTTTGAAGAAAATTTATGAGTGCTACCTCCTTTGTTAGACTAGACAAAGACAGTAGAAAATTTAAAATTGAGAAAGGAGTTCGACAAGGAGACACAATATCTCCAAAGTTGTTTACTGCTGCCCTTGAGGAATCTAATCTTCTGAAAGCTTCTGGTCGCAGAAAGGAGTCAATGTGAACGGAGAGCACCTCAACCATTTACGATTTGCAGATGACATTGTGGTCATAAGCCACAATCCCAAAGAATTAGAGGAAAATCTTAATCAGTTATGCACAGTTAGTAAGGGTTTTTGACTAAAGATGAATATGGCTAAAACAAAAGTAATGATGAACAAGTATGCCACAGAAAGGGAAATAAAGACTGAAGGAGCAGTAATTGAAAAGGTGGAGTCATATACTTATCTGGGACAAGTTATTAGCTGTAATAATGATAAATTGCTGGAAATCAAGAGAAGAATAAATTTTGGATGGATAACATTCAGGAAATATAGTCACATACTGAAGAGCAATATCCTAGTTTGTCTGAAACGTAAAATAATGAACCAATGTATACTCCCCACCATGACTTTTGGAAGTGAAACTTGGGCAGTCACCAAAAGAATGGAAGAGAAGCTGAGAACTGCACAGCGAAGAATGGAACGAATTATATTGGGAATCAGACTGTTAGATATGAAGAGAAACACATGGATTAGGCAGCAAACTCAAGTAAAGGACATTCTTATCAAAACTAAAGAACTAAAATGGTCTTGGGCAGGACACATAGCTCGAAGACATGATGACAGATGGACTAAGAAAATAACAAAATGGTATCCAAGAGGAGCTAGAAGAAAACCTGGAAGACAAAGGTGGAGTTGGATAGATGAAATTCATGAGTTTGTGGGTAGTAAATGGATGGCCATTGCTCAAAACAGAAGGAACTGGAAAGTTGCTGGAGAGGCCTTCATCCTGCAGTGGATTGAAAATTGCTGATGATGATGTTATAATAGAAAACCCTATAAGCGATTTTTTTAACTTTTTCGCCAACTGAAAACCATCTATCTGTGACTTTATTCAGTGAAGTAAATAAAATAATATTCAACAAAGTGAAAAAAGGTGTCATACGACTGACTGCAAACGTTGTTCAACGAAGGTTGAACAACGTTTGCAGTCAGTCGTATGACAACGTGGCTGTTATGAAGATGAGGTCAAAGGGCTGCAAGCACTCTTTAAAAACGTTAATAAGCATGCAGAATATATGGCATGCACAGCTTAATCTCATCAGAGAAAAAGCTGCCTCCACAGTACCTGAAGTAGTTGACTACTTCAGTGATTTCTGCAAGAATTACATGTTTTCTTTTTGAGTTTGTCTTGTAGATGGAGTATTTTAAACACGCATGCCAACATGGATTTTTCTTCAAAGAGTGTAAGTGTAATGAGATAGTCTGTCCATTATAAAGCTGTTCAAGCCTTTAAACTTGGGTACATTTTAAAGACTCTAAATTATATTTTTGAATACTCGAAAGAGAAACCTGAACATAAGCGAGATGAAAAAGTTGATAAAGCTGGAATATGCCATTTTAACTGCAACTTGGAAAGAAGTTTTGGAACATTTCAATAAAACAAGTGAGAAATTATGGACTCCTGATTTGGAGGTGTACAAAGGATACCTTATTTCGTCAGTTTTTAAATTTTATTTTTAAAGAACTGAGAGACAATTCAGATAAAAAATTAATGGAATATGAAACAAAAGCAATAAAGATGAGTAATGAAATCAATAAAATTTATTCTGACATTGAGAAGCGAATTGTAACAAAATTTTTCAGATCATACCAAAAGCAGGAATTCATTAAGAGGAAGAGATAAATTTCAAATAGAAGTAATGACTAGGCTCTTGGATTGTTTGATAATCCAGTTAATAAAGAGGAGTAAATAATTAGCATTAGCATTAGTAGAGGCATTTGATGCAAGAAAGCAAGCTTATGCAGCATCAGCCAAAAAAAAAAAAAAAAAAAAAAAAAGTAACATAAATAAATAAAAATAACCACTTCCACTTCACCCCTCTGTTCGTTCGAAATACCTGTCCAGCTGAGCCTTAAACTTATTTAGGCTATCAACTTCCACGACAAGGGATGGAAGTCTGTTCCACCCACCAACCCCCCGCTGGCTAAAGGCAAATTTCCGCACATCTATCCTACATCTGTCTTTCCTCAATTTGAATTTATGCCCTCTCAGGTGATTTTTCTGAGCTAGAGGAAGAATCCCATCAGCATTGAGCATGCTCAAACCATTCAAGGCTTTGTACACCTCTATCAGATCACCCCGCTGGTGCCTAGTTTCCAGACACTGTAATTTGCAAAACTTAAGCCTTTCTTCGTAAGAGAACCCCTTTGTCCCATTCACCAATCTAGTTGCCCTTCTCTGTACTCGTTCCAGCAGCTCTACATCCTTCCTGAAATGAGGCCTCCAGGCCTGTATACAGTACTCTAGGTGTGGCCTGACCATTGCCTTATACAAGGGAATAATCACCTCCTTATCCCTGCTAGAAAAATTCCTATATATCATTGACAATACACCATGAGCTACTCTTGCAGCTCGTCTGCACTGCTCAGAGAACTTCATATCTGCCTGCACCACCACCCCCAGGTCCCTTTCATTCTCTACCACTGTCAGTGTAGTACCACAGAGTTGATACGTTGCTCTGGGGTTGCTGTTTCCCATATGTAGTACTTTACATTTGTCAATGTTAAACTTCATTTGCCACCTCGAAGCCCATCTGCTCAACCTTTCCAAATCCTGTTGCAGCAGCATAGTGTCAGTAGTGTCCTTGACAACCCTGCCAACCTTCGTATCGTCTGCAAACTTGGACATTAAGCCTGATATACCATCATCAATATCATTTATAAATACAGAAAACAATAAAGGCCCCAATACTGAACCCTGAGGGACTCCACTAATAACATTAGTCCACGATGAGCAGTGTCCATTGATTACCACTCTCTGTCTTCTCCCCCTCAACCACCCCGTTATCCATAGCAGCAACTTGCCTCCAATGCCACACTGCTCCAATTTGTGCAGCAGTCTTCCATGTGCAGCAGTATCAAAAGCCTTTCTAAGATCCAAGTATATAATATCAAAGTTATTCCCTGCATCCAGTTCTTTTGTGACTGCATCATAGTATCCAATCAAATTGGTCAGGCAAGACTTCCCCTTAACAAAACCATGCTGTGTCCTAGCTATAACTGAAGTCTTGTCTAGATGATCCTGCAGTGCTTCTTTCACCAGTGCCTCCATTAATTTTCCGGGAACAGAAGTTAAACTCACAGGTCTATAATTACTTGTGTCAGCCTTTGATCCCCCTTTGTGAATTGGGGTCACATTTGCACATCTCCAGTCAATGGGTACCTCCCCTGAGTCCAAGGAAGCTCTCATAATTATGGCTATGGGTTTGCTTACCTCCTTTGCTGCCTCCTTTAATATAACTGGATAGATCCCATCCACCCCAGGTGCCTTTCTTATGTTTATCTTCAACAATTTCTCCTCCACTTTGCTCTCAGTTATTACAAGATTCTCTAGCTTACTGCTAGAGTTGAATACACCTCTGGCATTCCCCTCGCTGAATAACTCCTCATGTGTGAATGTCGATGCAAAATATTCATTTAGTTTGTTAGCTACCCGAGCAGGGTCATCAACAGTTGACCCATCGATCTCAAGTGGACCAATCTGATTCATCCCCTTCCTTCTAGAGTTTACATAAGTAAAGAACTCTTTGCTGTTTTTCTTCGCATCCCTTGCCAAGGATCTCTCGTAATCTGCCTTCGCCTGCCTAACCTCCTTTGTAACTTGGTTACAGATCAACTTGTATCTATCATAGGCGTCCGTGTCACGTGTTAATTTGTATGTATCCCATGCATTTTTCTTCTCTGCCATATGCCTCATTAGTTCATCTGACAACCATTTAGGCCTAAACCTTGAACAATATTTCTTAGTTGGTATGTAAAGCCTAGTAGCTTCCACGATAAGTTCTTTGAATGCTTCCCATTTTGAATTTGCTGTTGGCAATATCATCAGTTGATCCCACTGTATAGAATTTAAATACTGTCTCAGTCCATTGTAGTCGCCTTTACGAAAGCAATAACCCTTCCCTTTACCCCTAATGGTAGTTACCTCTTTGAGTAACTCCCACTTCAGCACACTGTGATCACTGCCACCAAGTGGTTCATTTATCTGCAGATTCTTAATGCATGAAGAATCACTACTGATAATCAAATCAAGAGTATTACTCCCTCTAGTTGCCTCCCGAACATGCTGATGTAGAAAACAATCATCCAATAAATCCACAAAAGCCTTGCTACTGTGTGAGTGACCAGCCCCCAAATTCCAGTCAATATCTGGGAAATTAAAATCCCCCATTATAAGACTCTCTGATTTACTGGCCCACTCTATTTCTCCGAACAGTTTCTTATTATACTCATCAGAGTCATTAGGCCTATAGCACACTCCTACTCTCAATTTTGATCTCCCAATGCTTATGTCACACCAAACTGACTCGACACTGCACTGTCCAGCGATGTCGACTGGCTTCACTTCCTTGGATTTTATGTGTTTTTTAACTAATAGCATAACCCCTCCTCCCTTCCTATCCTGTCTATCCTTTCTGTAGACATTGTACTCCCCAAATTCCAGTTCTGCATTTCTTATATCTGTGTGACACCACATCTCTGAAATCCCCACAATATCTGCCTTTGATGTTTTGAGCAATACCTCAAATTCATCGATAATATGAACACATTGGAAAAATATTAAAATTTCTTCTGATTTGACAATAAATTCTGACATCGATGAAGATAACATAAAACTCATAATATGCCACTACAACGAGGACATCAATGACAAATTGGTTAATGAGCATCGTCAATTCAAGGAATATTTAAGATTAGTTGCTGCACAAGAAAACTTGAAATGCCCCGAGATCTTACATCTAATACATGAAAGAAACTTGAGAGGTTTTCCCAAATTTGACAACAATCCTAAAAATTATCCTAAAAATTTACATGACATTACCAATAATGAGTTGTGAAGCCGAAAGAAACTTTTCTATCAACAAGAAAAAAGAAATTTTGATCAACAGTGCTAAAGGAAAGACTGCATTATCTTTCTGTTCTCTCTATAGAAAATTATATTATAAAGTCACTGTCATATGAAGAGGCAATCAAAGAGTACACACCCAAAAAATGTAGGGAAAAAAGTATTATAGAGGTGTGTGAGGCAAAAAATTAATAAAAATATTATGCTTTTTTTTCTGGATTTTGTGAGGTTTGTGGTATTTGTCATCTTTTTAAATTTGTAATTTGTTGTGATTTCTTTTCTCATTCTAAATCAGTTTCTCAACCTTTTTTTAATTATCACTCCCTAAAGGGCTTTTTTTAGACAATTTTTTTTTCCAAATTGCCCTTCATGAAATTTTAAACAAGAAAATACTTTATACTTACTCTTTTTATTCAATGGGATACCTGAGCCTGATGCTTCTTAGCTAAAAGTTCAATGTTCAGTATGTTGTTAGTAAATGTAATTCTAATGTCTCCTCTTGAACATGTATCAATTCTGTTTCTTTCCTTTGTTAATATTTTATTTACTGAACTAAAACCACTTTCAACCATATAATATGTTGGAAAACAAAGAAGTACTCATTGTTGGAACAATGAGTACTTCTTGGTTTAACTAAAGAAAAAATAACTAAAGAAGTTTAGTTATTTTTTATCACCACAACTCAGCCATTCCACCTTTTTTAGAATTTATATTTGCATTCTTTGTTACATTTTAATTCAATGAGTTCTTCTTGAATTTCTTCACTAGCAGACCTGGTATTGCATCCATTTGGATCTAACGTCCATGGCTTCAGTTCAAAAGAAAAACCTGAAAATTTATTTTTAATTTCAACTTTTAAAGAACACAAATGATCTGAATAATTCTTAAGATCATCTCGGTGAGAGATCATCTTAAGAATTATTCAGATCATTCAGAAATTAATTGCCACTATCAGTGCAATTATTGCCTTGAAGTTTAAGTGATACTTCATTCAGTTTTCAAAAAATTCAAGCCATATAGTATGTTGTTTTTGTGTTTGCTGATGTCCTTTGTTAAATCTGTCTGCTTCGCTTTCTAAAAAACTAATTATCATATCCAAAAGGCTTACAAATCTTCTTAGACAGTTTTCTTTATTATTAGCCATACGGTGCAAGGAAGGACCCTGGGTTTGCCAAGCCAATACTCACCAGATGTAGAAAGCCATCTAACTTCTGTATGTAAAAGAAGCCTTGCATACACTGCTTCATTATCAACACAAAAATTTCTGAAAAGTTAAAATATATATCATATTTTATTGATGGTGTTAATAACTATACTGAGATATGAATAACTACAAAGAATTAAATAATAAAATATAAACTTTTTATTTAACTCTCATAGTTCAAGTCACTCACAAAAGTACTGTGGATCAAAAATAAACAACATTAGCATTAAAAGAGGCATATGATGCAAGAAAGCAAGCTTATATAGCATCAGCCATAAAAAAAAAAAAACTTCCGATTTCACCCATCCATCCACTCCAAATATTTGTCTAGTTCTGCCTTGAACTTATATAAGTTGTCTACCTCCTCTACAACAGATGGAAGGGTGTTCCAACTATCGACCACCCCCTGGCTAAAGGCAAATTTCTGCACATCTGTTCTACAATTGTCTTTTCTCAATTCTCAGATGATGTCGGTGCACAATGCAGTGTATTGCAAGAACTTCAAGACATACTTCCTTTAGGTGGGCTATAAATCCTTTGTCTTCCAACCACAGAAGTAGCACCATCAGTGGCACAAATAGCAAATTTTCCAATGGTACAGTCAGTCCTTGTATAGCACGATAGTTGTGTTCCTAGAAACCCTCGTACAATGTAAAATCGTGCAATATAAACAACAGGCCCTATGGGAAAAATAGGGTTAGGTGCCGACCACCCAAGATTGAGCACACATTACCAAACACAATAAATAATCGTAATAAAATACTTACGTATTTTATTACGATTATTTATTATTATACCTAATAAAATACGTAATATGTACGCATTTTAATTACTTGAGTATTTTAAGTAATATGTAAGTATTTTATTACGACTATTACGTAATAAAATATTACTAATGCTTTTGCTTCTATCTTAAGCAAACGTTTTTTGTTTGATTTTCTATCCAAACAGATGACAGCCATTCCGTCTCTTCCAATTCTTTGTGTCTTAATATAATGGGTCGGGCGCCTCCGTAGCCAGGTGGGAAGAAGTAGCAGTGCGTAGCACACGCTTCTTGATTAGACCGGGGTTCGAGCCCGTCACCACCAAATACGGAGGATGCGTATTTGGTGGTGACGCATATCCCGGAGCAATATGGCCTTAGTTGCTAATGCTCCTAAAAACCAAATAACAAACTTAATATAATGGATTTTAATTACACTTTGAGTGGTTCCTGCTATGAAAGTTGTTTTTATTTTCTATGCATTCTTTGTAATTCTCGGCGTTGCCTCATTTAGGTCTGTAGCACGTGCAATATCACATGGTCTTTCATTTCGCTCAAAGCGTTTCATAATTTCATATTTTTTCTCTATCGACAGAGGCGGACTGGCCTCTGTCGATAGAGAAAAAACCCCGGTGGGCCGGAGGTTAGTGTGATTTTGGCCATAAACCATAGTATGAGGCCACTATAAATTTTCCCGGGTAAGAATTTTTGATCCAGTCCGCCTCTGTTTATCAATATTGCTTTTGTTTTTCTCTGTGAATCTGCAGTGTCTTCACCAGGACGCTTCCTTTTAAGTATTTTACTCATTTTTAGGGAATAAAGCACAATTACAAAACGAGGAGGCACGCTTGATACACATAAACAAAGCTGCGCGCATGTAGCAACTGAATGAACAACACCGTAAAGGCAGAGATACACTATTAACACCTCACATTTTACTAAAGCACATTTCTAGGGGATACTACCATAAAACAATAAAAACAATTTCCAGTTGCCTTTCTGCTAATGGAATCTGTTATAAACTGGTAGTAAACTCGATCTAATTGCATTTGCGATTATACCGATAGCTGGAATTTTGTTGCTTTTTATGTTATTATGGTGAAATGTGTTTCCCCTTCACTGATATAAAAAAACAAATACATTTTCAGAATCTCCTCTTCATTCGTATCATGTTGCGTTCAGTTGGGGTGATTCCGCGTTCGACTGCCATTTTTTTGTAAACACAAAGGCAAATCGTGCATAAGCGAATTCGGTTCGTGTTATATAAGATATCGTTCCCCTATTTATAAATCGTGTATGATCGAATTCGTGTAGTGTAAACACGGGTTATACGAGGATTGACTGTACTTGTTTTTCATCAAACCATGTTTTTTCAGCAGCAAAAATGGATGCTCCAGTACAGTCAGTTTCTTTAAATTTTATAAACAACATCTCTTCTTGCAATTTACAATCATCCTTGAAATAACGAATGTATGTTATTAGAAGGGCCTTATTGTCAGTAACTGTAGATTCATCAACGTGAATAGAAAATTTTCTTGTTTTTAGTTTGTCAGTTAGCTGCTCTTCAATGTTAACTGACATCTCAGCAATTCATCTTCGAATTGAATCATTGCTCAGTGGCAATGTTTTAAAATACTGGAAGGATTTTGATGTATCACTGTTGAAATTGCTATCTCTAATGCAAGTTGTATAAAACAGTCGTAGCAACTGGATGAGCACTACCAGTTTTTGCATGACTTCTGCAATTTTATAAGACGCAATCATTCCATTGTCATTTAGCATTAGCATTAGTAGAGGCATATGATGCAAGAAAGCAAGCTTATTCAGCATCAGCCAAAAAAAAAAAAAAAACACACCACTCCCATTTCACCCCTCCGTTCGTTCGAAATACCTGTCCAGTTGAGACTTAAATTTGTTTAGGCTATCAACTTCAACAACAAGTGATGGAAGTCGGTTCCACCAACCAACCACCCGCTGGCCAAAGGCAAATTTCCGCACATCTATCCGATATCCGTCCTTCCTCAATTTGAATTTATGCCCTCTGAGGTGATAATTCTGAGCAAGATGAAGAATCCCATTGGCATTGAGCATGCTCAAACCATTCAAAGCCTAAAACACCTCTATCAGATCACCTCGCCGGTGCCTAGTCTCCAGACTCTGTAATTTGCAAAACTTAAGCCTTTCTTCGTAAGAGCAACCCTTTGTTCCATTCACTAATCTTGTTGCCCTTCTCTGTACCCGTTCCAGCAGCTCTAACATTCTTGAAATGAGCCCTCCAGACCTGTATACAGTACTCAAGATGTGGCCTAACCATTGCCTTATACAAGGGAATAATCACCTCCTTATCCCTGCTAGAAAAATTCCTGTATATCATTGACAAGACACCATGAGCTACTCTTGCAGCTCGTCTGCACTGCTCAGAGAACTTCATATCTGCCTGCACAATTACCCCCAGGTCCTTTTCATTCTCCACCACTGTCAGTGTAGTACCGCAGAGTTGATACGTTGCTCTGGGGTTACTGTTTCCCCTATGTAGTACTTTACATTTGCCACCTCTCAGCCCATCTGTTCAACCTTTCCAGATCCTGTTGCAGCAGCATAGCATCAGTAGTGTCCTTAACAACCCTGCCAACCTTTGTATCATCTGCAAACTTGGACATTAAACTTGATATATCATTCATAAACACTGAAAACAACAACGGACCCAACACTGAACCCTGAGGAACTCCACTAATAACATTAGTCCACGTTGAGCAGTGTCCATTGATTACCACTCTCTGTCTTCTGCCACTCAACCATCCCCTTATCCATAGCAGCAATTTGCCTCCAATGCCACACTGCTCCAATTTGTGCAGCAGTCTTCCATGTGCAACAGTATCAAAAGCCTTTCTAAGATCCAAATATATAATATCAAAGTTATTCCCTGCATCCAGTTCTTTTGTGACTGCATCATATTATCCAATCAAATTGGTCAGGCAAGACCTGCCCTTAACAAAACCATGCTGCGTCTGAGCTATAACTGAATTCTTGTCTAGATGATCCTGCAGTGCTTCTTTAACCAGTGTCTCCATTAATTTACCTGGAACATAAGTTAAACTAACAGGTCTATAATTACTTGTGTTAGCCTTTGATCCTCCTTTGTGAATTGGGGTTACATTTGCACATCTCCAATCTATGGATACCTCCCCTGAGTCCAAAGAAGCTCTCATAATTATGGCTAGGGGTTTGCTTACTTCCTTTGCTGCCTCCTTTAATATAACTGGATAGATCCCATCCACCCCAGGTGCCTTTTTTATGTTTATCCTCAACAATCTCTCCTCCACTTTCCTCTCAGTTATTACAAAATCGTCCAGCTCACTGCCAATGTTTACTTTACCTACATCATTCTCCTTCCTGAATAACTCCTCATGCGTGAATGTAGATGCAAAATACTCGTTTAGATTGTTAGCCACCTGAGCAGGATCCTCAACTGTTGAACCATCAATATCCAGTGGACCAATCTGATTCATCCCTTTCCTTCTTGAGTTTAAATAGGTAAAGAACTCTTTTCTGTTTTTCTTTGCATCCTTTGCCAAGGATTTTTCGTAGTCTGCCTTTGCCTGCCTAATCTCCTTTGTGACTTGGTTACAGACCAACTTATATCTATCATAGGCTTCCATGTCACCCATTAATTTGTATGTATTCCATGCATTTTTCTTCTCTGCCACGTCTCATTAGTTCATCTGACAACCATTTAGGCCTAAACCTTGAACAATATTTCTTAGTTGGTATGTAAAGCCTGGTAGCTTCCAAGATTAGTTCCTTGAATGCTTCCCATTTTGAGTTTGCTGTTGGTAACATCATCAGTTGGTCCCACTGTATAGAATTTAAATACTGTCTCAGACCACCATAGTCGCCTTTACGAAAACAAAAACCCTTCCCTTTACCTCTGATGGTAGTTACCTCCTTGAGTAAATCCCACTTCAACACACTGTGATCACTGCCACCTAGTGGTTCATTTATCTGCATATTCTTAATGCATGAAGAATTACTACTGATAATCAGTTCAAGAGTATTGCTCCCTCTTGTTACCGCACGAATATGCTGATGTAGAAAACAATCATCCAATAAATCCACAAAAGCCTTGCTAGTGTGTGAGTGACCAACCCACAAATTCCAGTCAATATCTGGGAAATTAAAATCCCCCATTATAAGACTCTCTGATTTACTGGCCCACTCTATTTCCCTGTACAATATCTTATTATACTCATCAGAGTCATTAGGCCTATAGCACACTCCTACTCTCAATTTTGATTTCCCTATGCTTATGTCACACCAAACTGACTCGACACTGTCCTGTCCATCGATGTCGACTGGCTTCACTTCCTTGGATTTTGTGTGTTTCTTAACTAATAGCATAACCCCCTCCTCCCCTCCTGCCCTGCCTATCCTTTCTATACACATTGTATTCCCCAAATTCCAGTTCCGCATTCTTTATATCTGACACCATGTCTCTGATATCCCAACAATATCTGCCTTTGATGTTTTGAGCAATACCTCAAATTCATCAAATTTATTTACCAAACTCCTAGCATTGGTGTACACGCGGGTATACATGCACCTGTTTCTATTCCTAGCTACCCTAACACAACCCATGTGTTTACTTGTACCGCAATGACTCCCAGCATTTGTTTGTGTGTTCTTCTTAAATAAGTAACAGTGTTATGTTACTCAAAATTCTGTTTTAAAATTTGAAATATTCAATATGTTTACCAATTTTATCGTGATGTTTCCGTTTTAAGTGACCTGAAAATCTTAGTTTCATAGCCTGTCTTTAGTCAAAAGGGCTTTCAGTAAAACCATAAGGATATCTGGATATTCATCCAGATACTGTCGATGCTTTTTCTTTTCAGCACTTGACATGATTGATGATGGATTGAATAACTATAAAGAATTAAATAATAAAATATAAACTATTTTTATTTAACTCTCATCGTCCAAGTCACTCACAAAAGTACTGTGGATCAGAAATAAACAACATTAGCATTAGAAGAGGCATATGATGCAAGAAAGCAAGCTTATATAGCATCAGCCATAAAAAAAAAAATTCCGATTTCACCCATCCATCCACTCCAAATATTTGTCTAGTTCTGCCGTGAACTTATTTAAGTTGTCTACCTCCTCTACGACAGATGGAAGTGTGTTCCAACTATCGACCATCCCCTGGCTAAAGGCAAATTTCTGCACATCTGTTCTACAATTGTCTTTTCTCAATTTTAATTTGTCTCCTCATGTGAGTAATTCAAGCAAGACGAAAAATCCCATCAACATTGAGCTTGCTCAAACAATTCAAATCTTTATAAACCTCAATTAGATCAACTCATAGGTGCCTAGTCTCCAGGTTGCAATTTTCAGGATTAATGGTAACAGCAACCCTTTGTTCCACTCACGAATCTCATTGCCCTTCTCTGTACTCGTTCTAAAAGGAGGCCTCCAGACCTGTATACAGTGCTCAAGTTATGGTCTGACCACTGCTTTATACAAGGGTTACTGTCACCTCTTTATCGCTGCTAGCAAAATTCCTGTATATCATTGACAAGACACCACCAGCTTCTCTTGCAGCTTGTCTGCACTGCTCAGAAAACTTCATATCTGACTGTGCAATTACCTGCAGGTATTTATCATTCTCCACTACCCTGAGCACAGTACCACTCAGTTGGTACATTACTCTGGAGTTACTGCTACCCATATGTGTACATTGCATATGTCAATGTGTAACTTCAGTTGCCACCTCTCAGCCCATCTGCTCAACTTTTCCAGATCCTGTTGCAGTAGTGTACTGTCATTACCAACCCTGCCCAAACTTCGTATCATCTGCAAACTTAGACATTTAGCCTGATATACCTTCATCAATATCATTGATAAATACAGAAAACAACAATGGGCCCAATGCCGAACCCTGGGGGACTGCACTAATAACATTAATCCCCAAAGAGCAGTATCTATTGAGTATCAATCTCTGTCTTCTCCCACTCAACCATCCTTTTATCCATTGTAGCAACTTGCCCTTAATGCCATACTCTTGCAATTTGTACAGTAGTCTTCCATGTGCAACAGTATGAAGTGTACAATTTCCACACGGAAACAATAAATCAATACTAATTATTGCTTAGAAAGTAGAAACAATAGACTAGACTGAAACATTTCCTCATCCCATCCATGCCTCATATATTGACCATCGAAACAAAAGAATAAATAAATAAACCACACCGCCGCCACCAAGGTCATGGCTGTTGGAAAGGCACAAATGCAAAGGATTGCAGAGACATTACCTCTGAAAGCACTTAGGCATTTAATGCCTATGAAAAGCAATGGTGGGTGAATTAAATCATGCCCGCCATCTTCCTTTTATCAAAATTTCTCATTTTCACTCCTAATATAATATACAGTACCTATACATTAAAAATCAGTTGTCTCAGGGAAAACCCAATGAGAGAAATTAAATATTAAGGAATAAGATGTTATCAGATAGGACTCGAGGGCCAGAAATCATTGTAATACCCATGATTTTTTTCCCTCTTGGGCAAAAAAATCATGGGTATTACAATGGTTTTTTTGGGGTCAATATTGCTCCCATTGAGAACCACTGTACTAAAAAATATTCATTTTCGTACCTAATTTTGTGTTCTTTTTCTTAAAGAGGGCTGCAGAAATTGTATAAGCTTCAGGCCCCACAAAGCCTGCATCCATCCCTGCTCCTAGCATTGGTGTAAATGCTAGGAGCAGAGGTGGAAGTATACATATACCTGATCATTGCTAAAATATGAATTTGCCCAACCTCAGAGGCCTTTTTTGCGATATCTTTAGCAGCTATGGCCAATTTGTAGTGCAACACGTCCGACAATTTCAAAAGTATTGTATAAAAGAGGCCAGACAGAAACAGCACCTAAGGTTTGTGCACCGATATAAAATGCATGGACTTATACCTTATGGCTTTAGAGTCAAAACACCATTTCAGGATGACCGATTAAGGTGGGTTACTTTGTGTTATCAAAGGAAGATCATGAATATTTGGATCTGTAAGTTACATGAGGAGTTGAGAGACACTAGGAGGCAAATAGGTATGTACTTGGATGTTATTAGTAGTAGTGTATCTTCCGGTCATTTGGCTCTCATTAGAAGATTAGTTTTGGATAAAGTTATTAGGATAGCGGACTCTTATAGACAGAGGCAGATTATGAAGTTTAATAGGTTGTTGGGAGAAAGTACAGTACAACATAATGATAGAAGTACTCATTTTGTTTACAATTTAAGTAATAGGCAACTTACTGAAGAGCAAAAGGGAGTTTTAAATTTATGTCCTAAGTTTATGCATGTACCTCCCAAACCTCCCATTGCGGAGATAGCAATGGGTGTTGAACGGGCCATCAGCAAGCTACCGGAGGCCCTAGCTAATGAGATCCGGATGAAATCTTCCGTTATTTTGAGCCAGGTAAAGAAAGTATCTCCGAATCTTAACTTTAGTCAAAGAAAAGCTTTGAATGAACTGAGAAAAGACGATGGAATTGTGGTTTTAACTGCGGACAAGGGCAGATCGACGGTTGTCCTAAACAAAGAAGACTATCACAAAAAAGCAATGGACCTTTTACAGAACAATAATACGCATAAAGTTACTCAGAGAAACCCATTGGTTGGCCTAGAGCGGCACGTTAATAAACTGGTACAGGCTTGGTTAAAGGCAGAGAAGATTTCCAGGGAGACCTTTTGGTTCTTACATGCTACTGGATGTCAACTCCCTAGGTTTTATGGACTTCCAAAAACTCATAAGACAGAAGTCCCACTCAGACCTATTGTATCATTTATAGGAAGCCCCACATATGCTTTGTCAGGGTATTTGGCTAAATTGATTTCGCCTATAGTGGGCCAGTCCAACTATGTCATAAAAGACAGTAAAGAATTTGTGAAAGATTTAATTGTAAATGAAAACGAGAGCATGATTTCTTTTGATGTGGTGTCACTATTCACATGCATTCCAATTAAACATGGAATATATTGTGTTAGAAAAGCTTTGAGTAATGATGTCTCTTTGGCTAATAGATCACTTTTAAATGTAGAGGATATTTGTTCTGGTGTGGAACTTTGTCTGGTCAGTGTACCAAGGTGTTATGTACAAACAGGTTCACGGTATAGCCATCGGATCTCCCATTAGCGCCATCGTGGCCATGGAGGAGTTAGAGGATAGGGTTTTTAGTGGATGTCAGTTTCCCATAAAGAAATGGAAAAGGTATGCTGATGATACCTTCACCGTGGTCCAGAAGGGGGGGAGAGAGAGAGAGGATGATGCACTCAATTGGCTTAATAGCTTCTCCCAATTTATACAATTTACCTCAGAGGTGGAGACAGGAGGTACCATTCCATTCTTGGATGTACTGGTCTCTAGGATAGGCCCTAGGCTTAAAACTTCAGTGTTTAAAAAACCCATGTGCAGAGGCCAGTACACCCATTATAGTTCAGCACAAGTTGGGCAGCATAAGAATAGTGTAGTGAAAGCTCTACTAGATAGAGCAGGGTCACACTGCACTACCTCTGAGGACAAAGAATGTGAAATTAGACGAGTCATAGCAGACCTTAGAAAATGCGGATACCCCCAGAGGATCGTAGACAGATTTAGTAGAGGAATATAGTCCAACCGTCAGGAACCGTTTGTTCCTGTGGCTACCGCATACATTCCTTACTATCCGGGCCTTACTGAGCATCTTGCTAGAGTTTTGCGGGGTTATAAAACACGCTGTGTGCAGCTTCCCGGGCGGAGGTTGCACACAGTGTTGTCTCATGTAAAAGACCCAATAGCAAAGGACCTGAGTAGTGGAGTAGTATACAGGATAAAATGCCCGGATTTTGGGGAATGTTATGTGGGCGAGACAAAATAATGGCTCAGAGATCGTCTGGGGGAACATGCAAATACTATAAAAACTGCTGATTACAATATGTCTGCTGTGGCCGAACATTTTTGGGAGAAGCAGCATCAAATCTCCCCAGAGGATGCAGTTATTGTGGATCGAGCGCATGGGTTCTGGAACCGTAAATGGCTCAAGAGCCTATGAATCTGTTCATCCGACCACAATATTATGAATAGGGACAGAGGTAGCGTATGCATCCTCTGTTTGAAACTATCATCCTAAGTACGGATGAACGGTTTTGCTTGACACATTCCCGAGCTGTTTCCACTTCCAGTTCAGACCATGCGCCGACTGAACCACGTGTATAAGTACCGTGAGCCTGTTATATAAGGACATGCTGCAGGAAGTTTTGTTACTGCTGAGGAAGGAAGCCGATGTTTCCGAAAGCTCCAGATTTTTATCGTTTTTAATCCGGTTTATTTTAGTGTATTTTAGAGCAAGGATTTCATCATAGTTTTAATGTTTTTTTACAATGTATATAATTTAATTTAATATAATAGCAGTTTTTGTAAATATTTATTTTATTTTATTTGTAAATATTTTAGTTACAATAAAATACTTATAATTTCATGGTTGGTGTACGAGTCTATTTATTGCTAAAATATGAATTTGCCCAACCTCAGAGACCTTTTTCGGAATATTTTCGAAACATAACATATCTAAAAAAAAGTCATGGTTTCACATGAGCCATATGCAATTTAAATACTTTTTAAAATCAATTTTTTAACTAAACTTAAAAAAAAAATAACTTTTCTGCTTCATTTATCTCTTTTTTTCATCTATACTTTTTTCCGTTTTTTGTCCAATTTTAATTTTTCTAGAGCAATACGTGCACAGGGTCACAAGAGTGCGGGGCCTGATTGGGTCAAATCGGCCTAAGACCAGCCCTGT
The DNA here is from genome assembly GCF_048544385.1 of Mastigoproctus giganteus. Classification (NCBI taxonomy): domain Eukaryota; kingdom Metazoa; phylum Arthropoda; class Arachnida; order Uropygi; family Thelyphonidae; genus Mastigoproctus; species Mastigoproctus giganteus. The sequence continues at coordinate 38,840,236 of NC_143588.1, forward strand.
TCCTGTATATCACTGGAAAAACCCCATGTGTTGTCCTGGCAGCCTATTTGCACTGCTCTGAGAACTTCATATCTGACTTCACAATTATCCCCAGGTCTTTATCATTTCCCCCTATCTTGAGTGTAGTACCACTCAGGGTTATCATACTACAATTTACATTGATCACTGGCACCTAGTTGTTCTTTTATCTGCAGATTCACTGAACACCAGATCGAGGGTATTATTCACTCTTGTTGCCTCTATATGTTCATGTTGTATGTCATCCAATAAACCCACAAGTTCCAGTCAAAATCCAGACAGATAAAATCCGACATTACAAGACATTCCAATTTACTGGTCCATCACCTCTCTGTACAGTTGTTGTTCATGTACTCAGAGTCACCAGGCCTATAACACACTCCCACTCTCATTTTGCCCCTCCCAGTGCTTACTTCACACCAAACTGACTCAATGTTGCATCGGCCACTGATATTAACTGGATGCACTGTCTTAGATTTTGTGTGCTTCTGAACTAAGAACATAACCCTTCCCCCTCTCATATTGAGTTTGGTTAATGAGGATTTCATCTCTAATCTTTCTGAATTGGATCCAAATTCCCTGGAAGAAAAGATAACTGGAATTATTACTGAGGTCTCTGACCTTAGTTTTCTTAAAAAATCTTGTTGAATCAATTCTTTTCCTTGGTGATCTGATGGTCTTTCCTCTCTTAGAAGAGATCTTAGGATAGCAGGCCACCAATTGAAGTAAACAGGCTTGCTGACTTGTATAAGGCAGCTCGCAACAGATATTTTAACAGTATTAGAGAGGAGAAGGCCTAGGCTTGGGCTCGTCTCGTGGAAAGAACTATTAAATCAGATCCTTGGGGTTTACCCTATAAAGTCATTGCCTCTAAACTCCACCCACATATTCCTCAGACTTCGATCCATGTTCCAAATTCCACTGAAACTTTAACTTGGTCGGCATCTGTTGATGCCATCTTGGATGAATTGCTTCTCCGGGACATCTCGGTTCCTGAGAGCAACGAACAAACTCTTTTTAGATTACAGCATCTTGTGTTTGAAGGCTCTTCTTCTTCTGAGGATCCCTTCACTAATATAGAAATTGATTCTGCAATTAATACCCTTACTATTGGCAAAAGTCCAGGTCTGGACCTCATGGAGGTTTCTGTGATTAAAAGAATCTGGAAAATCCAACCTATCCTTATGAATTCTTGCCTTAGGTTTGGTGTTTTCCCTGATCGCTGGAAAATTGCCAACTTAAAAATCCTTCTCAAGAGTCCTGGCAATCCAGTTGACTCTCCTTCTTCTTATCGTCCAATTTCCCTTCTTCCTTTTCTCGGCAAGTTGTTGGAAAAACTTCTGGTTTCATGTTTCAAGGGTTACTATAACTCAAAAAATCTTTGTTCTTCCCAGTTTGGTTTCACGTAAGGTAAATCAACTACAGATGCAATTAATCTTCTCCTGGGCACTGTTCGAGCATCTCCTTCTAAATATGTTCTCAGTCTCTTTGTAGACTTCAAAGGGGCCTTTGACACCATATGGTGGCAGAGTGTCCTGGCGAGGTTTTGGGAGGCCGAGGTCTCCTGTCCTATCTACAAACTAATTTCTAGTTATTTCAATAATAGAAGCCTTGTGTCTCCTCCGGTTTTTGCTCGGTTACGAGGCCAGTTTCTAGGGTTGTCCTCAGAGATCCGTTCTTGGCCCTGTTTGCTGGAACATGGTCCTTGATGGATGGCTAAATGCCCCTCATGATGATATTGTCAACATTGCCTACGCCGACGATCTTGCCTCGCTTGTACCTGGGAATTCTCGTCTTGAATTGGAAATTAAAGCAAACCGCATCTTGGATGATCTTCACATGTGGTGTTCCCTCCATAAACTCTCCATTTCAGTCCCTAAAACTAAACAGGTTCTTCTGAAAGGCCTACCGAATCGTAATCGTCCCCCTGTGGTTAAAATTCTTGACCAGGCTGTTAAATTGGAAAGTGAATATAAATACCTTGGGGCGGTGATTGATGATCATTTATCTTTCATTCCCCATTGCAAGTACCTTCAGCAGAAAATCCGTTCTCTTACCGACTGGCTGTTGCGTCTTGCCCGTTCCCTCTGGAATCTTAAGTCGTCTTCTCTTGGTCTTTACTACAAGTGTATCTTCATCCCCATCGTCTTCTATGGTGCCAGCGCTTGGGGCTTCAGAATTCTTAATTCACTGGTCCAAAAATACCTTCTGCAGGTGCAGCGGTCCTTCCTTCTGTATACTTGCAGGGCATGTAGAACTGTTTCTACTGATGCCCTGCTTGTTATTAATGGTCGTCTCCCTATCTACCTGGAAATTATATTGCATTTCTTGTCTTACCATAGGAAATCTCTCTCTCCTGCCTCGGTGGGAGATTTTGCTAATAATTATGAGAACTCTACAAATGTTGATCTGGCCAGGCTTTCCAATCTTGCTTTGGAAGAGTGGCAGCACTCTTGGGATGATTCCTCTCTCGGCAGAGTCACATACGCTTTCTTTCCTCGTGTTTTTATTAAAGATAAAAATTTTAACTGGCTTCAACTTTGGTTATTTCCCACCTTCTTAATCACGGGACATGGAATTAATTCTTGTTTGTATAGATTTGGACTCGTCCCCTCTCCTCTCTGCTCTTGTGGCTCTGAGGAGACGGTTGAACATATTGTCCTACATTGTAATTTATATGTGGATTTAAGACAACAATTGTCTATCTGTACAAATGTATATAAATTAGATGATTTTTGGCGCCTGGTTGGGTCGGCGGACTCTCTTTCTGCCTTCTCTTCTTTTGCCAATAGTGTCTTCCGGAGAAGAGCAGTTTTATCAAGGAATAACCCTTGATTTCGTTATTTGTTCTTAATATTTATATATATTACTGTATTCATTTTTTTTTTTTTTTTGAGAGAAGTTTCTTTCTTGTGTTTTGGATGCAGAGTTTTTGCGTCTTTTTCTGGAGACTTGTTTCAGGTTTCGCCTGGCCGAGTGGGAGAGATGGACCTCCCCTCTCCCACTTCAAACTCTCTCCGGGTTGCCTGAAATGATTTTCTGTGTTAAATTGTATGTATTTTGTGAATACTGTAATTACCTTGTTAATATCATGGTGCTTTTGTTTTATTTGCTGTTTGCTCTCAGAATTGAGAGTAACTGATTTTATTGTGTTTTTGAATCAGCAGTTGTTAATCTTAAATGTTTATATTGTACATTACTTGTGTAGTTAGCTCATTATTATGTTGAAGAGACAGTTTTTCTCTTCTTGCATTGTCTGTTTGGCTCTGAGGAGTGGGATGGACCCCTCCCTGCTCGCACAGATCCAACCTTCAGTTGGCTGTTGAGTGAGATGATTTTCCCCTCTAGGCTGTTTTACTGCTGGGGCTGCTGGCTGCTTCTCTTGCTGCTTGTGTTTTGATTTAATTTTGTTTTCCTGCGGGGCTGATTATTTGTTGTATTTTTCTTTTTCCTGCCTGATTGCAGCTGCAATAAGTTGGGTTTTTTGCTAGTACCATATAGTTCTTGGTCTAGCATTTTTAGTTGTAAATGGGTTTTGGTTCTGAGGGGTAGGATGGGCCTCTCTCCGCCCTCTCAGATCCAATTGCTTTGTTGGCTGACTGGTTGGAGGCGTCGTTCTCCTCCTCCAGTCTTGCGATTATTTTCTTTTCTTTTCTACTGCCAGTTGCAGTGGAAATGTATAGTTTTAGCTTTTGTTCAGCCCTGCAGGTTGAGTTTTTTTTTTTTTTTTTTAATGCTTACCTATGCATTATTGTTAATTCTACGTGTCTTGTTATTTGAAACAATTTTTGTTTTTCGCAGCTTGTGGTAGCAGCTTTGCACTTGCTGGTTATGTGCATATGTTTATAGATTAGATTACTTGTGCAGAGACATTTTCTCTGCATATTCATTAATTATTGTTTAATACTTAACTTATTATTTTGATTTGTTATACTTAGATTTAAATTTAGAATTGCTTTTGATTCGGTTAACTAATTTATTTGTACAGTATTTATTGGTTTTGCCTTTGGTATATCTTTGCCTTGGGCGAGTTTTGTTTGTCTCTTTGTGTTTTGTATATATATGTTTCTGCATTTCTTCTGGTTGACTGTTTCTCTTAATTTCTTGGTTGACTAGTTTTTCAGCTAAGATTTTAATTACTTATTTTGTAAATATTGTATATTTTACTCTCTGCTTATGCAGTGTAATTTGTTAATATGTTTACTGCTATGTTTCATATCGGTGACATAAGTATTTATTTATTATTTAACTTAATTTATTCTTTTAAGTGGCTATCTAATAGCCACTTGTACATTACCTATGTTCTTTCCTTGAGACTTTTCTTTTTCCCCTTGTCGGTGCAGGTTGGGCTTCCTTCCCGGCTAGGAGAATCTTTCTTTCAAAATTACAAGCCTTCAGGCTTCAAAATTTTACCTCTTCAAGCTCTCTCGCTTGTTAGATTTTCCAACTAGTGTTTTCCTCTTTCATATTTCTTCTTTTTCCTGAGAGAGTGTTTTTCTCACTTTTCTTCTTCTACTTTCTTTTCTCCTGCTTTATCCTCCCTATTCCTTATTTATTATAACCGGGATTCCACTTGTTGGAATCCCACTTAGTGTAATTTAGATAGTTCCTGGAGCGCCTCCACGTGGTTAAGTATATATGTGTGTTCATCACAACACACATATATACTTACACACACTTGCCGGTTATAAATAACCTACAGATGCTACAGCGGTATATAGGGGTAACCCTGGAGGCTGCAATCAATACAAGTGCAATCAATACTTGTCCCTTGTACACATTGTACTCCTCATATCCAAATTCCGCACCCCCTCATATCCGAGCAACACCACATCCCCACCATCCCAACAATGTCTACATTTATTATCTTGACCAGCACTTCAAATTCATCAAACTTATCCACTGTGCACTGATGCTGGGAGCATCCTGCTCCAATAGAAGCAGCATAAGAATCACTTTCACCTCTGCCTGCAGCTAATGTTAATCTATTAATTTATATATCTCCCCAAGCTACTTATTTTCCAACCCACCTTACACTGTCTTGAATCTCACCAGAGTCAAATAGATTGACAAGGCTCTCTCATCATATACTTCTGCCTACTGCATCTCAGCAGAATTGCGACAATCTCAAATTCCACCCTAACTCATGACTTGTTTCTTCAACATTGCCCTGTACTTATTAAATCTGCAGATCTCCCCACGCTGTGTTGCCCGATTAACTTAATGTCGTTAGTGCCAACATGTACAACAATATCACCCCCTGTTCCCTTAAATGATGATATATGCTCTACAATGTCATCAAGTTTTGCCCCTGGTAGACACACACACTCTGCTCCCACTCCAACCATCCCTCTGCACAACATTTGCAATGTGTTTCACACACTAACCTGCCATTGAGCTTGTTGTACAACACACTGCACCATTCGCTCACTATAAACATAATCCGTTACAGTTCTAACAGTGGGAGGTGGATTGACCCATTTGCCACCATACTTTGTGCATCATAACCACAGAAGGCCATGAGTATCTCCTATAATTATGCCCCTTTGAAACTCCATATCTTTACTACATTCCATAACTGCTACTTTATTACTTTAACTTGCATGACCAGATGTAAATTACCAGTGCTCTAGCATACAAAGCTGTTTGGCTTTTTATAGTGCAAGACATGTGGTATAGTCCGTTTCAGATAGGGTGGCCATAATTCAGTGATCTCTGAGTGTAATATATATATATATATATATACAGTATATATATATATATATATATATATATACACACTGAGTGATCACTGAATTATGACCACCTACCTAATACTTCGTAGGTCCTCCTTTTGCCCTCAGTACAGCAGCTGTCTGACTTGGCATTGATTCATCAAGATGTTGGAAGTGTTCGGGAGTAGGGCCAACCAAGCTGTGTGTAATGCAGTCAGCAATACAGGTATGGAGGTGAATGGTGTATCTAGACGCCTGATATGCTTTTCCATAGTGTCCCATAAATGCTCTATGACAGGGGTGGCCAACAAGTCTATTGCGGCTTTAATTTCGGTCAATCACGACGAATCTTAAATATATATATAAAATAGATTAGTCAAAATCGAAATATTATTATGCACCCCACTGCATATGCTTATTAAAATCCATTGAACCACATGACTATGCTTGTTGCCTCGCAGCCGCTAGGCTTGTCTAGTGAAAATTAGCAAAGTTACGTTGTGGAGCATAGTGTATGCATTGAATTCTTATTTAGCTTAGTTAATATTAATAACTGGACAGTACTTATACATTAATTTAATACCCTTTGATTTAAAATGAATACTACGAAAAAGAGTAAAAAGTATCGTTTTCATCAAATAGTAAAACGTATCATTTAATGATAAAAGAAACATGTTGTTTGATTTGCAATGCTTCCTTGGCTATACCCAAAAAAAACGAAATTTAGAAAGGCACTCCATGGTAAATACCAATCGGATTTTCTGCCTAATAGTGACCTTAGAAAAAATTAATTAAAATAACTTAAATTCAGTTTTCGCACATGATTTATTCGGGACATCTAATTTGCAATCTACAGCAGTAACTGTAGCATCATTTAAAGCAGGCCTAGGCAAACTATGACCCGTGGTCCGCCGCACATTTTTGTGCGGCCTGCGAGCTTTAATCATATTTTCGAAAAAAGTTTACTTATTTTATGCCTTTTGCGACGCCTTTTTGAAAAATAAATTTGTATATGTAATACATTACAGAATTTGTCGACTCGTAAATTGTTTTATCATCTCTGTATTGTTAAAATTGAGATAGAATTTGAAATTGTGCGCGCGAGCCAACGGGTGCTTTTATAACGGTATAATTTGAAAAATGTTTAACAGTAACAGAGTTGAAAAATGCTTAACAAGATATAATTTACAATGGAACAAAATGGTAAGCATAACAACTGACGGAGCAGCAAGTTTGACAGGTAAAAATGTTGGAGCATTAAAGAAAATTCAGGATAAAATTTGTGAAAATTATCCTGATTATAATTTAATTACAATTCATTGTATTATACATCAACAAGCATTATGTAAAAATGTGTTAAAAGTTGAACATGTCACATCTTGTATTATTAAACTAGTAAATTTAATACGATCGAGGGGGCCTGAAACACAGACAATTCGTTAATTTTCTTCAAAATATTGAATCTAAGTACACAGATATTCCTTATCATAGCCAAATTGGATGGCTTAGCTTAGGAAAAGTTCTTCGTCGAGTATGGGATTTTAAAGATGACATCATTCTATTTTTAAAAGTGAAAAATATTATGGACTTTCCTGAATTAACTGATAATAACTGGATTTGTGATTTTGGGTTTACCCTGGACATCGTGACACACTTAAATACTTTCAACACAGTGTTACAAGGGAAAAATTTATATCCCCATGATATGGTAAAAAGTTTGAATGGATTTAAATTAAAACGCCAGTTGTTCCTTCAACGTTTATTAATTAACAAGGTAGACCACTTTCGAAAAAATAAATTTGAAAAATATTGTGAAATTATCAATGCTTTGAATGACGACTTTTCACGAAGATTTGGTGACTTCCAAAAAATTGAGACAAGTTTGGCAATAGTGCGCGACCCATTTTCAATAGAAATTGATAGTGCACTGAGTGAACCACAACTCCAGATTATAGATCTGTAGTGTGATACCAATTTAAGGGAATGTCATGAGGAAATCTGTAAAGTTATAATACTCTTAATTCAGACGAATTCGACGAACATAAAGATTTTGCCCGAAAAATGTTGGTTATTTTTGGATCAACCTACATATGTGAACAAACATTTTCCACATGAATCTAAATAAAAATTCTTTACGATCAAGCATCACCGATGAACATTTACAAGCAGTTTTAAGAATCTGAACTACAAAATTAACACGCAAAATTAAAATGTTAAAAGATGTAAAACAGTTCCATTCATCTCATTAAATTCTTGGTTGTTAGAGAATAATTTTTTTTATGTTATATTTCTTCTTCATGATAACAAATAATATATATCTAAAAATAGTATTTTACGTGCGGCCCGCCTTCTTTTCGAATTCCTAATGTGGCCCTTCAGCCAAAAAGTTTGCCCACGCCTGATTTAAAGAGTCATCTTCTTTCAAAAAATGCAAACCATTTTCTGATGGTCAATTCATCAAAGATGCATTTTTATAAATAACAGATTCTCTTTTTGAAAAATTTAAGAACAAAAATGAAATTAAAAGTGCTCCTCAAGATCTGCAATTATCTCGAAATACTGTGATGCGACGCATCGAAAAAATGAGTAAAAATGTGAGCGAACAATTGCGTGCTGTATTGCTAATTGTCTCCTTTTCTTTACAACTGGATGAATCTACAGACGTCAGTGATACAGCTCAATTGCTCATTTCTGTTATGGTTTTTGATGATTCTGCCACTAGAGAAGAACTGCTGGGTGTGGTTTTGTGTGGTTTTGTTAAAAGAAACAACTACAGATCTTGATATATTTAACGCATTCAAAAATTTTATTGAAAAAATTAAATTACCACTATTTAAACTTGTATCAATAACAATAGATGGAACTAAAGCAATGACAGGGAATCTTAACGGATTCATCGCATTGTGACAATAGGATGATGAATTCCCACATTTTGAGTTCCCACTGTATCATCCACCAACAAGTGTTAGCCAGAAAAAGTTTAAATACTAAGTGTTATGGACATAGCTTTCAAAATCATGAATTCCAACAGAGGACAATCTGTTCAGAGGAGACTTTTCAAAATGCAACTCGATGAAAATGAACCAGATATGATATTACACAGATGTGAGGTGGCTGAGTCAGAGTAAATTTCTACAGAAATTTAAAAATTTGTTGATCAAAGGGGATCTTACAGACTTGCATAGAGAAGATTCTTTACAATTGGCCTTATCACAGTATATCCCCGATTTCGAAAGCTTGGCAGATGACATTAAGACACAAACTTCACATAGGTATGAATTTAAAACAAGAATTCTGAATTGTATTTAATTTTAAAATTTATAAACAACATTTTTCAATATGTGCTTAACTTTTTTAACCATTGTGCAATGATATTCTTGAGAGGGTAGATCTTGGCACATTTCGAAGAAAAAAAGTAGATCGCATCACAAATTAAGTTGGCCACCCGTGCTCTGTGGGATTGATATCAGTGAAGTTCAGAGGCCAATCGATATGCCGAAGTCAGAACTGTGTTCCTCAAACCATTCCTGCTCAGCAAGTGCCCGATGGCTCGGTGCATTGTCATCTTGAAAGACATCATCGCTATTCAGGAAAAAGTAACATAGCAGGGTGTACACAGTCAGCAAGCAGTTGACGATAGCAGAGACCAGTGATGTGTTGTTCCACATGCACCAGGGGTCCAAGTTCCTGCAAATGAAACATGTCCCACACCATACAACTGCCTCCACCAGCCTGCACTTTTGATACCATGCATGATGGATCAAGAGCCTCATGTTGTTGACGCCAAATCCGTACACGACCATCCACGGTGTGGAGTAAATAACATGACTCATTTGACCAGCACACTTTCTTCCAGTCTTCTAACATCCAACTTGCATGCTCCTTGCACCAGGCGAGTCTTTTATGCCGATTAACCTTGGTTAGGAGAGGATGCCGTAGGGGGTCGTCTGCTGGTATAGCCGATACGTGCGATGCATGGTCATGCCATATATTGTTCCGGGTTGGCCCATGTTGTATTGGGTAGTCAACTCTTCAACAGTGCTGCACCTGTTTGCCTGTACGAGTCGTCGGACCCACCGCTTGTCAAGCTCCCACAATCTGTCTTTTATCAAAGTCCGATAAATCCTTCCTTTTACCCATCACGCTCGGAATTTTACTTCCTACTGAACCACTGACACCTTATACATGCTAAGTAGGTCAACTAACTCCACACTCTCGTATCTCATGTGGTCAACTGGTCAGATTCCATAGGGGTGGTCATAATTCAGTGATCACTCTATATATATAACCAATAAATAAAACAGTTTAATTCAATTAATCACTCTTGAACCGTGTGAAATTAATAATACTAAAAGTACAACACTAGTTTTAGCATCGTTATTGTCACCTCTGGCTTTCCAAGGTGAAACTAGGTTTGTTTAATATTTATTTTTATTAGTCTTCCCCCCCCCATTCTCTTATGTTAACAGTAGTAGTAGTAGTTTTCAAATACATGGTATGCTTTAGTTTCAGTATTATTAATTTCACATGGTTCAAGAATGATTTATTTACTACTAGAAGCTATTAGGAATTAACTGATGTACCATGGTCCTTTTTCAGGTAACTGACAAGTGCACAAGAAAATTCTTGGAAATTCTCTTGCAGCCAAGTCTGCTATACTATATTTCTTGATATTTGTAATCAGTTCAGTAAAAAAATACAACTGTATTTTATTAATGTAGTGCAGAAGAAGGGGAAAAAAAAAAAAAAAAAAAAGCTTTAAAAATATTCCTGCTTTTCACAACCACCTCTTGTTTCTTGCCAGATTTAAAAAAAAAAAAAAAAAAAATCCGTTTTATTCTGTCTACAAATAACAAATCTCTAACTTTTCAAAAGTCAAAACTGGGCAGCTATGCTTACGGTCAAGTTTGCTATAAAGATTTTCAGAAAAGTTAAATATGTAATAAGTTAAAAAATTATAGTTTAATAAAAAAGATTTTTCTACTATTTATCTAAAAAATATGTGTATTCATTTTTAGGGTGGAGTTTCAAAGCAAATTTTATGGTGGACAGGGCTATATGTTTGTTCCATTTGCCTTTGAGACCATTTTAGAAGCAGCTGCTGTTGAAGAGTAAATATCCTGAAAGACTAGTTTATTTTTTAATTAACTTAGTTTTTATTATTGTTACAACAAAAGCATCGTAGGAAAGGCTATTTTAATTTGCAGTATGATAAAAATTGAATTTGCTCATTTTATATATTAATATCTATTCCATAATGAACTTATAGAAACAAATTCTCTTCAAGATTATACATGATGGTTTACTTATATGTGACAGGGATCAAAGACAAGAAAGTTATAATCACTATTACCAAGGATGGAAATAAGTAATTCAAAATTACAGTTAGCCTTAAAAAGAACATCTTCTAGTATGCTTTATTATGGTGAATTTCAGATTTTATCATCACACACACACACACAGTGGTACCTCGGGTCACGAACTTAATTCATTCTTTGACTCCATTCCCGAACCGAAACAATTTTTCCCATTGAAATTAATGCAAATCCAATTAATCCGTTCACCCGCCCCAGAAACATATTGCTTTTTGACTTTTTTATAGATTTATGTGTGGCAAAAATATATAATATAAAATATACAGTAAAACTTTACCTTTGTGGTTGATAGTTGCTGGCACAGGTAGATGGAGGAGGAAGAAGACTACTCTTTCGAAGGAGAGTCCCATTCCATAATAACGTTGGGCATTTCTGGTGTTTTTTTCTCTTGTTTGTATCCTGGGAAGTGGTTCTATTGCTGGCTCAATGGCTGGTGTTTTCACAAGATAACGATCCAGAGACATTTGTCTTTTTCTTTGTTGGATAATTTTCCGAAAATGGGACATCGCATTGTCATTTAAAATGTCCACTGCTCTGCTGATCACAGTTTTGTTAGGGTGATGCTTCTCAATGAAAACATGCACTTCACTCCATTTGCTACAAATTTTTTGATCTCATCACTTGAAACATGTACCTCCTCCTCTCCTGAGTGCTCCTCCTGCATAACTTTCATCTGTTCACGTTGCAACTCAAGTTCTTCTGTGTTGAGTTCTTGTCTGTGGTCCTCCACCAGCTCCACCACATCCTCCTCGTTGACCTCCAAGCCCAAACTCTTGCCAACGGTCACAATCTCGTTTACCAGAGTTACATCCGTCTCCTCGAAGTCTCTATCAGGCATACAACCTGGCCAAAGTCTCCTCCAGGCAGATTGAAACGTGCAGTTAGACATTGTTCCATGCCTTGCCAATAAGGTTTATGCAGTGGAGGATATGGAAGTGATCCTTCCAAAAATCACGCAGGATCAAATCTGTGTTGTTGGTCACCTGGAAACACGTGGAAAAAAAGAGCCGTTGGAAATTACTTGCTGGTCCATGGACTAGATGAGAGGAGTGGTGTTAGGAGGCAGAAATCTGACTTTTATGAAATTATATTGAACATCAAGGTCTTCCATACATGGAGAATGGGCAGGAGCGTTGTCCATAACCAGCAGACACTTAAGGGGCAAATTATTTTCCTCAAGGTATTTCTTGACAGTTGGGTAAAAACTTCAGTCAACCACTCCATAAAAAGTAATCTTGTTACCCAAGCCTTGCTATTCGCTCTCCACAATACCGGAAGTTTACCCTTTAGCAGTTTATTGCATTTAAAAGCGTGCGGATTTTCAGAGTGGTGAAATAAAAGAGGCTTAATCCCCACTTGCATTAGTGCACAATAAAAGTGTAAGCCTGTCTTTCATTGGTTTGTGACCAGGCAGTGACTCTTGGGTTATGTAGGTGTTTCTTGGCATTTTTTTTTCAAAAAAGTCCCGTTTCATTGCAATTAAAAACTTGATGTGGTACGTAACCTTTAGAATTGATAAAGTTTGCAAATTCTTCCACATAGGCATCTGCTGCTTTTTTGTCCAAACTAGCTGCCTCTCCAACCCTAACAATACTATGAATTCCAGTTCGTTGACGAAACTTCTCGAACCAGCCTCTACTTGTTTTAAATTCGTCAACGCTAGCATCACTAGGGCTAAAAGTAAAGCTTTCATGCATATTAGGGCCTCGCTAACACTATCTCCAGCAAGCTGCTTTTCATTAATCCAAACTAACAATTTTTCTACTTCTTCTAACACTTGAGACCTTTCCTTCATTAACATAGTCACTCCTTTAGCCACATCAGCCGTCTTTAGCGTATCTTTGTTCTTTAAGATAGTACATGTTGTACTGATCAGAAACACGAACATGTTTAGTTATTATTTCCTTCTTCATTTCTACTGTAATACGCTTAGGCTTCTTTACACCACTGTCACTAACACTTTTCACTTTCTTGGGAGCCATCATCATCATCAGCCATTTTCAATCCACTGCAGGATGAAGGCCTCTCCAGCAACTTTCCAGTTCCTTCTGTTTTGAACACTGGCCATCCATTTACTACCCACAAACTCATGAATTTCATCTATCCATCTCTGCCTTTGTCTTCCAGGTTTTCTTCTAGCTCCTCTTGGATACCATTCTGTTATTTTCTTAGTCCATCTGTCATCATGTCTTCGAGCTATGTGTCCTGCCCAAGACCATTTTAGTTCTTTAGTTTTGATAAGAATGTCCTTTACTTGAGTTTGCTGCCTAATCCATGTGTTTCTCTTCTTATCTAACAGTCTGATTCCCAATATAATTCGTTCCATTCTTCGCTGTGTAGTTCTCAGCTCCTCTTCCATTCTTTTGGTGAGTGCCCAAGTTTCACTTTCATAAGTCATGGTGGGGAGTATACATTGGTTCATTATTTTACGTTTCAGACAAACTGGGATATTGCTCTTCAGTATGTGACTATATTTCCTGAATGCTATCCATCCAAAATTTATTCTTCTCTTGACTTCCAGCCATTTATCATTATTACAGCTAATAACTTGTCCCAGATAAGTATATGACTCGACCTTTTCAATTACTGCTCCTTCAATCATTATTTCCCTTTCCGTGACATACTTGTTCATCATTACTTTTGTTTTAGCCATATTCATCTTTAGTCCAAAATCCTTACTAACTGTGCATAACTGATTAAGATTTTCCTCTAATTCTTTGGGATCGTGGCTTATAACCACAATGTCATCTGCAAATCGTAAATGGTTTAGGTACTCTCCGTTCACATTGACTCCTTTCTGCGACCAGTCTAATCCTCTGAAAGCTTCCTCAAGGGCAGCAGTAAACAACTTCGGAGATATTGTCTCCCCTTGTCGAACTCCTTTCTCAATTTTAAATTTATTACTGTCTTTGTCTAGTCTAATAAAGGAGGTAGCACTCTCATATATTTTCTTCAAAATCATAATATATGGGGTATCTATGCCTTGTCTTTCCAGTGCCCGAAACATTGCCTTATGCTGTATGGAGTCAAATGCCTTTTCATAATCCACAAATGCCAGGCATAATGGTGTTTTATATTCATTTGCTTTCTCCATTAGCTGTGATATGACATGAAGGTGATCCATAGTTGAGAATCCTGTCCTAAAGCTAGCTTGCTCTTTCGGTTGATTCTCATAAAGTATTCTTTCTAATCTGTTAGAAATGACCCTTGTGAACAACTTGTAGATGTGGGATAACAAGCTAATTGGTCTATAATTTCCAACTACTGATTTATTTCCTTTCTTATGCAGCAAAACTATGGTTGCATTATTCCACTGCTTAGGCGTCACACCTTTTCTAATGCACTTTGTGAAGAGCCTTGCCAGTTTTTGTGTTATGTCTCTTCCTCCCAATTTTAACAACTCTACAGTAACTTCATCTTCCCCCGGGGCTTTCTGATTCTTCATTTTCTTCAATGCATGTTCTACCTCATCAGGAAGAATATCGGGTATGTTGTATGTGTTGCTACTTTGCAATCCATCTTCCCCACTGCTCGTATCATTCCCTCGCTCTTTGTATAATTCTCTATAGTAGTCTTCTGCTATTTGAATTATGCTTTCTCTGCTGTTTATAAGTACACCATCGCTATTCTTCAGTTTCAGTATCATTTGTCTTTCTGTATTATTGCTCATGGCTGCTGATTTAAATCCTTTGTTTTCCCTTAATGCTTGTTTTACTTTTCTTGTGTTAAATCTTCTTATGCCCTCTCTGAGTCTCTTTCTAATGGCTTTGCATAACTCAGTATACTGAATTTTCTCCCTGTCTGTGTTTTTCTTGCTCTTCATTTGTCGTCTTCGGTTCATCATGACAAGTGTTTCTTGACTAAATTTTCTTGGCCAATCCATCTTCTTGGGCTTTATCACTTTCAGAAAGTTGTAATATTCCTCGTCGATATGTTGGTCCTGAGCAGTCTGCAGAAGCTCAAACTTGTTTTTAAGTTCCAGTACATACTGCTTTTTCTCCTCCTCTGTTATCTCAAAGACCTTTGTATTATTTACTCGAGTCAGTTTTTTCCTTTCCTACATCTATATCAAATGTACATCTTACCATTCTTTGATCACTTCCAACGTTTACCTTATTCAGGTCAGTAACATCATTCACAATATATCTTCTGTTAGTGAGGATGAAGTCGATTTCATTAGTTGTTAATCCATTTGGACTCTT
This sequence comes from Mastigoproctus giganteus, assembly GCF_048544385.1. Classification (NCBI taxonomy): domain Eukaryota; kingdom Metazoa; phylum Arthropoda; class Arachnida; order Uropygi; family Thelyphonidae; genus Mastigoproctus; species Mastigoproctus giganteus. The sequence continues at coordinate 38,855,545 of NC_143588.1, forward strand.
CCATGTCCACTTTCTGTTCACCCTTTTCTTGAAAAAAGTGTTCATTACTGACAGTCCTTGAGATTCTGCAAATTCCACAAGTCTTTCACCTCTTTTATTTCTTTCACCAATTCCAAAATTTCCTCTTTCTGCGCTGTTTTGCCTTTTTCCAACCTTAGCATTGAAGTCCCCATAATAATAGTGTAGTGGGTTTTCTGCTCATCTAGAGAGCCATAATGAGGGTTAATTTAATGCAAAAAGCAAAAAAAAAAAAAAATTGTATCAAGAACAACGCAATGACAAACAATGTTCAAAGCGCGCAAACCTGAGTACAACTGATGCTGTTCGCGAGCCGGAAACATGGCACCAAAGCCATGTTTGTGCACCGATGCATTGTTCGTGACCCGAGGTACCACTGTATTTGAATAATGTTTGAAATAGTTGAAAACTGAATCTTTCATAATAAAAAGGTAAAGCAAACATCATATTCCTCTACATGATGCATGAAGATAATAAAAATAATGCCAGCTGCTGGTATTATTTTTTTAATCATCATTCTAATTTATTTTTATATACATAACAAGTTAATCTTCCTTCAGGCTCACCTTTAGAAAAATAAAGAAAAAGAAAACAGTTATTTGATTTGAAGCAGATGTTCCCTTTCTTACCATTAATTAAAATGACACACAGAAACTTTTGAAAAGAAATCTATTTTACATATTTTAAATAAATCTGTATGATTAAAAATCTTAAATGTTTTGATATCAAATGAAATGTCATACTATTGTTATCATAATTTATATGATGTTATAACAGTTTATAAATGTTTGTGTGTGTGTGTATATGCACTGCTGTATTTTCAAGAAGGCAGAAAATAAAATTCTTATTCTTCAAATAACCCTTTTTTTTTATGTTAAATTGTTCTATAAACATCTTTATATCTTTTATTACTGGTATAAGCTTATTTAGATACTGACATACAAATTTGAATAATCCTAAAAGACACAGATAAGCTGCCATATTCATCAACTTAATACTTGTTTTCTCATTCAACTAGAAATGAAAAGAACATTCAGAAATTACACCCTACATTATGAGCCAAGTCAGATCATGTCAAATAGTTTTGTTTATGCTCCTTATATGTTTGTACACTAATAAATATAATTAAATTGTTTTCTATTTAATTTTTTAAGTTCTGACTTTTGCACAGATTATCAGTATATTATAATGATACTGTGCACCAATTGGTATTTTTTAGTGAAAGAAGGCAAGAAATAGTTAAATTAGTGCACTCTGAAAGTTTATTCTTTATTCTGATGCTATACTAGATAATAATAAAAAATATCTTTATTAACATCAGTCTTGCTATCCAAAGATATTAGAACCAAATATCAGGAGTTGCAGCCAAAATTAAAGCTGTAACCAAAAATCTCAAAAAAAATTAACACAGGTGCTGACATGCAATGCATTTTTTAAACATACACAGCTATAATGAAGATATATTTGCAGCTATTTGGTACACGGGGGACCCTCCCACCACCGGCGGAGGGGGAAGGAGGTGGGAAGCCACCAGGCAAGGGAGCCCGGTGAGATCGCCAACAGGTGTCTGCAGGAAAACTATACGGCCGTGCTGGTGGTGTCTAATCTGGTATCATGTTCGAGTTGTTATCCGTGGGACCAGGGTCCCGTCCATGTTAGTCCTTTACCTTAGTGTGGTTTATTTCCTAAGCCTTGCAGTTCTCAGGAATGTGTCTTGTTCACATAGACCCAGCTGTGGGGTGTCTAAGTTTGGTAGTCATCTCCATTTGTCATTCATGGAACATGGATCCCATCCATGTTAGTCTACTTTGGTATAGTTTGTTTCCTGAATTTTCTAATTCTTGGGGGGTTGGTCATTTCTGGTCCCAGTCCAAGCGAGTTGAAGAACAGATGTTCTTTGGTTATAATGGTAGTGGGTTGCGGTGATTTGGTTTCTCCTCCTTGGGAACAGTGCCTGTGCGTAATCCGAGAAGGCTTGATACTCCTCCTTTGTGTCAAAGAGGTGATGTTCTTGTCCCTGTGGTAAGTAGTGTATCCTGGTGAATAAAAACACCACGTAGGTCTCCTTGAACCGGCAGTCATACATGAGGTGCTGCCAGGTCTCCAGTCCCCCACAAGTGCAAGTTGGATCATCCTGAATCCCAAGTAGAGACAGTTTAGCATTAAGAGTCAGTTGCGTCCAGTTAAGAGGTAAGTTACCTGTAGAGAACCAGTTTGGTGAGGTTGGATAGTTTTATTCAATATTGGATAGAAACTTTGTGATCTTGCCCTTTTGAGAGCTGTGCTCCACCTTTCCTGCCATGCCTGCTGCAGGTGAGTTTGTATCCTCTTCTTTTCCTTTCCACATTTCTGTTGCTGGTTAGGTCAATAGTGAACCCCAGAAAAGTCTGTGGGGTACCTTTCTCTAGGTAGAACAGTAGGCCACTACTTATGGTTTCTTCTAAGTCCAGCGGGAGAGTGCCGGCAAGCACCTGCAAAGCATGGGTGCTCACCATGCGGCAAGCGCGGGTGATGGTTAGGATAGATCTGTGAATTTGGTCTGTGATACATCTATTTACTGCTGTTGTAGTATTTTTGAAACCATGTGCCGGATGCATAGGCGATGATCAGAGTGAAGATAATTTTGTAGAACAGTTGGAGGACTCGCTTTTTCGAGCCCCATTCTTTACATGTGACCCTGGCAACCATGGCTGCATAGCGTCTTATTTTTCCACGGAGATATTTCAGATGGTCCCGAAATGATAGGTTTTGGTCCAATATTTCAGTTGGTTGGGGAATTTGATTTTTTCCTGCCCAATTTTTATTTGCCTTTAGTAGGATGGAGTTTGTTTTTGTGGGAGATATTTTGAGTTGGTTTTGGTTTGCCCATTCTTGGAGAGTGGTCAGGGCCCGATTTGCGAGGACCTCTTGAGTTTGCCTGTATCGTCAGAATGAGATCGTCCGCAAATGACTGAAATTGTACTTCGTGGAGATCAATGTTAAGAAAGGTGTCCAAGACGATATTCCACAGTAGTGTGGGCCAAGGAACGAACCTTGAGGGCAGCCCCGATGGACTTGTCTGGAGAGTGTGGTGACTTTGATGGTGTTCGAGAGGTTTTCCAGCATGTTGGTTTCGCGCAGCCTCACCAGGACCCTCGGCCACCAAAGTGAGTTGAACGTGACATCCACAGCTATCATTAGGAAGTACTTTGTATTACCTCTGTTTACCTTGGTCAGGAGGTGAGTTAGGTCGTTCCTGGGGGAGGTTCCTCGCCTGAAGCCTAATTGGTTTGCTGAAGGCAGGCCAGCCTCATCATAGTAATGTTGGATCCGTGTGTAGAGAGTCGTTCAACTAGCTTAGTGATAACTGTCAAAAGTGCAATGGGCCAGTAGAAGTCCGAAAGGTGTGGTGGCTTTGTTGGATTCTTTAGGATGAGTTTAACATTCGCCATCTTCCAGGAAGTCGGGAAGGTACCTTCACCGAGACAGAGGTTATATAGGTTTAAGTTCGGAGCGTACTGTACCATTTTTTTTTTTTGATAATTTTGGGTTCCAGTTGGTCCTGTCCAGGGCATCTATTTCCCTTTATTAGGACTGCTGCACTGCAATGGGTGAAAGAGTGCTCTTTTGTTGTCGTTTGATGAGTCTCAGCCTGGCAAACTCGGGTCTGTCCTGTTCTCATTGTTTGTATCTCTGGATGAAAGGCAACGTCAAGGATATTGTTGATTGAGTGTTCCCAAGTTATGTATCCTTGGGGAATTTTAGTGGCTTCGACTGCTTCCCCTCTGGGGAGTTTGTTGGTGACGAGCTTGTATACAAGTCCCCAAGGGTTCTTGTTTCCAGTGGTGGAGACCAGGTGCTCCCAGGATTGGTTTTTGCTTTCTATAATTTGTGCTGTATAGGTGTTTCTCGCCTTTGTGGCTCTGACGTAGGGTTTCAATTTCTGCCACAGGCCAGGAGTGCCTGGCTCGCTGGAAGACCTTTCTTCTTTCCTGCACCTCCTTCAGTCACTGGAGGTTTTGATTCCACCAGGGCACTGCCCCTGGTGTCAGATTTTTTCTTCCTGATGGCTGTGCGCTGGCTTGTTTTATGATTTTAGTCGTTTTAATTTGGAGGATTCTTGGGTCCTCGATACGCTGGAATTCTTTGTCGTATGCTATTCTGTAGGGAGGTCTCAAAGAGTTCCCAGTCTGCCTTTACTATGGCATATCTATGGGCGGTTTGTCTGTTCACAGGTACTGTGGCCAGTGATTTGTTTGTTTAGACTGAACGTGATGGCATGACGATCAGACATCCAGGCCACACAGACGGTCCAATTGAAAATGTTGGCAGCATTCCTCGTTGCCATGGTGACGTCTATAGTGGCCTCCCATAATATGTTGCAGAGTGTAGGCAGATTATTGGATATTTTGTACAGTTAATGTTGAGGCTGCCAGGAACTCTTCCAACCTGGTACCCTGTCTATCTGGGGTATGGCTGTGTCACATTGGTGAAGTCTGCTCCAATGATTTTTGAATTTGGGAGCATATCGCTAGCCACGATATGCTAGCGTATCTACCTTACTGCAAAGTCAATATCCTCACCCGGACGGCAGTAAAGGGCTATGACATAAAGCACTCCCAAGGCAGTGGTGAGCTGGGCACATGCAGCCCAAGATGTGCATAGCTGAGTGATTTTGATCACCATTACATCTGGGTTTCTTACCAAGATTGCTGCCCACGGGGTGTCATCCCCCGTTTGGACTACCTTGTATGTTATGGGATAGCCCCTGACAATCTTCATATGTACATATGGTCAATGTTTGCTTCTTCCGCCTTCGTGCGGATTTGGTCTTGGCTCTATGGCATTTATCTCCATGAATTTAACCTCTGTGATGTTATATTTTTTAGGACATGTTCCCATAGTTGAGTCTTGATTGGAATAAACTCTTGGCTTTGAGGTATATAGGACATTGACCATCTCTGATTGAATGTGTGCTATCTAACTTTAAACTCTTGAAGTTTGCACAGGTTCTGTCAGTGTTTTTGTTTGGGCAGTCACTGAAGGCCTGACCTTTTGCCGAACAATGCCCGAACTTGGGAATTGTCTGAGTGCATGTGTGGGTTGTATGCCCAAATTTGCAGCACCTGTAACATTTGGGCAGTCACATGCTCCCAAAAGTGGTGACTGTCCCAGTTAACAGAACCTCCATGACATGGGCACGAGTTCAACAACCCAGTTCTGGTGGCTTCCATCCCTTGACTTAGTTATATACTTGGGCGTCACTGGGTCTTCCTTATTCCTGTCGAGAAATATGGCCTATAGATTTCTTTGGAATAGCTCTCTGATAGTTGGCCTGGGGTAAGGTCTTTGGCCAGGTCATATATTGATTGAAGGGTCTCGTTTTTTTGGCGCAGCAGCGGTTAGTCCTAGTTCAGGTATTTTTGGATTTTTTATTATTCTTTGTGCTTCCTCTCTTGTTTCCGTTTCTATCTGTAGTCCAACGTTCCTTGATTTCCTTACGGCCTTTATTCTTGTTGTCTTAAATTCTTCATTTAGGTTAGTCATTATTTGCAATTTGAGTTGTTTTCTGGACTGGTTGTTGTCGGGTTTTGTTGGTCGCAGGACCACTAAATGTTGTTCTTTAGGTAAGGTCTTTTTTTTCGGGTTCGGGTGCTTTGCCAACCACTATCGAGTCACTTGCTGGTGTTCTCAGTGTTTGTGCATACAATGGAGTGCGTTGTAGCATATTTTTGTCTCTATCCATGTTTCGTGCTTCCAATATTGCTCTGCCTTCTGTAGTTGGCCGAATGTGTTCATTAAGATGGTTTTGAGTTTATTTCATTGGTGTAAGATTTCTGCTTGTAGTACGGATGTTATTCTGCTGCTGTTTTCCTTCATCAAATTTTCTAAGGCCATTTCGCAGCAGTAATGTTTGCTCTGGAATGGTTCCATTTGGTAGGGTCGGATCAAGTTTAGCGTTTTCTGACGGCTTGGGTTGCTCGTCTGTCGCTCCTGGGTGTTCATACTGATCCTTTATTTTGCTGCCACTCCGGGGTTTACCGGTCTGATTTTGGTACTTTTCCATTTTTATTTTTTCTTTTGGCAATTGGTCTATGATCCTCGGCCTCTTCCTGTCTCTCTTCAGTTTGGCTGAGGGAGCTGATCTCAATGACTTCCGTGTCGTTTTTCAGCATAATCGGAATTGTCCAGTTTATTAGTATTAGTAATGGCCACATGATGCAAGAAAACCTATGGCTTATGCTGCACCAGCATTAAAAAAAAAAAAAAAAACGAATAAAACAATGATAAAAAAAAAAAATAATAATAATAAATAAATAATAATGATTAATAAAAGAAAATGAAATTAAACCTATCATCCTATGCGTTTCCCTCACCCAAAGGTACTATCCAGATGACCTTTGAATTTCCCCAAACTCAGCCTCTACCACCCATGTATGCAACTTATTCCAGTAATTTTTAACTCGCTTGCTAAAATAAAACTTCCTGCAGTCCAATCTAAACATTTCCCCCTGTAACTTGAATTTATGTCCCCTAGTTCTAGCATCATTTATAATCTTGAAAATTTCGTCCTCATTCATTTTACTGATGCCTCCACAGCCTTAAACACCTCAATCAAATCTCCTCTAAGGTGTCTAGCTTCCAAACTCTGCAACCCACATACTTGAACACAGTATTCCAAGTGTGGTCTAACAAAAGCCTTATATAATGGGATTATCATGTCCCTGTCTCTACTTGCAAAAGTTCAATAGATCATCAATAGGACACCATGGGCCTTCCTTGCAACCTGTTTACAATGCTGAAAGAATTTCATGTCAGACTGTATCGTAATACCCAAGTCCCTTTCCTCCAGTACTGGGTTTAGTTCAACTCTACCAAGTGAATAAATTATTTTGGGATCACTGTTTCCCAGGTGTGGATTAAAGCATAGCTGCCAGTTTTCTGACCATTCCTGAAGTCTATCTAGGTCTCTCTGAAGAAGCTCAGCTTGGCAGTGATCATTAACTACACTACCAATTTTAACATCATCTGCAAATTTAGACATCACGCCCTCTAGCCCTTCATCGATGTCGTTTATGAAAATTAAAAACAGTGGCCCTAATACTGATCCTTGGGGAACCCCACTTCTTACATCAACTCAATCTGAGGAATAGCCATTTATCACAACCCTCTGCCTCCTGCCCTGCTATCCATCTAGGGCTTTTCCCAGTGATTCCAACCTGTTCCAGCTTATAAAGCAACCCCTCATGTGGGACTGAGTCAAAAGCTTTGCTGAAATCTAAATAAACAATGTCGAAATTATTCCCTAAATCCAGCCCGTGAGTGACCCTTTCGAAATAGCGAACCAGATTTGTTAAACATGATTTTCCCTTTACAAAATCATGCTGAGTATCCTTGAGAATTTCAATTCGATCCAAATGATCCTGAATTCCACCCTTGATCATTGCCTCCATGATTTTCCCTACCACTGAAGTCAGAGTGACAGGTCGATAATTTCCAACTTCACTTTTAGAGCCACCCTTATGTATGGGAGATACATTTGCACTTTTCCAATCCAAGGGAATCTCTCCAGAGTCTAGTGATGCTCGCATAATTAGCCTCAATGGTTCAATACACTCACTTGCCGCCTCCCTTACGATTATAGGATATATTACATCAACTCCAGGAGCCTTACTGGTCTGTAGGCTTGAAATATTTTTCATTAAATAATCTTGCAAAATTTCAATATCATTAATTAGATATTTTTCAACTTCGCTCCCACAATTTCCCATCGCCACAAAAGGTTTTTCATTTGTAAATATCGATGCAAAATAACTGTTGAGTTCATCTTCAACGGCAGCTGGTGTATTTAATACTATCCCCTTTCCCTTATGTAAAGGTCCAATCTGGCTTGTCCTGCTCTTCTTGGCATTTATATATGTGAAGAATTCCTTATCCCCCCTCTTTGCTCTGTTTGCTAGTGATTTCTCATATAACTGCTTTTGCCTATCGAACCTTTTCTGTGGTTCTATTACAATCATCTTGTAGTTGTTATAGGCTTCAGTACTTTTTATTGCTCTGTAACCTTTCCATGCCACCTTTTTCTGCTCAAGTAATGTGGCAACTTCACTATTCATCCAACTTGGAACCCTCCTTGGGGAGTATTTTTTTAATGGCAAATACGCATTCATGGCATCTGTGATTGTTTTAAAAGCATACCACAGTTCAATGATATTCATTCTCTGTTCGATATCTACCCAGCTAATAGAGGCCATGTAGTACCTTAAGGCATCGTAATTTCCTTTTCTGAAATTAAAACCCATTCCTTTGCCTTTTACTACTGCTACCTCTACTGTCAGCCCTGTTATGTCATCTGATTCACGGGTGATGATGACGTCTAGGATATCCTTCTCTCTAGTACTTTCCCTGACATGCTGATACACATAACAGTCATCTAGTTGATTTAAAAATTTTGCTCCCCTTAAAAAGGTTTACTCCAATCAATTAGAGGCAAATTGAAATCACCCATAATAAGACATTGACACTTACTTGCCCATTCTATTTGCATGTAGAGGCTTTCGTCATAATCTTCACAATCACCTGGTCTGTAGATTATTCCTACTCGCATTATACCTTTGTTTCAAACTATCTCATACCATAGAGATTCTATACTAGCATGTGAAACGTCTGAATCTGTGAAAGCTATCGTCGCACTCAGGCTGCTTCTGATAAGAAGCATTACCCCACCACCCCTTCTATCTACCCTATCCTTCCTAAATACATTATACAAGCTGTACTGAAACTCACTATCTCCAATTTACAGGTGGCACCACGTCTCCGTAAGCCCCATTACGTCCGCGTTACTTGTTTTAACCACCAGTTCGAATTTGCTCATTTTATTGATGACACTTCTATCATTACTAAAACAATTAAGACTTACTGTTCTTGTATATTTAACAACCCTAACACAACCCTTGGAAGTTTTTTAGGCTCTTCCCTGGCATTAGCTACCCGCTCACTTGACACATTTCTGGTCCCAGAACATCTAGATAATATGTCCAGTTGGGTAACAGATTAGAACTCATGAGGTTTGTGCAAGTTACTTTGACCAATATTATCAGATAAACGCGTGTCAGTATTACCCACATCCCCCCCCCCCAATTAGTTTCCTAACTTAAAGGTATCCTTAATACTGGCAAAAACTTTTGCACCACCTTTGTTTAAGTGTATCCCGTCTACAAAACAAATTCCTTCTACCTACAAGTGTGGGCCATGCTGATAGAAATTTCTTCCCCTAAAGCCTTGCAGAGTCCTTCAAGTCTTGAGTTAATCCACAAGGCTTTTAACATATAATCCCTCCTATCGTGTCTGGGCAGAACTGCAGACACATAGACATTGCGGCCTAGCTCGTGGCATTTCCTCAGCATGGTCCTGTATTTTTCCAACAGATCGTGTACGTTTAATGTCATTTGTCCCCAATATTCTCTTTACCCCCCTTAAAATCTGACAATCTTGGTGACATCATTAATAGTTGCTCCCGGCAGACATACCCTGGTTCTGTTATCCTTATTACAAAAAATATTCCCCGATTCCCTGACAATGGAATCTCCTAATAAAACAATGTCCTTTTTAACCAGAGTAGTTTGCACTTGGTTTTTCTGTTTGAGTCCCGAATTGGGTCTTGAGTCCCTGACGAGCTCCCAGATGAATTATTCTCGAGGGCAAGCACCCGGTTTTTTTCATGGACTCAAATTGTTCCATCAGTGCACCAAATTGTGATTTAAGATCGGTGCACTCCTTACATCAATTACAAAGAAAAGAATCCCCAGGTGAGCTGTGATTAGTAGTGGCATGTGATACAAGAAAGCAAGTGTATGAGCCTATGCAGCGAGCCAAAAAAAAAAAAAAAAATCACACCATTCCCTCCAAATGCCTGTCCAGTTCCTCCCATCAACTTCCACAACAGATGGAAGTTTGTTCCAGCAATTAGTCACCAGGTCGACCTTGGAAAACATTCCACAGTTCTGCAACGGATTAAATCATGACTCAGCCGTAAATCCCCATCGACTATTTCCATGTGAGTCACAATACCATGTGATGTGTTGAAGGCAGATCTCGTAACTACCATTATAAAATTAGCTAAATATCAATGAAAATTAACTTTAAAAAATTATATAATATTGTTAAAATCAAACAGTTACAGGAAAACCTATAACAAAATCATCCAACAATATCTAAATAAATCAAATATTTAAAAGCACTAATCAACAGTAATCCAATCCACTTAACTGAGGAGCCCTGACGAAGCATGTCGGCTCACCTCGAATGCCAACACTATGAATGCCACACCGTTTTCTTACACAGGTCTCTTCGGGAGTCACTGAATGGTGCCTCACACGAGTCTGTACGTTAATTTGGAGAGGTACACTACTGTCTGTTTTTTCCTTCCCCCACCAAAACACGGGGGGGACGGCTGAAGGTAGAAATTCCCCTAGAACGATGGGGAAAACTTTCCTTAGTGGTTTTTAAGGACCCGAAAGATGGTCAGACCAAAAAAGTTGGGAAATGCACAAAAGAGAGAAGTTCCACTTCACCATGAAAGTTTATGGCAGAGAGGGGGGGCCGGGAGGAACAGTCACTGAATGCATAGTTTGCAATTAAAGGTTAACTCAGTCACAAGAAAGTTGGGGCTCTCGTTGAGCCCAGGGTACACTAGTGTGTGTGGGGGGGGGGGAAATCCTTCGCCAGTCAAGGACCAGATCCTAGCACGGCAGCCGCGTTATACCGGAGCACTTCTCTATTTTCCCTCCGCGAGCCACATGGTGATCATAGTCTCGCAAACAAAGGAAAACAGAATAACGCTATTATCTGGGGTAAATCCCAATAGAATAGCAAAAGTTTCCCACCAAGGCACTCCAATAAGGTTAGTCTTCTTGTGGGAATACATTGCAGCACTTACACTGCTAATTATATTTTATTTTATTTTTTCTAATTTCTGTAGAGCGTCGAACACGTATGCACTAAACAGTGGCCATATTGGCATTCTCACAGGAGAAGTGAGCAGACTAGTTAGCGTTGAGTAATTAATGCATTGAAACACACAATATCCATAAACTCGTCACATTGTTCTTCGTCCTTAAAAACTTTGTGCAGAAAATCCAAGCTATAGCACAAGTTAAAATCACCAATTTATACTGAAATTAATGGAGCAGTAATTAGCACGTGCACACTGAATGTGCTATATTAGCAATAGCTAATGTGATTTTTAAATTTTTAGCTTCATTAGCGACGGGAAGAGGGGGGAAACAGGAAAATTACATTTTCCTGTCTGGCGCTGCCATTTTTAATTTTAAAATTATATTTTAAACCTACCCATTGAGCTCTTTCCAGCGGTGTATAATAAGCTATAGGTTGTCGAAAACATTTTGTCTCCTCCCATTTACTCCTCCATTTATGGAGTTTACCCAGATATGAAATTTTCTGAGCAATGCAGACAGGCTGCCAGGGCAGGTCATGGAGTTTTGTCAATGATATATAGAAATTTTGCTAGCAGGGAGAAGGAGGTAAGGCAATGGTCAGGCCACGCCTTGAGTACAGGTCTGGAGGCCTCATTTTAGGAAGGGTGTAGATTTACTTGAGCGTGTACAGAGAAGGGGAACAAGATTGGTGAGGGGAATGAAGGGAAGCTCTTATCAAGAGGAGCTTAAGTTCTGCAAATTGCAGTGGCTGGAGACTAGGCACCTGTGCGGTGATCTGATTGAGGTGTATAAGGCCTTGAATGGGTTGAACACGCTGAACAGGACAGGACAGGCATTTGGAGGGAATGGTGTGATTTTTTTTTTTTTTTTTGGCTGATGCTGCATAAGCTCATATACTTGCTTTCTTGCATCACATGCCACTACTACTACTATTTCTCAGAAAAACTTGGTCAATATGGCATTATGTTGGCCCACGCAAAATTGAGTCAATAGGTTGAGTGGTTCCAGAGATACAATGCTGCGACAGACGGACAGACAACCGAGTGACATTATAAGGGGTCTTTCGTTAGACTACGGACCCTAAAAATAAGTAAAATTAATTTCATAGTTTTTGTAGAATATTTCAAATTTTTATTAAGTTCTCATCTGACACCCTATGTTGACTTCTTTTCTTCCTTTGTGTGTCGTTGCTCAATGACATTTCCAAAGCAGCCACGAATCGACATTTTGCTGGATCGAAGCAGATCACCAGGGGCCTGCAATTTTTGTTATCAACGAAGCTCTTTTTGGGCTGGTGATAAGATTCATTTGTGAAAATCCTCGTTCACATTGACTAGATGAAATTGGTATCTTACTCAGAGCATCCATCAAATGTTTCAATTCTTCCAAAACCATTTTACAATTAGGTATTCCCGAAATCCACGAATTGTCTCTTTCATTTAACTGTAACCTAATTGACAATTTTCTAACTTCATTTTCACCAAACAGCAATAATTCTTGTTTAGGTTTAAACCTTCATTGACCTCGTTTTCCTTCTCTCATCATTGATGTTGTCATTAGTTCCTGAATCTGAATTTTTTCTTTCTTTTTTGAAACTGTCCAAAATGTTACTGTCATTCGGATATTCAGGTACTGTGATCGTGTAAACAGATAGGGAAAATTTACGGAAAAATGTCGATAACGCACATCTGCAAAAGTACAGATTATTTTTCCGAGGTAAAAGAAAATCACTCTCTCCTAATTCTCTAACAGGGCAATTACAATTGATTCACAGTGGTGTCCAACCTACGGCCCGCCTGGAAAGTCAACTAAATCAGCATAAAGAAATCTAACTTTATGCTGAATTTTTTTTTTTAATATAGCTCCAGTACGGGAAAAGTTTGAACACCACTGCAGTAGGTGGACCATAGCCCATTGGGAATACCCCTTGATCTTCCCACTGTTGACCAGTGCGACATCTACATAGGTGGGACAGGTAGTCAGATAGGTTTTACCAGGTACCACTAAGTTATAGAATGCTAATCCCTTTAGCTCTCTTAATTCCCGTAGCAGCACTAATTGACTGAAGGCCAGAAGTGCGAACCGAGTTAATTCTCTGTTCACTATATGAAAATTTTCTTTGCTCAACGGAAAGAATTTTTAACATTACTTCCAAGGGGAATTCAAAATGATTTGCTATAAAAGGACTTCGTTAAACAGAGGTCCAAATGAGTAATTTAGAATTATGAAAATGGTTATACAGTTTTATGTAGAAAATATCTTAACAATAGACAGTGAAAAATGCAAATTTAGTTAAATAATTTTAAGCCTATTTGAATACTAGGCAAACGTGAAAAAAAATTTACGGAATATTATAAATTTCGAAGCATTGCATCTAAATGTCACACGTCACTGTTAATAAAGGTGCCGGTACGGCATACCATCCCAAAAAAAGCACTCTATATATAAAACAAATGTCTTGTGTAAATGCAGTATGATAGGTGTGCGAGTAATGAAGTATGTGTTGTGAATTTAGTTTGATTGACAAGTGCCTCCCCCACCACCATTGCTTACACCACACTGCTTTTCTTGATGACATGGCATTGGATTCTGGCACTAGCTTTGTCCAGTGTGAGATTATGACCCTGTAATGACCACCACTTCCACATAGGTCTTATTTGCATACAAATATTTGCATACATATTTGCATACAAATAATTTGCATACAAATAAGACCACTTCCCCCCCCCCACACCCATGGCTTTGCCCCTCACTTCCAAGCACTTTGCCTGGTAGGCCATACCACCATAAATACTTTCACTTCTCTTAACAGTGCATCCCATCCTGTGGAGGAGGGGGGCTGCTTTCTTAGGGCGAAGGCAAAGATCCGCTATATTTGCCTTCACCTATCAAAAACTGTCTTTTTAAAGAGCCTCCATAGAAAGCTTGGCCGTGCAAGGGGTTTGTCCAGCCAGACACTGCAATTGCAACTTCCTGGCCTGCGTCCCCATGGTGGTGGATGGCAACTAGGGGCACAGGGCTAAATGGGCAAACTATCTGGCCCTTACAGAGCTCGAAGAAGCCGGTTGACTTGTAACACTATACAGTCAGACCTCGTATAACACGTGTTTACTGCATAATTTATAAATAGGGGAACAATATCATATATAACATGAGCCAAATTCACTTATGCACAATTCGCCTGTGTTTACAAGAAATGGCAGTCGAACGAGGAATCACCCCAACTGAGCGCAACACGATAGCAATGAAGAGAAGATTCTGAAAATGTATTTATATTTTTTATATCAGTGAAGCGGATACACGTTTCACCATAACGTAAAAACCCACACAATTGCAGCTTTCGGGATTATCACAAATGCAATTAGATCATGTTTACCAGTTTATAACAGATTCCACTAGCAGAAACGCAACTAGAAATTGTTTTTATTGTTTTATGGTAGTAACCCCCAGAAATGTGCTTTAGTAAAATGTGGGCTTGTGAGGTGTTAGTGTGTCTCTGCTTTTATGCCAGAGGCACACTATTGTGTTGTTTATTCAGTTGCTACACATGCGTAGCTTTGTTTATGTGTATCAGGTATACCTCCTCATTTTGTAATTGTACTTTATTCCCTAAAAATGAGTAAAATACTTAAAAGGTAAAAAGGAAGCCTAGTGAAGATTGTGGTCATTCCCTGACCATCACGGGCTCGAACCCCGGTCTAATCAAGAAGCATGTGCTATGCACTGCCGCTCCTGCCCACCTGGCTATGGAGGCGCCTCCTAGTGAAGACACTAGGGGTTCAGAGAGAAAAAAAGGAAAGCAATATCAATAGACAGAGGCGGACTGGGTCAAAAATTCTTACCCAGGAAAATGTGTAGCGGCCTCATACTAGCGTTTATGGTCAAAATCACACTTCTGGCCTCCGGCACACGGGGGTTTCCTCAGTAAGGCTTATGATCAGTCTGCCTCTGTTAGAGAAAAATTATGAAATTGTGAAACATTTTGAGTGAAATGAAAGAACATGTGATTTTGCATGTGCTACAGGCCTAAATGATGCAATGCCAAGAATTAGAAAGAATGCAGAAAAACTAAAAACAACTTTCATACCAGGAACAACTCAAAGTGTAATAAAATCCATTAGATCAAGACACAAGAATTGGATGAGATGGAACGGCAGTCATCTGTTTGGTTAGAAAATAAAACAAAGAACAAGTTTGTTTACAATAGAAGCAAAAGCATTAGCAATATTTTATTATGATAATTTATTGTGTTTGGTAATGTTTTGGTTACAAATGTGTGTTCAATCTTGGGTTGTTGGCACCTAACCCTATTTTCCCCATAGGGCCTGTTGTTTATATTGCACAATTTTGCATTGCACGAGGGTTTCTAGGAACCCAACTATTGTGCTATACGAGGACTGACTGTACACATTGTACTCCCTATATTCAATTTCTGCATCTCTACAATGTTTGCACTTAGCATTAGAAGAGGCATGTGATACAGAATGCAAGCTTATACAGCATCAGCCAAAAAGAAAAAAGATTTCACCCATCTATTCGTTCCAAGCATTTTCCAGTTCTGTGAATTTATTTAAGCTATCAATTTCCACAATGACAGTTTAACCACCTGTTGCCTAAATTTCCACACATTTATAAGACATTCTGATTTACTGACCTACCCTATTTCTCTGTACAGTTATCTGTTGTGCTGATCAGAGTCATTAGTCCTACAATCCTACTCTCATTTTTGCCTTCCCAGTGCTTAGGTCATACCAAACTCACTCGAAAATAATAGCATAACCGCTCCTTCCTATTCTGTCTATCTTTTCTGTCCACATTGTACTCCCCAAATTCCAATTCTGTATGCCTCTGATATCCCAACTATATCCACCTTTGATATCTTGACCAGCACTTCAAATTTATTTCACTCTACTCCTAGCACTGGTGTACATGAAAGTATACATGAACCTGTTCTTACTCTTCATTAACCTAACACATTCCATGATGACTCCCAGGAGTTCTTGAACTCCTGGGAGTCATCATGGATATTACCTTGCTTTCATGGATATTACCTCCATTACCTTGCTTTCAAGGATTCTGTTCATTCCACTAGAAGCATTGCAAGAATACCTTGCATTGCAAGAATACCTCTCCCCGCAGCTACTGTTAATCCATTAGTCTAGGAATCCCCCCCCCCCCAAGCTAGCAGTTTTCTGACCCAAGTAACACTGCCTCGATAGCATTAGCAATATTCTTGCACCTTTTCTATTTAAATGTATCCTATCCCTGTAGAAGCAGTATCTAATGTTAAGAAGCACAGACCGCTGAGAAAAATTCTACACCGTGAGCATTGCACAATCTCTCCAGAACCTAATTGATTGATAAGATGCTCATCATATACTTCCTCCTATCGTGATTGGGCAGAATTGCAAACAATTTCAAACGCATATCCTACTCTTAGGATACTATTCTTGAGTTTAAATTAAAATTTAGTAAAATTTTTCAAAATTCAAAAATGTCTTCTTAACATTGTTATTTCAACATGGGAAAACGTTTTACAAACCACAAAATATAATAAATAAACAATGACTCCTGGAATACCAAGGAAAATTAACAACACACAGTCACAGCTCAGAGCCAGAATTCCAGTAATCAATCCAATGTGATTGAACCCCTTCCTTCTACTGTTAATTACTACCAAATGTTTACAACAATATCACCTTTTGTGCCCTTAAAAGATGATATCTACTCTACATCATCAAATTTTGCCCTTGGCAGACATACAGATAAAGGAACCACTAGGTGGCAGTAATCACAATGTACTGATGTGGGATTTACTTAAAGATATAATTGCCATCAGGGGTAAAGGAAAGGGTTTTTGCTTCAGTAAAGGTGACTACAGTAGTCTCAGACAGTTTTTAAATTCTGTACAGTGGGACCAACTGATGTTACAACCAGCAAATTCTAAGTGGGAAGCATTCAAGGAATAAATCATGGAAGCTACTAAACATTTCATACCTATTAAGAAATATTGTTCAAGGTTTAGGCTTAAATGGTTGTCAAATGAACTAATGAGATTTGTGGCAGAGAAGAAAAATACATGGGATGCATATAAATTATCACACGACACAGAAGTCTACGGCAGATATAAGCTATTCTGTAATCAAGTCACAAAGGAGGTTAGGCAAGCAAAGGCCTAAATTATGAGAAACCTTTGGCAAAAAATGCTAAGAAAAACAGCAAGGATTCCTTTACTTATATAAACTCTAAAAGGAAGGGGATAAATCAGATTGGTCCTTGATATCAATGATTCAACTGTTGATGATCCTGCTCAGATTCACACGAGGAGTTATTAAGGATTGAAAATGCCAGAGGGTTATCAAATTGTAGCAGGGGGCTTAATGATTTTGTAATAACTGAGACCAAAGTGGAGGAGAAATTGTTGAAAAGTTGTTAAACTTAAGAAAGTCACCAGGGGTGACTGGGATCTATCCAGTTATTAAAGGAGGTGGCAAAGGAACTAAGCAAACCCTTAGCCATAATTATGAAAGCATCCTTGGACTCAGGGGAAGTCCCCACAGACTGGAGATGTGCAAATGTATCCCCAATTCACAAAGGGGATTGATTGAAGGGTGAAAAATACATGGGATGCATATAAATTATCACGTGACACAGAAGTCTATGGCAGATATAAGCTAGTCTGTAATCAAGTCACAAAGGAGGTTAGGCGAGCAAAGGCCTAAATTATAAGAAACCTTTGGCAAAAGATGGTAAGAAAAGCAGCAAGGATTCCTTTACTTATATAAACTCTAAAAGGAAGGGGATAAATCAGATTGTTCTTTGATATCAATGGTTCGAATGTTGATGATCCTGCTCAGATTCACACGAGGAATTATTAAGGATTGAAATGCCAGAGGGTTATCAAATTGTAGCAGGGGGCTTCATGATTTTGTAATAACTGAGCAAAGTGGAGGAGAAATTGTTGAAAAGTTGTTAAACTTAAGAAAGTCACCAGGGGTGGATGGGATCTATCCAGTTATTAAAGGAGGTGGCAAAGGAACTAAGCAAACCCTTAGCCATAATTATGAAAGCATCCTTGGACTCAGGGGAAGTCCCCACAGACTGGAGATGTGCAAATGTATCCCTAATTCACAAAGAGGATTGAAGGGTGACACGAATAATTACAGACAAGTTCGTTTAACTTCTGTTCTGATTAAAATAATGGAAATACTGGTTAAAGATGCATTGCAGGATCATCTAGACAAGGCTGCAGCAATAATTCAGACACAGCAGGGGTTTGTTAAGGGAAAGTCTTGTCTGACAAATTATATTGGATACTATGATGTGGTTACAAAGTAACTGCATGCAAAAAATAATTTTGATATCATATAGTTGGATTTCAGGAAAGCTTTTGACACTGTTGCACATGGAAGACTACTGTACAAATTGGAGCAGAATGGTATTAAGGGTAAGTTGTTACAATGGATAAAAGTACGGTTGAGTAGGAGAAGACAGCAGGTGGTAATCAATGGGTGCTTCTCTTCGTGGACTAATGTTATTAGTGGAGTCCAACAGGGTTCTGTGTTGGGTGCACTGTTGTTTTGTATATTTATCAATGATATTTATGAAAGTATATCAGGCTTAGTGTCCAAGTCTGCAGAAGATACAAAGTTGGCAGTGTGCTACTGCAACAGGATCTAGAAAATTTGGGAAGATGGGCTGAGAAGTAGCAATTGAAGTTTAACATTGACAAATGTAAAGTACAGCATATGGGTAGAAGTAAACCCAGAGGAACATACCAACCGTGTGGTACTACACTTAGGGTGGGAGTAATTGTGCAGTCAGATATGAAGTTTTCTGAGCAAAGCAGACATGCTGCCAGAGCAGGTCATGGGGTTTTGTCAATGATATACATGAATTTTGCTAGCAGGGAAAAGGAGATGATTGTCCCTCTGTATAAGGCAATGGTCAGGCCACACCTTAAGTACTGGGTACAGGTCTGGAGGTCTCATTTAAGGAAGGATGTAGATTTGCTGGAGCATGTACAGAGAAGGGCAACCAGATTTGTGAGGTGAATGAAGGGATCCTCTTACCAAGAGAGGCTTAAGTTCTGCAAATTTCAGCAGCTGGAGACTAGGCACCTGCAAGGTGATCTGATTGAGGTGTAGAAGGCCTTGAAAGGGTTGAGCACGCTCAATCCTGATGGGGTTCTTCCACGTTTTCAGATTACGAACCTAAAGGGGCGTAAATTAAAATTGAGGAAAGACAGCTGTAGAATAGATGAGCAGAAATTTGCCTTTAGCTAGCAGGTGGTTTATTTTCGGAACAAATTTCCATCTGTCATTGTGGAAGTTGGTAGGTTAAATTAGTTTAAGGAGAAACAGGATAAACATTTAGAGGGAATGGTTGTGCGAATTTTTTTTTTTTTTTTTTTTTTTTGGCTGATGCTATGTTTACATAAGTAAAGAACTCCTTGCTGTTTTTCTTTGCATCCCTTGCCAAAGATTTCTCGTAATTTGCCCTCGCCTGCCTAACCTCCTTTGTAACTTGGTTACAGATCAACTTATATCTATCATAGGCTTCTATGATAATTTGTATGTATCCCAATCCCATGCATTTTTCTTCTCTGCCATATGTCTCATTAGTTCATCTGACATCCATTTAGGCCTAAACCTTAAACAATATTTCTTAGTTGGTATGTAAAGCCTAGTAGTTTCCAACATAAGTTCTTTGAATGCTTCCCATTTTGAGTTTGCTGTTGGTAACATCATCAGTTGGTCCCACTGTAAAGAACTTAAATACTGTTTCAGACCATCATAGTCGCCTTTACGAAAGCAATAACCCTTCCCTTTACCCCTGATGGTAGTTACCTCCTTGAATAAATCCCACTTCAGTACACTGTGATCACAGGAACTAGTGGTTCCTGTATCTGCAGATTCTTAATGCATGAAGAATCACTACTGATAATCAAATCAAGAGTATTGCTCCCCCTAGTTGCCTCCCGAACATGTTGATGTAGAAAACAATCATCCAATAAATCCACAAAAGCCTTGCTAGTGTGTGAGTGACCAACCCACAAATTCCAGTCAATATCTGGGAAATTAAAATCCCCCATTATAAGACTGTCTGATTTACTGGCCCACTCTATTTCCCTGTACAGTTTCTTATTATACTCATCAGAGTCATTAGGCCTATAGCACACTCCTACTCTCAATTTTGATCTCCCAATGCTTATGTCACACCAAACTGACTCGACACTGCACTATCCAGCAATGTCGACTGGCTTCACTTCCTTGGATTTTATGTTTCTTAACTAATAGCATAACCCCTCCTCCCTTCCTATCCTTTCTGTTGACGTTGTACTCCCCAAATTCCAGAGACATGTGACACCACATCTCTGATATCCCAATATCTGCCTTTGATGTTTTGAGCAATACCTCAAATTCATCAAATTTATTTACTAAACTCCTAGCATCGGTGTACATGCAAGTATACATGCACCTGTTCTTTTTCTTAGCTACCCTAACACAACCCATGTGTTCACTTGTACCCCAATGACCCCCAGCAGTCTCTGAAATATCCTGCATCTTATTTTCCAAGCTGCTGCTCATTCCAGTAGAAGCAGTGCAAGAATCACTTTCACCTCTGCCAGTGGCTACTGTTAATCTATTAGTCCTCGTATCTCCCCCAATCTAGCAGTTTTCCAACCCACCTAACACTGCCTCAATAGTATCAGCAAACATTCTTGCACCCTCTCTATTTAAGTGTATCCCACCCCAATTATCAGTTGATTCAACCACTACTCATATCAGTTGTCCGAGTTATTTGTTGTATGATTCCTTTCCCCTCAAATGTGGTACTCGGGCCTATGTCTGTTCTGATATTCCCTGTCAGAGTCTTAGTAATTTGGTATCTCTTCTTTTTGATCATCTTTGGCTTAAAATCTCTCTCTACTACATTCTGTTAAATTCATCTGTTGCCTCTATCGTTTTCCAAATTCCACTAATCACTTGGAACTGTCTGAAACTTGACTTTCTCCAGTCCAACTTTCCTAACAGTGAGGTAATTTTAATGTTCACAACTCCAGCTGGCTTCCGTTTTCTAGTCATATGGACCCAGCTGGTCTAGATGCTAATGCTTTTACAATTACTAATGACCTTGCAGAGATTGTTCATTTACCTGCCAGAATACCTGACAATTCTAACCACTATAGGCACTTAAGATCACAACTTGGTGATGGTCTCTTCTCCAATGGAGTCTTTCTCTCATGGCCATTCTCAACCTCGTGTCGATTGGCATTACAAGAATGCAAAATGAGATGATGTGCATGATTTCTTTTCCTTGGTTGGATTACTGTTTAAAAACTTCTGACGTCAACATTTGCTCAGATCGTGTCAGTAAAATTATTCTAGGGATGGAATCCTTTATTCCACGCTCCACCTTAAAATTTCATCCTTTATCCTGGGTTTTCCAATAAATGTGCTAAGGCTGTTCATGATAAGAATGTTACTTATCGCAATTGGCTTGCATCCAAATCTCCAGGTTCATTTTCTGCCTACACCAAAGCTTGCAACAATTGTAAAGCAGTTATTAATCAGTAAAAACTAAATTTCGAATAGGCTAAGAGTAGAAATCTTGCTTCTTGTCCAAATGGTAGCTGAGTATTCTGGTCTCTTGCCAAAGCTATTGGTGGCAACTTTTGCCCATCTCTGTCTAAACTAGACAGTTCTAAAATTGTCACTTCAGTCAAGAATAAAGCTCACCTGCCAGCATCCTATTTTACCTCCAACTTATATATCAATCATCTTGGTAAACTACCTCCCACCACTTCCAGTACTTTCCATTCCATGCCTGCTGTGGTCTTTCATCAAAAGGATGTCAGAAGAATTTTGAACAATCTTGATGCTGAGAAAGCTGCAAGGCCTGATGGTATTTCTCCACTTGTTCTCAAAACTTGTGGTGCTCTTGAACTTACTCCTGTTCTGTATTGCCTTCTTTCCATTTCTTATTCCAAATGTGTTTTTCCTTCTGCTTGGAAATTTCCTCATATCCAGCCAGTTTCTAAAAATGGTGACAAATCTGTCCCATCCAATTATCATTCCATTGCAATCACGTCCACTCTTTCCAAAGTAATGGAGAAGTCAATTAACTGCCAACTCAAACTAACTGGGAACCTTCCATCTGATCAACAATCACCAATATGGATTCAATCAGAGTCAATCCACTTGTGATATTCTGGCTTATGTTACCCATCTTTGAAAAAATTCAATGGAAAAGTTTGGTGAAACTCAAGCAGTTGCTATTTACATTTCAAAGGCTTTTGATCGTGTTTTGCATAAAGGTCTTCTAAATAAGCTTCCACCTTATGGTTTGCCAACTGTTTTTTTGTAATTGGGTATCCAGTTTTCTCTCTGACCTCTCACTGTGGGTGATGGTAGATGGCTGCCTTCTTACTCCTCCACTAATGCTGGTGTTCCCCAAGGATCAGTTCTTTCTCCCATTCTTTTCCTCTTGTATATTAATGGCATTCTTTCATTAACCAGAAATCCTATCCATAATTTTTCTGATGATAGCACTTTGCTTTCCAGTTTGAGAAACCTTGCCCTACTCATACAGCTTCAACTTCTTGAATTCCTTGAATGCTGATCTCTATATAATTTTCCAGTAGGACAATGATAACTTAGTTGATTTCAATCTTTCCAAAACTCAGTTCTATCTTATATCTTGCAAAAAAGGATTCTTTTGCTCCTATGCTTATCTTTGATGACACTCCGATTTCTAGGAAAGATCATATATCTTTATTGGGAATTACCCTGACTTCTAATCTCTCTTGGCATAAGCACATTACAAATATTTCTTCCTGTGCATCTAAACAAGTGGGTTTTCTCTTTCACCCTCGGCGTTGCTTTTCTTCCAAATAGCTGTTCACTCTGTACAGCTTACAAATCCACCCTACCGTGGAATATTGTTCCCACAACTGGGACGGTGCCACCAAAACCTCTCTCGGGATTCTAGATTCCATTCAGAAGAGGGCAATTAGGTTAATTTTTGACTCATCTCTAACAGTCTCTCCACTCTGTCTCATAGACATGCTGTTTCTGCTGCATGCCTTTTCTACAGATACTTCCATGCGCACTGTTCTTCTGAATTGGCTTCCATAATTCCCGCTCTCTCTTTCAAAACAGTCCAAACACATGCTGCCACCAGCCAACATCCATTTACTGTCCAACTCCAGACTCACAGAACCAACTTTTCATCTTCCTTGTTTATTCATTCAACTGCTATTTTTTGGAGCAACCTCCCTTCATACATATTTTCTGAAAATTACAATCTACGGAAGTTCAAGTCTAATGTCTATAAGTATCTCCTTTCATCTACTCATCCCCCAACCCATTCTCGGTACTATAGGTTCTAATACCTCTCGTGTTTGGGGATTTCAAAAAAAAAAAAAAGAAGAAGAAGAAGAAGAAAAAATGTGCGCTTAAATCCCCCAACACCTTGCTTTCTAGACAGCTGCATTTTCCAATAGAAACAGTGCAAGAATCACCTGTCAAATTAATAGATTCCCCAAGAAGTCCCCCAACACCTTGCTTTCTTGACTGCGGCATTTTCCAATAGGAGCAGTGCAAGAATGTGACTTTAACAGCTTTTCCTTAATAGATTAACTAGAGCCGCAGACTCTAGTTAATCTATTAGTATATGTATCCGCAAAAGTTAGGAGTTTACCAACCTGACTCACCTATCACTTCCTTGATAGCATCGGCAAATATTGTTGCACTCCTTCTATTTTAGTGTATCCAATCCCTGTAAAAACACTCTCTCCTGTTAGCAAGCACAGACCAGAGAAAAATTCTACCCCATGAGCCTTGCCCATTCTCTCCACAGTCGGACTTATTGACAAGGTTCTCAACATGTACTCCCTCCTATCATGTCTGGGTAGAATTGCAGACACTTTCAAATTTCATCCACGCTTGCGACTGTCCCAACATTGCCCTGTATTTGTTAAGAAAGTTCTCAGATCTCCTATTCTTAATATCATTGGTGCTAATGTATACAGCAATATCACCTTTTGTGCCATGAAAAGATACTATCTGCTCTGCAGTGTCACCTACTTTTGCTCCCTGGCAAAACATCACCATCTTCAGTAACCATCCATTGCAGTTCCTAAAAAAAACCTCCATATGAACTTGCTGTTGGCCAGGTGTGAGTAGTCTTGGTACCCAGCATGCACAAACATGTCACATGCAAATGGTCATGGAGAAACCTCCATGACCATTTGCTATATGGAAGTGCGGATTCACCATAAGCCTTTTTTAACATTTCATGTTCTTCAGCTGATGTTTTCTTGAGATGGAAACAAAATATTTGAGGGCAGCATACTTTTCTCGTGCATCACAGCCATCATTACATAGGCGAAACTGAACAGGCATAAACCAACAACATCGTACTCTGTGCACAAGTCAGCTGCACAATTGCTACGTAATACAGCTTGATGTCTTAAATTCTGCAGCTTAGCTAGAAATATCAAGCAATACCGTTGTTCATGAAAAATTATTATTGATTATCGTTATTTATTGAACTGCCCTTGTAAAACATGAGCCAGACAATTCTCTGTAAAAAGTGTGACAATTCCTCCATGCCCCCCTTTAAGGCAGCCAAATTGCATGTTCTGAAATTTAACAATGACTAATCATATGCACTCATTCATTCCTAGGAAATAACTATCATTTATTTCACTATAAAATTTTTAAATGAAATATAATATCAAAAAAATTATTTCAGTTGAAAAATAATGGACCTCATTTCTACAACAACATAAGTGAATTATAAAGAAATACATTTCTCATCTGATAATATACACAAATGACCTTTTATTTAATACTATGCAAATATTAAATATAAAAATATTAAATTTCTAGATGTACTAGTCAATTTCTGTATATTGTACATTTTTAATTTTCTTCCGAATGTCTATAAACACCTTAAGAAAAATTTCACATTTTTCTCTGATGCTTTGCTTTCGGTGACTCATTTGTTGTATAAAAAGGCATAACTGATTCTTAACTAAGCAAATTGAACTCTTCAAGAATATTAAAATTATTTATACTTTATGTAAGGTTAGTTATTAAATCTCATTTTGCTGGAATTAGATTTTTAATCTACTGACTGCCCAACGGGCATACATTTGCATCAGAATTGTTACTGATTGAATCATTGTCCATTTCATAATGATCTGGTACCAGTGTATCTTCTTCATCAGATACTTCATACCTGAAAAATCAAAAAAAGGGCTGGTTAATATAATTTGATATATCTTACAAGTAGATCACAGAATCCTTAGCATCCTGCCCAAAAGGCAGTTACAGCCACTCCCCAGCTAACGTAATACTTTAAAATGCAAGTTTTTGCCAGCCAGTGCAAACTTAAAAAAATCGTGGAAATGAAATTTGCATCCTGTAGGAATAAATGGAAGTATCATGAACCCAATAATACATTGTTGGTTTCTTTTCTTTTCCTTTTTTTTTTTTGGTAATTTGTTCCAAGACCTCGGAAGTTGAAATCTTTGCTATATAATTAAGCTATTTATCTCTCTAAAAAGTCATTTTTATAATGGAAATTGCACTGCACTTTCATTATTATCATATGTTCCGGTTATAAGAATCAATTTTGAACGGCTTTGTTGATATTTTTCTAAAGAATATTTCTGGAGGTCACTACAATAAAAACAATTTGCACTTTCTGCTTTATTAGGCTTTTGTTAGCGCAATCTATTATAAATGGGTAGTAAACTCGATCTTATTGCATTTGTGATAATACTGATAACTGGAATTCTGTGGGTTTTTACGTTACAGTATTATGGTGAAATGAGTTCCTCTTCACTGAAATCTTCAATCATATTAAAAAAATAAATAAATTTTCAGAATCTTCTCTTCATTCCTATTTACTTATTACAATGGTGAAGGGAAAGGACCAACAGAAAGTGCAAGTGCTGGCAGTGCTAGAAAACGAAACAAACTTGATTTAGAAATGAAGATGATTAATTAAGAATTACAAAGCAGGACAAAGTTTGTCATCTATTGCACGAAATTAGTCTCACTGCTACAACAGTGAATACTATTTTAGTATTCACTGTTGAAGCAGTGAAACTAATATTACGTATTAGTTAAATACATAATATTAGTATATTACGTATTAATAAAGTTATAGAATATGTCAAAGGATTAATGCATTTAAGATCAACAGTGATCACAGAACAGTGTTCAGGTGTTATATCGAAGATGGAAAAGTTATTAATAATATGGATGAAAAGCTATTAATAATATGGATGAAAAAGCTATTAATAATATGGATGGAAATCAGATTCAGATGCAAGTGCCCCTGAGTCCAATGGTCATTCAAGCAAAAGCAAGACGTATTTATGAAGATATCAAGGATAAGTACAGCAAACCCCAAGCCAAGTTCGTGGCAAGCAACGGGTGGTTTAATAGGTTCAAGCATCGTGCTGGTTTCCAAAATATTAAAGTATGCAGTGAAGTTGCCAGTGCCGATCCTGCAGCTGCAGAGAAATTTTGCGATGTGTTGGAAAAAATCCCTTTTAAATTTCTACAGCCCTCAACCGCTGGAGAGTTAATTCTGTCAATGATGCTCAAAAGGTAAAACTTGCTGATGTTATGCCTGTCTCTTCTCTCTTTTTGTAATTTTGTATATTTTTGTAATTTTTCCTGTGCATGAGATAAAAAAATTGAATAAATAATTCTATTTACTTGTTCGTCGGACATTTCATTTTTGCTTCAATCAAATTTGCATGTGCTGCTTAAGCATTTAAAGAAATTCCTCCGACTTACGTAGAGTTCAGCGAGACGCAACCCTTACGTAAGTCGGGGAGTGGCTGTATTAGATTGCAAGCAATATATAAATATTCAGTGTAATACAATATTAATTTATCTGGTGCATAAACTCTATTCCCAATGAAAAGCTTTCTCATTTATATAATTTACTCTAATCCCACCTCCTAAAAAACTCTTGCACTCAGATTTTGCCCTCAATAACAGAACACACCAAAAATGTATGGAACTCATTTAAGAACCATACTGTACTACTTTCTGGAAACTTGCTTATACCTTTACTACTAATAATGTGTACTACTGCCATGCCACATTAGTTGAACAGTTAGCAGCCGAACTGATTATTCAATCATGCAACTTCATCAAAAATTAATAAAATTCTAATTAATATTATAAATCAGATACTCACAGCAAGAGTGTGAACAAATATACAAACACATTTTACTACTGTAGAAGAGATTGCCCAGAACACCATTTTAAAAATATTTTTAGCATTATATGAAAAATGTTCATAGGAATTATGTCTTTTGAGAAGTGGCGATTAGAGAATATCAGCCACAGAGTGCTTTTGCTACACAGAAAAAAAAATAATAATAATAACCCTACAAGCTTAGCTCTTTCTATAAATACTGATCCAGAAGGTATTTGAATTTCACCAGTATTCTCAAAAATTATTCCTACAATAATATCCATTGCTACACAACCTTGCCTACACAAATATTATATGAGACAAAAGAGTCTCATATGGAATCTAAGCAAAAGATATTACCATTTGCAAGTGACAAAATGAGCCTATAAAGTTATCTGATAGAACAAAAAATCAAGTTTCTGATAATCAGCACCACCCTGCCATGTTTCAATACTTACTAGTGCTTTTCAAAGAATGGGCAGGAAGATCATCTCAAAGCTTCAGATTGCTAACAATAAATGATCACAACTGCTGTAAAGTATATGAAGTAAGAATAAATTACTGGGAAAATTAGAGCTAGGCTATATAGGATGAATAACAAGTTTGCGTTTCTTGCCCATCCCCCCCCCAACGATGGATAAGTGTATTAGGACTGCGAACATTGGGTGAGTTCGCCAATATAATTTTGAGGCTGTCAGTGGAGGAATTGCTTTGATATAATTGATTTTTCAAAACGTTTTTTTTTTTTTTTTTTTCTGTAACTATAAAATTGGCATAATGGCTGCTTTATAAAACGTTACTTCTAACTGACAGCTTGGAATTTATTTTGATTTTGAAACTTTTGTTCCCCAGTTCCTGGGAAGGACAAATAAACTGTTCTTATTTTGGACTGCTGGCAACTGGGGACATTTTTTCAGTGTAAATATAACTTGGCTTTTGCTGCACATGTGATATTGTATTTTGGTTTCTGCCATGTTGTCTCCTTCTTCCTTCAGTTAGGGTGTCATGGTGACTCCCACAGGAGGGAAACTGTATATGGTGGTGGTGGCCATCTTGGTTTATAGACATCACTACTTGTGATACAGTAGAGCGTCAATAATCCGAACAAGCCAGCATTTATTTTTTTTTATGCTGATGCCATAAAATAATTACAGGAAGTGCCGGTTATTGTGATCATGTTTGCAAATTGAATTTTGATTATATTAAACAGAAATTCTAATAAGCAAAAATCAGAAGAATATTATCCACAGGCTATAAAAATGAAGATATAAAGCACAAATTTATGCTTTTTTCTCTTACCAATTACAAAATTAAATGATACGTAAAAATAAATCGGAAGAATATCATCCACAGGTTATCAAAATAAAAGTAAAAAATTTACGCTTACGTACAGCTAAATTAATATACATACAGTAGTAACTAAACATAATACTTTGTAATCTGATATTTCTCTTCACTGACATTTTTTGTGGGGGGGGGTGTAAAATCTAAAACATTAAAGTTCGTATCGAAACTTGATTCAGATGGTGCAAAAAAGAAGAAAAACTATGAGAATAGCTAATGACCCTGCCATCAAAGATGCCACTTATTTGTGGTTCGCACAGAGACAAAGCTTAGGAGTACCCATATCTGGATCTTTGTTGTGTGATAAGGTGCTGGATTTTAACAAAAAAATTAGGCGGTCCCTCAGATTTTAAAGCCAGTGTTTTTATTTCTAAACTGACTAAACTTTTTTTTAGTTTCCAGAACAGTACTTTTGATAAGTTCGAAAATCCGAACTAATTGGAAGTCGGAACTACCCCCCCAGTTCCAATTAGTTTGGATTATCGATGCTCTACTGTATATATGTTGTGATAAAATAATGGGTGACACAACTGGCTTACTGACGTACATATAGAAAACAGTATTTAGTGAGCTGATTAGAGAAAGAGCAAGAAAATCGTTTCTTGGTCTCTACCATCTTGGAATCTAGTGAATTTATGTATACTGGTGATGAAAAATAACGGTTTTTGTAAATTTGTTTTGAGTGCTCCTACTATTTTGGAACAGGATATATCTGTATTATTTGAGGACCATTAGTATGGTTTATTTTAGTAAGTTATCTAATGTTTTTTTTGCCCATAAATGCCATTCAAGTAGTCATTTGGGATTTTTTGAGCTGCTGTTCAATTGATAAAAGTGTAATCCCTGGGCTTCCTATTGGCTCAAACAATCTGGAAAAATTACTGTAGAGAGCCAATTAAATTACTTAATTTACAGAGTATTTGTGGTGCCCTCTGTGTAATACACGTTGAGAAATAAATCCTTAAACTTTAAGTTAATTTTCTATTTAAGTATAATGTGTTGCTATGTTATTATGGCTATAGGGTGTATAACCATATAATCCTTTGTGTTAGAGCTGATATAAACTGACTGGAACTGTTGCTGAGAGTCAGGGACTTCTGCTCTATAGTTAAATTGGTGTTTTTCTTCCAGCTTAATTGGTTAAATTGGTGCGGTGAATCAGAACTGAATCATTGACCGAATATTAGGTGAAGGTGCTGTAATATGTATTGTACTGTTATATAAAATTTTATTTCATATAACAGTAAAGTATGATATATGATTTATTCTTTATTTGAGTCTTAATACACATGAATCAAATAAATAATTCTCCTATTATGTATGTAATGTTATGTATCTCCTACATATTAAGTGTAGGACATCTGCAGATTTTCTTAGGAAGTACACATCAATGTTGAAAAAAAGTTGCAAGTTAGGGTTAAATTTCAAAGTCTCTGCAATCTTGCCCAGGCACGATACGAGGGAGTATATGATGGGTGCCTTCTCAATCAATTTGTTTCTCAGTGGGGTTTGTGCTTGTTAACAGGAAAGATTGCTTCTACAGGGATGAGATACACTTAAATAGAAAGGGTGCAAGAATATTTGCTGATGCTATCAAGGCATTGTTAGGGGGATCGGAAAAGTGCTAGCTTAAGGGGATTCACAGACTAATAGATCAACAGTAGCCGCAGGCAGAGGTGGAAATGATTCTTGCACTGCTTCTATTGGAATGAGCAGAATCCCGGGAAGCAAGTTGTTGGGGATTTCAGGAACTGCTGGGAGTCACGAAACAAGTAAATATATGAACTGTGTTAGAGGAACTAAGAGTAAGAACAGATGCGTGTATACTTGCATGTACACCAATGCTAGGAGTATAGTAAATAAATTTGATGAATTTGAAGTGCTCATTAAGACATCGAATGCGGATACTGTTTGGATATCACAGACGTGGTGTCACTCCTTATTAGTAATAGTGGCATGTGATGCAAGAAAGCAAGTGTACGAGCTCATGTAGCATCAGCCAAAAAAAAAAAAAAAATTCATACAACCATTCCCACTAAATGTTTGTCCAGTCCCTCCTTAAATTTATTTAACCTCAACTTCCACAACGACAGATGGAAGTTTGTTCCAGCAATTAACCACCCGCTGGCTAAAGGCAAATTTCTGCAAATCTATTCTACAGCTGACTTTCCTCAATTTGAATTTATGCCCCCTTAGGTTCGTAATCTGAACAAGTAGAAGAATCCCATCAGAACTGAGTGTGCTCAACCCATTCAAGGCCTTATACACATCAATCAGATCCCGTCGCAGGTGCTAGTCTCCAGCCGTTGCAATTTGCAAAACTTAAGCCTCCATAAGCTTGATAAGAGGATCCCTTCATTCCCCTCACCAATCTTGTGCCCTTCTCTAGCAAGCAAATCTATGCTCAGATATGCTCAAGCAAATCTACATCCTTCCTAAAATGAAGTTTCCTGACCTATACGCAGTACTCAAGGCATGGCCTGACCATTGCCTTATACAGAGGGACAATCACCTCCTTTTCCCTGCTACCAAAATTCCTGTATATCATTGACAAAACCCTATGACCTGCTCTGGCAGCCTGTCTGCATTGCTCAGAAAACTTCATATCTCACTGCACAATTACTCCAAGGTATTTTTCATTGTTGGGATATCAGCGACGTGGTGAAGCAGAATTGGAATTTGGGGAATAAGATGTGTACAAAAAAGGGTAGACAGGATAGGAAGAGAGGAGGGGTTATGCTGTTAGTTAAGAAACACATAAAATCCAAGGAAGTGAAGCCAGCCGACATCGCTGGACAGTGCAGTGTTGAGTCAGTTTGGTGTGACATAAGCAATGGGAAAGCAAAAATGAGGGTAGGAGTTTGTTATAGATCTAATGACTCTGATGAGTACAATGAACAATTATATAGAGAAATAGAGTGAGCCAGTAAATCAGATTGTCTTATAATGGGGGATTTTAACTTTCCAGATATAGACCAAACTTGTGGGTTGGTCACTTGCACACTAGCAAGGGTTTTGTGGATTTATTGGACGATTGTTTTCTACAGCAGCATGTTTGAGAGGCAACAAGAGTGAGTAACACTCTTGATCTGATTATCAGCAGTGATTATTCATGCATTAAGAATTTACAGATTAAGGAACCACTAGGAGTCAGTGATCACAGTGTACTGATGTGGGATTTACTTAGAGATGTAACTACCATCAGGGGTAAAGGGAAGGGTTTTTGCTTTCATAAAGGCAACTACAGTGGTCTCAGAGATTTCTTAAATTCTATACAGTGGGACCAAATGATGTTACCAACAGCAAATTCTAAATGGGAAGCATTCAGAGAAGTAATTTTGGAAGCTTTTTGTTCCAACTAAGTAATACTGCTCTAAGAAATATAAAAAATCAAAGGAAGCGCAACGACTTGACATAGATGGACAGTGAAGTGTTGAGTCAGTTTGGTGTGACAGGCAATTGGAAAGCAAAAATGAGGGTGGGAGTTTGTTATAGGTCTAAAGACGCTGACGAGTCATTAGGCTTATAACAAACTCCTAAATGATGTGGCCCAAATGGATGTCAGATGAATTAATGAGACTTGTGGCAAAGAAAAATGCATGGGATGCCCATAAAAGGGGACAGAGAAGCGTATGATAGATACAAGCTAGTCTGTAATCGAGTCACAAATGAGGTTAGGCAAACAAAAGCAGATTATGAAAAATCTATGGCAAAGGATGCAAAGACTTCTTTACTTATATAAATTCTAAAAGGAAGGGGATGAATAAGATAGATGCCGAACTAAATGAGTATTTTGCATCTACATTCATGTGAGGATAGGGTCAGAAGTTTATCAAATTCTAACAGGGATTTAAATGGTTTTATAATAACTAAGAGTGAAGTCGAGAAGAAATTGTTGAAGTTAAACATAAGAAAGGCACCTGGAGTAGGTGGGATCTATCCAGTTATATTAAATGATGTGGCAAAGAAAGTAAGCAAAACCTAAGCCATAATTATGAGAGCATCCTTGGACTAGGGGGAAGTTCCCACTGGCTGAAGATGTGAAAATGTATCTCCAATTCACAAAGGGTGACACGAGTAATTACAGACCTGTTAGTTTGACTTCTGTTCCAGGGAAAATAATTGAGTCACTGGTTAAAGAAGTTGCAGGATCATCTAGACAAGACCGCAGTAATAATTCAGACACAGCATGGTTTTGTCAAGGGGAAGTCTTGTCTGACCAATTTGATTGGATATTATGACATGCTCACAAAGGAATTAGATTCAAAAAAATAATTTTGATATCATATACTTGGATTTCAGGAAAGCTTTTGATACTATTGCACTTGGAAGACAACTGTTCAAATTGGAGCAAAATGGCATTAAGAAAAGTTGCTACAATGGATAAAAGGATAGTTGAGTGGGAGAAGACAGAGAGTGGTAATCAATAGATACTGCTCTATGTGGACTAATATTATTAGTTATGTCCCTCAGGGTTCGGTGTTGGTCCCATCGTTGTTTTGTAAATTTATCAATGATATTGATGAAGGTATATCAAGCTTAAAGGCAAAGTTTTCAGATGATACAAAGATTGGCAGGGTTGTAATGACAGTATGCTACTGCAACAGGATCTAGAAAAGTTGGGAAGATGGGCATAGAAGTGGCAAGAAGTTTAATATTGACAAATGCAAAGTACTGCATATGGGTAGCAGTAACCCAGAGAAATCTACCAACTGGGTGATGTTACACTGAGGGTAGTGGAGAATGAAAGAGACCTGAGGGTAATTGTGCAGTCAGATATGATGTTTTCTGAGCAGTGCAGACAGGCTGCCAGAGTAAGTCACGGGGTCTTGTCAATGATGTACAGGAATTTTGCAAGCAGGTATAAGGAGCTGATTATCCCCCTTGTATAAGGCAATGGTTAGGCCACACCTTGAGTACTGTGCACAGGTCTGGAAGCCTCATTTTAGGAAGGATGTAGAGTTGCTGGAATGAGTACAGAGAAGGGCAAGACTGGTAAGGGAACAAAGGGGTGCTTTTATGAAGACTAGGCAGCTGCAAGGTGATCTGATTGAGGTGTATAAGGCCTTGAATGGATTTGGCAGGCTCACTTGCTGATGGGATTATTCCTCTTGCTCAGATTACAAACTTTTGGGGGGGCATAGATTCAAACAGAGGAAAGACAGTTGTAGAGTAGATGTGTGGAGGTTTGCCTTTAACCGTTGGGTAGTTGATTGCTGGAACAAACTTCCATCTGGTGTTGTGGAAGTTGATAGCTAAAATAAATTCAAGGCAGGACTAGACAAACATTTGGAATGATTGGAAATGGGAAGCCTTTTTTTTTTTTTTTTTTTTAGCTGATGCTGCATAAGATTGCTTTCTTGCATCATTTGCCTATGCTAATGCTAATATAATGGCAAAATCACCTTGGAAACTTTTAAACTTGTGTTAGACTTCTCAGAAAGGATGGTGTTTGTAAATCAGAAAATTATTGTACAGTGAAACTTCCCTTTAACGGACAGTCATTGGGAGCGAGAATGTGTTCCCTTAGAACACATTTAGTCCGTTAGAGAGAAGTGTCCGCTAACAAGAAGTCTGAGGGAGAAAAGAAAAGGAAAGAAAGAAAAATCGTTAAACGTTGAATGTAAAATTAAATTAAAATATATACAGATTTTGAACAATATTTTTGTAAATAATATACAATTACATACACAAGAGATAAAGAAAAATTGTTAAACGTTTAATGTAAAATTAAATTCAATTATAAACAGATTTTGCACAATATTTTTGTAAATAATATACATACAATTGTGCTATGCATATTATGACTTTATCTTAAGAAAAATACATACAGTAATCACTTATTTTCTTCTGCACCTTCTTCTGGCTGATAATTTTGTTTTCAACATTTGTTTGGAGTGAAGAAACCATCAAAAGTCCTTCAGTATCTTCTTCAACGGCGAAAAACATTTTTAAACGATTGATTTGTATGAGCGCTTCTTCTATTTTCATTGGCGGTTCGTCGTTAATATGTTCTTCGACAGAATGACCTCCTTCCATTTCTTCATCCTCATGAGGAACTTCTTGAAAAATATCGATGATAATGTCGTTGATATCTAGAGCACCATCTTCTGTAGAGGTTCGAGTATATATCTTTGTAGCCAGGGTCACTTGTAGTGGAAGTATCGTACATTATCAATAGATGTTGAAGTTCTTGTTGCTCCACATTGCTGTTCACAACTTCAATTTTTGCGTTTGAGAAGCCAGACTTTACAAAACAGTTCACGACAGTTTGTTTTCTAATTGCGTTTACTGAAGAGGAAATCCATTGAATCGCATCTAGGATGCTGAGTTTCTTTGCAAGGTCACTTGCACATGTTACATCGTTCATGTTTACAATGAGATGTCTTAAAACACGTTTTCTGTAGTGAAGTTTACAATTTTTTTATTATCCCTTGATCTAAACTGACACTCTGCAGATGTGTTTGGTGGCAGAAAAACGATTTGAATGATACAATTCAACGTGCGGGTGAGATGCAGCATTATCCATGAAAAGAATAATTTTTCTGTTTTGACGAATCATGTTTTGGTTAAAGTGACTTACACATTCGCTCATGATATCTCGTGTCATCCACGCTTTTTTATTAGACTTCCAGTCAACATTCAAAAGATTCAACTTTATGCCCTTGAAACAACGAGGATTTTGTGGTGTTCCTATAACAAGATGTTGTTCAAAGTCTCCCAGCATATTTGTACACAATAGTACAGTCAAGCGTTCCTTATAAATTTTTCCGCCCTGGCACTTTTCGTTTTTTAGACTCGTTTTTTCAGGAAGAGCTTTAAAAAACAACCCTGTTTCATGACAGTTGTAAATATCCTTAGCTTCAAAATCACGACATAAATCTTGCAATTTGACGGTCCACTCTGTTACAACCCCAGTATCATCAACAGATCCACCTTCACCACTTACGGTTTTCCAAGAAATTTTATGCCGAGTTTTGAACTTGTCTAGCCATCCCACAGAAGCTTTGAACTCATTTACTCCCATAGATTTTGCAACCTCCAAAGCCTTTTCCCTAATAATAGGCCCATTAATGGGAATTTTTTTAGCATGTGTGCAACAAAACCACTCATATGTAACATTGTCAATTTGAAGTCCAACAGTTTTCAGGAATGATTTTTGAACCTGATCATTTACGTGTTGCCAAAATTGTTTGAGCAGTTCGTTTTTTTTCTTTAGAATGTCGCTTATCTGCGTCTTCCCGATTTTGAATTTTGCAGCGAGATTGCGAATACAATTTTTTTGCCGACCACACACATTAATGAGTTCGACTTTATCTTTTAAAGTTAAATGTTTACGAGAAGACATTGTGCACTTCAAAAGACACTGAACAAAACTGAAAACTGAAATTCAAAAGACGAAAGGCCGAGAAAATCCCCCCCCTGCACACACTGAATTCATCAGAAGTTTTACACGTGCCTTAAAATTCTTGAAAAAGGGTTTAGAACCGCGACGTAAACCTTGATAAAATTCAGAGAATCGGAAATAGAAAATAAACACACGATTGAGGCAATACGTGAAAGAAACGATCCTAGAAAAAGGGCCGTGAGCTCGCCCGCTGTCCGTTATGGGGAGATCAAATTAAGTGCTAATCTAAACGAAACAGTGTAGATTCCCTGTCCGCGTCCGTTACAGAGAATGTCCGCTAGACAGAAGCTGAAAACATGTTAAAACCAATAGAGGAGAGTTGGGGAATTTGAAAATGTCCGTTGTAGAGAGATGTCTGTTAAAGAGAGGTTCCGTTAGGAGAAGTTTCACTGTATTTGTTTAAAAACAGTTGGAATTTAAACTCTTCATTATTTATTTATTAAAATGGAGCTTGATTCTTAAGTGAATTTGAATTTAAATCAACTTCTTTTATATAATACATTCTTGTTCTCAAGTACATTCCAAATTTCCTTTCAGGATTTGTAAAGCAGTATACAAATCACTGAATTAATTTAGTTAAAAAGAGACTATAAAAAAATTACCATGCTTTCCTAAAGCCTGCTGCTTTCTTCATGCGAAGTCCATTCCTTTTAATCTGAAAAAAAAAAATAAATAAATAAATAAACAAGATTATTACGTGTAATGAATAAAAAAGATATATAAAAAATATATTTTGACCTTTAAAAAAATATAAAATATGGCATTTTTTGTAACAGAACTGTATAAATTAATATTTTTATTATTTTATTTATTTATTATTTTCGTTTATTAGCAGTTTATTATATAAAAATGCCTTTTATATTTCTTATATAAAGAAGGCCTCTTAAGGTGTTTTTGAGGAGAGGCATTCTAAATTTCCTGAGTGATGACACAAGGGGATGGAGTCATCCTACAGCATAAAAATAAAATTTATTTATTTATTGACCTTTCTTAACACAACAATAGATGTGCTTATGAACACTAGATATGTTTGATTATTTTCAGTCCTTTTAAACAAGATTTCTGGAATATTTAATGTCGACTGTCGGCGTGAGAGTGAAATTATAAACTGGGCCAAAAAAGAAATAAAAATTTCCTGTAAAACAAAATTTGCAATCGTGCTCTACTCTTCAATACTTTTCAAAGACTATATAAAAGACATGGCTGGAAGCAATGATTGTCATTTCAAGTTTAGAGAGTGTGAACAGTCATTTTTAAAAAATGTCTTCTGTGTAATTTGACAGCTCACTCCTTCATCCATAAAACTTTCTAACATTTGTAGAAATCACACAAAATGAAGCAAGCAAGAGAAATTATTCTGTCAGCAAAAAAAAATATATATATAAATAAAAGAGATAGAGAGAGAAGACTTATTACAAGATCTATTTTCTGTATCTGCAAAAAATATAAATTCATGCACCCCTCCATTCCAGTTTCACCCACCAGCATGCATGACTATACTTCCCTTATTATTTTGCTTATTCCTTTAAAGGCCTCAAACATCTCAATCAGGTTGCTGCAAGGTGTCTGAACCCCTCACACATCTTCTAATCTGTTTGATGTGTGGATATCTCTTCCCCAACATGGCTGTCACTTAGGAGTGCCTATCAAGACCACGGGGCCTGCTTTCACTGCCATTTCCAATAGATCTGACCTTTTGGCATTCCTTGGCAGGTCATCAGTGAATTGTTTGTCTTCACTTGACTTTGAATATCTTGTTTTGGTGGATTTGATAGTATAAGCCAGAGCTATGGTGCTTAATACGTTCTACATTTATTTCAATATTTGTAGAAGAATATGAGAAATTTACCTCAATATAATATATAGAACACTTCCGTATGATACTCTCCAGAAACTAAAATGAATAAAACATTAACGCAAAATGATTACAGTAAAAATTACAGTTTAATTAAACACAAGTAAAAATTAATTTAAAAAAAGTTCAACGTAAATTTTGAAAAACAATCTTCCTTCTTGAAGCTGACAATGCTTTTAAACCGTATGTCATGATCACAGGAATGAAAATTATGGAGTATGTGTGAGGATGAATCTTAAATAGAGATTATTTGTCTTCACGCATGCACAAAAAAGACCATGAATTGGAGATTAGATATGGACAGCGAACGTTAATAGAATTCTCATGTAATTTAATTTTGACAGTTTCTGCGATTAATAGTCTCATATAATTATGTTGGACACTACGTATTTTGGCTTCGCTGAATAAAAAAAGTATGTTTTTCATTAACCGCATAAAAGGGTAATTCTGGTGCTGCCGAATGAGAAGCACAAACCGAGGACTCATGCTGTTTAGCCAGAAAATTCAGCGGAAACTGTGTTGATCCTTGATAAGACAAGTCACAACCACCACAAGAAATGTTGTATACTGGATCATTTATTTGTGTTGCAAAAGAGGAAAGGACTGAGCGATTGTTCAGTATAGCATGTAATTTCCATATTGGTTTGGCCACAATCTTAAATTTGTTGGGGATTATGCATACTTAGATGTATATCTATGGGTGAACATATGTATAGTTTTATATACTTTTAGTCATCTTGCAATGTTATTACATGTTTCTTATTATATGTTATATCAGTTATGCTTCCTCTTAGCCCTTCACTTCCTGCTGTGACGAAAATAATGTAACTTATTTTTTGTCTATGGTACATCCAATAAAGATTTAATTATTCATTCTAAGGTGCACCCTATATGAACAACCATAATGCTCCCAATCAATCTAGTTGTTTTTTGAACCCTTACTGTAGCCTTTTTTAAATGAGGCTTCCACACTTGAATGCAAAATTCAAAATGAGATCACATTGTTGTTTTGTAAAGCATCTGTGAGATGCTTTGATTGAGGTGTATAAGACCTTGAATGGGTCGACCAGGCTCAATTCTGATGGGATTCTTCCTCTTGCTCAATTTACGAACCTGAGGGGTTGCATAAATTCAATTTGAGGAAATAAGGTCATAGAATAGATGCGCAGAAATTTGCTTTTAGCTAGTGGGTAGTTTATTGCTGGAACAAACTTCCATCTGTCGTTGTGGAAGTTGATAGTTTAAATAAATTAAAGGAAGAACTGGACAAATGTTTAGAGGGAATGAATGTGTGAAATCTTTTTTTTTTTTTTTTTTTTGGCTGATGCTACACAAGCTTGTTTTCTTGCATTACGAGCCTCTACTACTGCGATAAATACACGGAAAAGGTTCTATATTGAAGAAAACTCTGTATAATCATTGACATAAGATCCTATCAAGCGGACCTTAAAGAATGCCATAGCACCACCTTGTGCTGTGGCATTTTTCAAAAGCTTTTCAAATGTATAGGCATATTATGGTCAAGACATCAAAGGCGGATATTGTTGGGATATCAGAGACGTGGTGTCACACAGATATAAGGAATGCTGAACTGGAATTTGGGGAGTACAATGTGTACAGAAAGGATAGACAGGATAGGAAGGGAGAAGGTGTTATGCTGTTGATAAAGAAAAACATAAAATCAAAAGAAGTGCATCCAGTTGATATAGATGAACAGTGCACTGTTGAGTCAGTTTGGTGTGACATAAGCACTGCGAAAGCAAAAATAAGAGTAGGAGCGTGTTATAGGCCTAATGACTTGAATGAGTACAATGAACAACTGTACAGAGAAATAGAGTGGGCTAGTAAATCGGAATGTCTTATAATGGGGGATTTTAACTTCCCAGATATTGACTGGAACTTGTGGGTTGGTCACTCACACACTAGTCAGACTTTTGTGGATTTATTGGATGATTGTTTTCTGCAGCAGCATGTTCGAGAGGCAACCAGAGAAAGTAATACTCTTGATCTGGTTATCAGCAGTGATCATTCATGTATTAGGAATTTGCAGATAAAAGAACCACTAGGTGGCAGTGATCACAGTGTACTGACGTGGGATTTACTTAAAGATTTAACTACTATCAGGGGTAAAGGAAAGGGTTTTTGCTTCCGTAAAGGCGAGTACAGTGGTCTCAGACAGTTTTTAAATTCTGTACAGTGGGATCAACTGACGATGTTACTAACAGTAAATTCTAAGTGGGAAGCATTCAAGGAATTAATCATGGATGCTACTAAAAGTTTCATACCTATTAAGAAATATTGTTCAAGGTTTAGGCCTAAATGGTTGTCAAATGAACTAATGAGACTCGTAACAGAGAAGAAAAATGCATCGGATGCATATAAATTATCAAGCGACTCAGAAGCATATGGCAGATATAAGTTAATCTGTAATCAGGTCACAAAGGAGGTTCGGCAGGCAAAGGCAGATTACGAGAAATCCTTGGCAAAAGATGCTAAGAAAAACAGCAAAGAAAAACAGCAAGGATTTCTTTACTTATATAAACTCTAAAAGGAAGGGGATGAATCTGATCGGTCCACTTGACATCGATGGTTCGACTGCTGATGATCCTGCTCAGATAGCAAACAAACTGAATGAGTATTTTGCATCTACATTCGCACGTGAAGAATTATTAAGGTTTGAAAATGGCAGAAGGTTATCAAATTGTAGCAAGATACTTAATGATTTTGTAATAACCGAGAGCAAAGTGGAAGAGAAATTGTTGAAGTTAAACGTAAGAAAAGCACCTGGAGTGGATGGGATCTATCCAGTTATATTAAAGGAGACGGCAAAGCAACTAAGCAAACCCTTAGCCATAATTATGAGAGCATCCTTGGACTCCTAGGCCTCCGTAGCCGAGTGGGCAGGAGCGGGAGTGCAGTAGCACACACTCTTTGAGTAGACCGGGGTTCAAGCCCCTGACTGCTGAATACGGTTGATCTGCCAACCCGCACTGGACCAGCGTGGCAGATTATGGTCCATTTCCCTCAACATGAATTGTTGAGGAGGCTTCCATCCTGCAGTGGGTTGATAAAGGCTGCACTTTACTTTTTTTTTACCTTGGACTCAGGGGAGGTTCCCACGGACTGGAGATGTGCAAATGTATCCACAATTCACAAAGGGGGATCGAAGGGTGACACGAGTAATTACAGACCAGTTAGTTTAACTTCTGTTCCAGGTAAAATAAGGGAGTCACTGGTTAAAGATGCACTGCAGGATCATCTAGACAAGACTGCAGCAATAATTCAGACACAGCATGGGTTTGTTAAGGGAAAGACTTGTCTGACAAATTTGATAGGATATTATGATGTGGTTACAAAGGAACTGGATGCGAAAAATAATTTTGATATCATATATTTGGATTTCAGGAAAGCTTTTGACACTGTTGCGCATGGAAGACTATTGTACAAATTGGAGCAGAATGGTATTAAGGGTAAATTGCTACAATGGATAAAAGGATGGTTAAGTGCTAGAAGACAGAGGGTGGTAATCAATGGGTGCTGCTCTTCTTGGACTAATGTTATTAGTGGAGTCCCACAGGGTTCAGTGTTAGGTCCACTGTTGTTTTGTATACCTTCTTTGTATACCTGATATACCTTCATCAATGATATTGATGAAGGTATATCAGGCTTAATGTCGAAGTTTGCAGATGATACAAAGGTCGGCAGGGTTCTTAATGACAGTAATGGCAGTGTGCTACTGCAACAGGATCTAGATAATTTGGGCAGATGGGCTAAGAAGTGACAACTGAAGTTTAGCCTTGACAAATGCAAAGTACTACATATGGGTAGAAGTAACCCCAGAGAAATGTACCAACTGTGTGGTACTACACTTAAGGTGGTAGAAAATGAAAAAGACCTGGGAGGAATTGTGCAGGCAGATATGAAGTTTTCTGAGCAATGCAGACAGGCTGCCAGGGCAGGTCATGGGGTTTTGTCAATGATATATAGGAATTTTGCTAGCAGGGAAAAGGAGGTGATTATCCCTCTGTATAAGGCAATGGTCAGGCCACGGCTTGAGTACTGCGTACAGGTCTGGAGGCCTCATTTTAGGAAGGATGTAGATTTACTTGAGCGTGTACAGAGAAGGGCAACAAGATTGGTGAGGGGAATGAAGGGATCCTCTTACCAAGAGAGGCTTAAGTTCTGCAAATTGCAGTGGCTGGAGACTAGGCACCTGCGCGGTGATCTGATTGAGGTATATAAGGCCTTGAATGGGTTGAGCACGCTGAATTCTGATGGGATCCTTCCACTTGTTCAGATTACGAATCTAAGGGGGCATAAATTCAAATTAAGAAAAGACAGATGTAGAATAGATGTGCGGAAATTTTCCTTTAGCCAGCGGGTGGTTAATTGCTGGAACAAACTTCCATCTGTCGTTGTGGAAGTTGATAGGTTGAATAAATTTAAGGAGGAACTGGACAGGCATTTGGAGGAAATGGTGTGATTTTTTTTTTTTTTTTTTTTTTGGCTGATGCTGCATAAGCTCATACATTTGCTTTCTTGCATCACATGCCACTACTACTACTACTACTATTAGTAACAGCCACATGGTGCAAGAAAGCCTATGGCTTATGTTGCACCAGCCAAAAAAAAAAAAAAAAAAAAATCCAAACAAAACAATGATAAAAGCAAAAAAAAAAAAAATAATAAAATAAAATAAATAACTAAATAATAATAATTAATAAAAAAAATTAAACCTATCATCCTATGCGCTTCCCTTACCCGAAAGTACTATCCAGATGACCTTTGAATTTCCCCAAACTGTCGGCCTCTACCACCCATGAAGGCAACTTATTCCAGTAACTTATAACTCGCTGGCTAAAATAAAACTTCCTGCAGTCCAATCTAAACATTTCCCCCCCCGTAACTTGAATTTATGTTCCCTAGTTCTAGCATCATTTATAATCTTGAAAATTTCGTCCTCATTCATTTTACTGATGCTTCTCAGAGCCTTAAACACCTCAATCAAATCTGCTCTAAGGTGTCTAGTTTCCAAACTCTGCAACCAACATATTCAAAGTCTTTCTTCATAAGGACACCCTTTTGCCGATCTCACCAGGCGAGTTACCCTTCTTTGCACCCTTTCAAGAAGCTTGATGTCTTTCTTTAGGTGCGGTCTCCATACCTGAACACAGTATTCCAAGTGTGGTCTAACATAAGACTTATATAATGGGATTATCACGTCCCTATCTCTACTTGCAAAATTTCAATAGATCATCGATACGACACCATGGGCCTTTCTTGCAACCTGTTTACAATGCTCAGAGAATTTCATGTCTGACCGTATCGTAACACCCAAGTCCCTTTCCTCCAGTACTGGGTTTAGTTGAACTCCACCAAGTGAATAAGTTTTTTTGGGATTACTGATTCCCAGGTGTAATACCTTTCACTTTGTTGGATTAAAGCATAGCTGCCATTTTTCTGACCATTCCTGAAGTCTATCTAGGTCTCTCTGAAGAAGCTCAGCTTGGCAGTGATCATTAACTACACTACCAATTTTAACATCATCTGCAAATTTAGACATCACGCCCTCTATCCCTTCATCAATGTCGTTTATGAAAATTAAAAACAGTGGCCCTAATACTGATCCTTGGGGAACTCCACTTCTTACATCAACCCAATCTGAGGAATAGCCATTTATAACAACCCTCTGCCTCCTGCCCTGAAGCCATCCTTCTATCCATCTAAGGATTTTCCCAGTGATTCCAACCTGTTCCAGCTTATAAAGCAACCGCTCATGTGGGACTGAGTCGAAAGCTTTGCTGAAATCTAAATAAACAATGTCGAAATTATTCCCTAAATCCAGCTCGTGAGTGACCCTTTCGAAATAGCGAACCAGATTTGTTAAACATGATTTTCCCTTTACAAAACCATGGTGAGTATCCTTGAGAATTTCAATTCGATCCAAATGATCCTGAATTCCACCCTTGATCATTGCCTCCATGATTTTCCCTACCACTGAAGTCAGACTGACAGGTCGATAATTTCCAACTTCACTTTTAGAGCCACCCTTATGTATGGGAGATACATTTGCACTTTTCCAATCCAAGGGAATCTCCCCAGAGTCTAGTGATGCTCACATAATTAGCCTCAATGGTTCAATGCACTCGCTTGCCACCTCTCTTAAGATTATAGGGTATATTCCATCAACTCCAGGAGCCTTACTGGTCTGTAGGCTCGAAAGTTTTTTCATTAAATAATCTTGCGAAATTTCAATATCATTAATTACATATTTTTTTAACTTTGCTCCCACAATTTCCCATTGCCACAAAAGGCTTTTCATTTGTAAATATCGATGCAAAATAACTGTTGAGTTCATCTACAACGGCAGCTAGTGTATTTATTACTATCCCCTTTCCCTTATCTAAAGATCCGATCTCGTTTGTCCTGCTCTTCTTGGCATTTATATATGTGAAGAATTCTTTATTCCCCCCTCTTTGCTCTGTTTGCTAGTGATTTCTCATAAACTGCCTTTGCCTGTCGAACCTTTTCTGTGGCTCTATTACACATCACCTTGTAGCTGTTATAGGCTTCAGTACTTTTTATTGCTCTGTAACTTTTCCGTGCTACCTTTTTCTGCTCAAGTAATGTGGCAACTTCACTATTCATCCAACTTGGAACCCTTCTCGTGGAGTATTTTTTAATGGTATATACATATTTACATATTTACATTAATTACATATTTTTTTAACTTCGCTCCCACAATTTCCCATTGCCACAAAAGGCTTTTCATTTGTAAATATCGATGCAAAATAACTGTTGAGTTCATCTACAACGGCAGCTAGTGTATTTATTACTATCCCCTTTCCCTTATGTAAAGATCCGATCTGGTTTGTCCTGCTCTTCTTGGC
Organism: Mastigoproctus giganteus; assembly: GCF_048544385.1. Classification (NCBI taxonomy): domain Eukaryota; kingdom Metazoa; phylum Arthropoda; class Arachnida; order Uropygi; family Thelyphonidae; genus Mastigoproctus; species Mastigoproctus giganteus. The sequence continues at coordinate 38,900,230 of NC_143588.1, forward strand.
ATTTATATATGTGAAGAATTCTTTATTCCCCCCTCTTTGCTCTGTTTGCTAGTGATTTCTCATAAACTGCCTTTGCCTGTCGAACCTTTTCTGTGGCTCTATTACACATCACCTTGTAGCTGTTATAGGCTTCAGTACTTTTTATTGCTCTGTAACTTTTCCATGCTACCTTTTTCTGCTCAAGTAATGTGGCAACTTCACTATTCATCCAACTTGGAACCCTTCTCGTGGAGTATTTTTTAATGGTATATACATATTCAAGGCATCTGTGATTAATGTTTTTAAAGCGTACCACAGTTCAATTGTATTCATTCTCTGTGCGATATCTATCCAGTTAATAGAGGCCATGTAGTACCTTAAGGCATCGTAATTTCCTTTTCTGAAATTAAAACCCATTCCTTTGCCTTTTACTTCTGCTACCTCTCTATTTCCCACCATCTCATCATCCACCGTAGAACTCCGTGATCACTTCTTGCTACTGGTTCCTCTACTGTCAGCTCTGTTATGTCATCTGATTCATGTGTGATGATGAGGTCTAGGATATTCTTTTCTCTAGTACTTTCCCTGACATGTTGATACAAATAACAGTCATCTAGTTGATTTAAAAATTTTGATCCCCATGTCGAGTTTCCTTCCCATTTACTCCAATCAATTAGAGGCAAATTGAAATCACCCGTAATAAGGCATTGATGCTTACTTGCCCATTCCATTTGCATGTAGAGGCTTTTGTCATAATCTTCACAATCACCTGGTCTGTAGATTACTCCTACTCGCATTATACCTTTGTTTCCAACTATCTCACACCATTCAGACTCTATACTAGCATGTGAAATGTCTGAATCCGGGAAAGCTATCGTTGCACTCAGGCTGCTTCTGATAAGAAGCATTACCCCACCACCCCTTCTATCTAACCTATCCTTCCTAAATACATTATACAAGCCGTACTGAAACTCATCATAGCCGACCGGGCTAGCCGAGTGGGTAAAGTACCTGCCCGGCAACCCAAAGGTCGCGGGTTCGATTCCCGCCTCGGGCTTGGATCAAAGTACTGCAAAAACCTTGGGAGGTGCAATATGGCCACAGAAGCCGATGCGCCAACAACTACCAAATCAAAAAAAAAAAAAAAAAAAAGAAACTCATCATCCCCAATTTCCGGGTGGCACCACGTCTCTGTAAGCCCTATTATGTCCGCGTTACTTGTTTTAACCAGCAGTTCGAATTCGCTCATTTTATTGACGACACTTCTAACGTTACTGTATAAACAATTAAGATTTACTGTTCTTGTATATTTAACAACCCTAACACAACCCTTGAAGTTTTTTAGGCTCTCTTCCTTGATATTAGCTACCCACTCACGTGAAACGTTTCTGCTCCCAGAACATCTAGATAATACATCCAGTTGAGGTAACAGATAAGAACTCTTAAGGTATGTGCAAGAGTTACTTTGACCAATATTATCAGATAAACGTGTTCAGTATTACCCACATCCCCCCCTAACTAGCAGTTTCCCTGAACCTTTAAGGTATCCTCAATAATACTGGCAAATGCACCACCTTTGTTTAAGTGTATCCCGTCTCTACAAAACAAATTCCTTCTACCTACAAGTGTGGGCCATGCTGATAGAAATTTACCCCCTAAAGCCTTGCAGATTCCTTCAAGTCTTGAGTTAATCCACAAGGCTCTTAACATATAATCCTTCCCATCATGTCTGGGCAGAATTGCAGACACATAGACATTATGGCCTAGCTCGCAACATTTCCTCAGCATGGTCCTGTATTTTTCCAACAAATCGTTAGATCGTGTACGTTTAATATCATTTGTCCCCACATGAATAATAATATTTTCTTTACCCCCTTTAAAATCTGACAATCTGTTGGTGACATCATCAATAGTTGCTCCCGGCAGACATACCCTGGTTCTGCTCCACCTATCCTTATTACAAAAAATATTCCCCGTTTCCCTGACAATGGAGTCTCCTAAGTTTTTTTAACATATCCCCTGTTAAAGCTTTGAGCTAAAGCTTTAAAATGAAATTGTATTTTTTTGTTAGTTTCGGGGGGCCTTCGCATGTGGGGGTCCGAAGCGTATGCCTCCTATGCTTGTGCGGAAATCTGCCACTGCCATTATGAGGCACAGGCATTGAAAAATGAAAATAAAGGACAAATTGCATTCTTTCTCATTTCAGTAAAGGACAAGGACAGGCTGGCTAAAATAAAGGACCTGGCAACCCTAGATATGACTGAGATCTTGGTAAAGGATTTTTCCCAGAGCATAGGGCTTGTTCTGCTGTTCTGGCTTAAAATTAGAGACGATACTAGTGGAAATTTACCATTCAGTTTTTTTACTAAATTCCAGATTTTCTGTTATGTGTGTGTTCTTTGTAATAGTGGAAGCAAATTGCATCCAAGAGCTCTTCTTCACAATATAGTTCTTAGTCAGTCCTTTGAAATTAATAAGATTTTCAGATAAAGGGTATTTCTGAAACAGGGTTCCAAGTGTTGTTCTTTTTTTTTTTTTAGCATACTTCAATCTCAACAATGCTTAGCATGCCAGCATATGCCTGCTGATGTTTGGGATATATCATTTGCTGCTGCTATTAGAAAAAAATGTCATAGTACAGTCAATAAAATTGTTAACTGGTAAGAATTTGATGATCTAATTGTTAAAGGAGATATTGGTTATTATAATATGTTCCAATTTTCTTTGGAGAATTTCCCTTTTATGTGGGTTACTGTCACAGACATACTAGTTGTTTGACGTTTGCAAACTATTGGATAATAATCACTATTAAGTGGTTTAATCTAAAACTGACCACTATATGCTTCAGAATAATGCTGTAGAGCTGAGATTGAAGGCTCAGTAATGTGAAATTCTGCCTCTGGGTAAGGAATACAATTAGTTTTACAAATGCAACTATTTATGGTGCCCTACAGAGGATGGTGCCCATTAAAATTGTCAAAATAAACAAAGAGTGAGAAGCTGCATAATCAAGTTATCTAGATCTTTCAGGGTATGTTACATGTTTGGTGAAAGATAAACAGGAACAATGGGAAACATCTGGCAGCCCTAGATATGTAACGTTGTAACGGTCTGTGTTCCCGAAGCAACACAGACCGTTACAACTTCTAGTGAAGTCTACAGTGGTATATATTTGGTAAGGACTCTGGAATTAATCAAAATGGCTGCACCATCAACAGCAGTCATGCTATTTCTATTTGTTGATAAATATCATAATTCTTAAATATTGGGGTAATCTGAGACATAAATTGATTTCCTGTAAAAGAATATGGCCTGTACTCTTTGATTAGATCATAAATATCATCTATATTGGTATCTAAACCTTGTCAATTCCATTGAATATGTGCCCCATTATTTGGTTTGGAAGAGTGAACTTGACTCTGTCAGTTTATACATTCTTGTTTCATCTTTTCTTTCTTGGGGAAGGTTGGATGTCCATTATCCAATTCCTTACACATGGAGGTCTAAGATTGGTTCTTCCAATACCTATATCCATAACCAGTGTGCAGGGTTGAACTTTCTTCATTGCAGGAGAGGCTTTCAATTTTGTTTCATTTGATGTAGTGTGAGAGAAAACTGGTGGAACCATAACTGAAGTATTGTTGGCACGATCATGACAGTGGTCTTTACAGGCCTACTGTGGAGATGAGAGTTTTTTTGATTGATTGATTTGGTTTTTAATGGTGCACTGGCAGCTAAGGTCATAATGCGCCAAGTAAAATTTAACGGGATAATAAACATCGTGGTAGCCTAGGTATAGGCTACCACGTCACGCAATGAACTATTATGTAAAAAAAGAATAAAGTAAAGTAAAACCATATAAAGTATAAAACTTAGATCTTTGTACATAAATTAATAGAGTGTAAAACGTCAGACATGTCTCTGTCACCTATAATCTGACCGAGTGTAAATGGTTCAATCAGATTACTAAAATCGGTAAAACACAAGCGTCACGCTTCTATAAAAATATGACGGACGGTTAAAATAGCATTACACATCTCACACATAGGTGGGTCATCTGCCTTCAGCAAAAAGCAGTGCATTAGATGACTATGTCCTATGCGGAACTGAGCAAGAACAACTTCCTCTCTTCGAACCCTGCATAGACTGGACTGCCATTGTGTGATTACAGGCTTAATGTGACGTAGTTTATTTATGGTCTATCTGTGCCAAGAACCTTGCCATTGGGAATGTAATTTAGAGCGTATTATATGCCTGTATTCTGTATAGGGGACTGAGAGGCAATGGCTGATTTGGCAGCGGATTTCCCCGCTGCCAAATCAGCGGGGAAATCCGCTTCATTTCCCCAGATCTCAATGTGGCTTGGGATCCAGCGAAAGTGAATATCAAATTCTAATTCCACGAGAGAAAAAACCATCTGCGGAACAGGATGAGGATTATACCTTACCGATACTAGAGCCTGTAACACGCTCAATGAATCGCAATAAATCATATACCTTTGGTAATCACTATTTTTAATGTGATCTAGGGCTGTTTCTATTGCACACAACTCTGCAGTATAAATGCTAGTTTCTTGTGGGATAACGTTTTGTGAGGAAACACAACAGCAGATCCCACATAACATTCTAACTTTGAGCCATCTGTATAGACGCAGAAAGTCAGAATACTACTCTCTATGTGATGCAAAGAGGTGTTGGTAGACAGATGACAGCATAGTAGCCTTCTCCCAATCTTAAAGGAAAAGTCACAAGTTGCAAAATAGGCATGTCGTGTCTGGTTCATTAAACAGCCCTTAAATCCAAATACCAAAAGGTCTGTTGGCAGTCTGACGGGTGTTGTAGAGGTTTTACCAACGTGGCTCAAAAGAGGATGCCCACGTGGGATGATCGGGCAAGGATTTCAATTTAAAGGCATACTGTAAGGACAACTGCTTACGCCGAAGAGATAGAGATGGTTCATTTGCTTCATCATAAAGGCTTTGGGCAGGAGATGTGCAAATGCTCCAGTGGCTGTCCGATGGCCTGATGGTGGACTGGATCTAACCACCAAAGTACACTATCTCTAGCAGAAACATAAACCTGAGATCCATAATTGAGTTTGGAATGGACAAGTGCTCGGTAAAGACAAAGAAGGATAATACGATCTGTGCTCCACAAAGTTGAAGAAAGGGCACGAAGGATGTTAAGCCCTTTAGCACACCTAATCTTCTGTGATGAAAATCTGAACCCATTAGACAAAGATCAAGCTGTAAGGTGATCAATGGTTTATTGCAGTTGCCTTTCATTGACCCTCATATTGCATGAATGACAAAACATAGTAAAATCGTCAACGTAGAGGGCATTGTTCACCATAGGTGGAAGTTGTTCCGTGATAGAGTTTATTTTGAGTGCGTAAAGCATGACACTTAGAACGGATCCTTGCGGGACTCCCTCTTCCTGAGAGAACACTCGAGAGAGAGAGGGGTGGAACCTAAATGGACTTGAAATTGGCGATTCAAAAGAAAATTTTTAATAAAAAGAGGGAGGTTCCTCTTAAGAGCACAGTTATAGAGGTTTTGTAGTATGCCAAATTGCCAGGCTGCGCCATACACTTTTTCAAAGAAAACTGCTACCAGATGCTCGGATTTAATAAAAGCATCAACAATGCACGTTTCCAGTCGGATTAAATGATCCAAAGTGGAACTATTGCTTCAGAAGCCACACTGAGTCCTAGAAAGCTGACTATTTGTTTCCAAATACCATACAAGGCATGCATTAACCATTCTTTCCAGGACCTTGCAAAAACAGCTTGTCAGAGCGATAGGACAATAGTTACTTGGATTTCTAGGATGCTTTCCTGGTTTTGGGAAAGCAAGAACAGTAGCCTTTCGCCAGGAATACAGAAATTGTTTGTTAAGAAAAATTCTGTTAAACAAAATTAAAAGGTGATCCTTAGATCATGGTGAGCGGTGCTTTAGCATTTCGTAGTGGAAAATAGGCATGTCATGTCTGGCTCATTTAACAGCCCTTGAATCCAAATAACAAAAGGTATGTTGCCAGTCCGACGGGTGTTGTAGGGGTTTTACCAACGTGGCTTAAAAGAAGATGCCCACGTGAAATGATCGGGCAGGAATTTCAATTTAATGTCATCTGGCCCCACAGCACTTGCATGCATGAGAAAACGTGCTGCATTTAAATCTTCACGTGAAAAGGGTTTGTCATACGTTTCAATCTCTTTTGAATAGAAGTGTAGTGGGTTTTTTTTCACGTTTCTTTTTCAGGGCCAAAAACTCTGGGGGGGGAATGATGTTATTGCAGAGATTTTTGAAAACATTTCCCCTACAGTACTTGCAACTGCAGTTCGGTCTGCAATTGATATCCATTGTGCTTGAGGATCACTGAAGGGTATGGTGGATATTTTCCCTTCATTTTCCGGATCTCATCCCAGACTACTTTTGAGCCAGCAGTCTGCTTAGGGATGATGTAAAACAGATCCAAGATTTCCTTTGGCTCTGATATTGTACATAACGTGCTTTCGCACATGCACGTTTAAATAATATTAAATTATCGGTCATGGGGTATCGGCAGATATTGCTTGGAGAATGTTTAATTTGTTTAAGCACACTGTACATAGATATTTTATATGTTCTAGGAAATTCAGTTTGTGATCCATGATTAATCCTTGTAGTCAAATACTCTGTTTTAGTGGGATTTGTTGATTGCTTATTCTTAGTTCTGGGTCAGGATGTATTTTTCATTTTCTGCAGAAGTGTATCTTTTGTACTGAGATTCGATATCCATTATAGATGGACCAGGACTCTATTTTGTTTATAGCCCATTGAGGCTGTCTCTCGATTGTCTGCATATTCTGCGAGTGACATGAAATAGTGAGGGCGTCAGCATACAGATATGTTTCTACTGTTTCTGGATTAACTTCTGTGATATTGATTTTGATAGCAAAAAGTGTTGCACTGAGGCTTGGGGTACCCCCTGTTCTTGGCTATATGTTTGAGACAGAATATGATGGCAGTGGACTTGGAAAGTTCTTTTAGACATGAAGTTCTGGAAAAACTTTGATTTGGCCTCGCAGTCCTAATTTATGCAATTTTTATAGGAGACCATATCTCCAGGTAATATTGAAAACCTTTTCAATGTCAAGGCATATCATATCAAGATGTTTATTTCGGAGTAAGGCATTGTGTATGTTTACTTCAGCTTTTTTGTCATTATATCTTTTGTTGATCTGTTTTTCCCGAAAACCATATTGGCTCAGACTAAGGAGACTGTGCAAGTCAAGAAGCCACGTTAAGCGATCATTCACCATTTTTCCTAGTTTTACCAAGACAGCTAGTGAGGACAATAGGGCAATAATTATATAGATTTGAGTGGTCCTTCCCTGGTTTTGGAAAGGCCAGCACAACTGCATGCCACCAAGAGTCTGGATATGTGTCCTCAAAGTATATCCTATTAAAAAGCAGCAAGAGCAGGCATAAGGAATTTCTTTGAGATGTTTAATCATTTGGTAATGGATTCCATCCGGACCTGCTGCACTTTGTTTTGATTTGGCTAAGGTTTTATGTAATTCATTTATAGTAAACAGTTGATTGTATGAAATATCACGTGATGCATGGAAATTAATTTTGTATTTTTCAATTTGAGCTTTATATGTTTGAAAGACTAGTCTGTATGATGATGTTGCTGACAATTCCTCAAAGGTTTCTCCTAGTAGGTTTGCAATTTTTTCTGGTTGTTATTTCATGACCTTTCCAGCTAATTATCGGTTTAGGAGCTGTTGAATATTCGCCTGAGATTTGCCTAATTTTATCCCAGATAATTCTAGCATCCGTATTTCTATTAATTTTGCTAGAAAAAGATATCCAGGATTCTTTTTGCGATTTCCGACATACATAACATGCTTTTGTCTGACTTTCTTATATTTTATGAGGTTAGTGGTTGTGGAGAACTTTCTGAAATGATTCCATGCCTTATTTTTTCTTTCTTTGCTTCCAAGCATTCTTCATTCCACCACTGTTTGTAATGTTTATGGAACTACTTGGTTGTCTTTGGTATTGCAATATTTGCAGCAGAGATTATTTGGTTTGTGACATCAAGCAGCACATTGGTACCTTTCATTGGTTTAGTTAGTTTGCTTTGCAAAATTTCCATTTTTCCCCTCTTATAAATTGTGGCACGTCATTTGTTAATACGTGACAAACAATTTTGAAATGAATAGGAAAGAGAGCAAGGGAACAGATAGTAAGATCAATTGCAGTAGTAGTAGTCCCTGTTGGTAAATGGGCATGGGTGTGAGTACCTGTGTTTAAGAGTGTTCAGTTCCTGCTATCTAGAAGTTTTTCAATCAACTGTCCCCTTTTGTCTGTATGAAATGAACCTCAAATGATATGATGCCCATTAAGATCTCCCATCAGACAGAATGGGTGGTAATTGGTCAATTAAGTCCTCGATATCTTGCACTGTGTACAAGATATCGAGGTTTGGTGGAAGATATAGCGAAACTATGGCGAGGGGAATTCCAGTCACGATTCGTACCGCGACTGCTTCAAGAGGTGTTTGCAGCTGAGTATGCCTGGATGAAATATTAGAGTTGACCAGAAGGGCAACCCCTCCATGAGAGGTTGTTGTGGTTTTTCGATCTTGCCTATATATATATATATATTGTAGTGTTTAATTGAAATACTTATGTGCAGAGTTAGATTTGTTTCTTGTAAAGAAACACTTGCAGGATTGTAGACAGAAATGAGATCTTTGATATCATTAAGGTTGCTTCATATCCCACGACAATTCCACTGAAGAAGTGTATGCATTATTTGGTCTTAGTTACTGTTTCCAATGATTTACGATGGGCTGCCTGTTTGATCCTATTTGTTTTGATTTTATTTTTTTTCTAGGGAAGCTCGGTCAACCCCTACTGTCCATATCATCAGTTGCATAAAGTTTCCAGGACTGGTTCATCTTCTTGCCCTTTTTCGTCAATTTCCATAGTATCAGAATTTTTCTGTTTTTTATTTATAGGTTTAGCGGGATTTGCGCTGCTGGTTGGTGTTGGATCTTCAGCATCTGGTGAGATTATAATGGGAGTATTTACTGCCTGATCAGCTTTTGGTTTTGTTTATAAGAGGAGAGTACGTGCCCAAACTGCTATTCAGATGTTATGCAGAACAGAGATGTCAGTTTGCATTGCAATTACTTTTGTTTTCTGTGCTGCCGTTGCTGCTACATATGATCTCACTGCTGGGAGCAATGGTATCTGCTTTTTAGTTTCTTGGTATGTAACCTTGTGCTCAGTTTTATATTTCTGTACTTGCTTCTCTCTTTTCCATATATTGTAGTCTCTAGAGTAGGCAGGGTAGTCTCCTTTGCAGTTTGGGCAGCAAAGAGACTGTGCATTGCATTCTTTATCGTTATGATCTTTTGAGTCTCAGGTGGCACAGATAACTAGTCCTCCACATACTGTTTCGGAATGGCCATACTTTTGGCACTTCAAGCATCTTATTGGATTGGGGATGTATGGCTTTACCTGGCAATTCAGGTATCCTTGCTTTCACTGATGTTGGTAGGGTAGGAGTGCTGAAAGTAAGTTGTTGTTATTTGGTTTTTAGGAGCATTAGCAACTAGGGCGATACTGCTCCGGGGATAAGCGGTGGTCATTCCCTGACCTTTCTGCATCCTCCGTATTTGGTGGTCGCGGGCTCGAATCCCGGTCTAATCAAGAAGCGTGTGCTACGCATTGCTGCTCCTGCCCACCTGGCTACAGAGGCGCCCCTGAAAGTAAGTATGACAGTGCGAGTTGGTATCAAGTTTCCATCCTTTTTGATACGAATTCTTTTTGCATGTATGACATTCTGGTGTTGTAATTCTCGTATGATTTCTTCTTCAGAGATGTTTAGGAGATTCCCATTCCACGATAACCCCTTTTGATGTATTTAAAGTGGCATGTGGAGTGACTCTGATGGGAATCCTGCCAAAAGTTGTGGTTTTGAGAAGAAGCTCTGAACGTCGGTGATTTGTTGTTTCTATCAGTAGGTCACCTGATTTCAAGCGGCAAACCATTTTTGGTGAACCAGCTATATGTTCAAAGCACCTTTGTATTACAAAGGGAGAAAGTTTACTAACAGGCTGGGCTATTAGGGAGTGGAAAATTAGAAATGGTTTGGAGAGAGAGAGAGATGGTTTGGGTCACATCTTTCTTTTGTCTTTTGGCATAAGGTCATCTTTCTGCCGATTATAATCAGTTTCATCCTTAGATCCAGGTGAGGCCTGATTTGTCAAGTTCATCGTTGCTCCTTTTAGCCCTGAAAGGATTGTTTTTCCTTTCAGGTTTCCGGCCCGGCCATGGGGAGGCAAGAGCTGTGCCACCTAGTGACCAAGCAGCCGGAGAGGTTAGTTTGTTAGTGAGAAAATTAATAAATGTACTAAGAAAGGTGATTTCCCTTCTTGGGTCTGTTACTTAGAATCTGTTAAGTACAGAACCACTTATAATGAACTGAAGATGAGAAAGGTGCTGGAAATAAAACAGAACAAAATCACTTGAAAAGATCACTCTATATGTCACTTGAGAAAAATCGCTTGGGCACTATCATTGGAGCAGGCAGCACCATTCTAGGCTCTTCTAATGACATGCAAAAGTTCAGAATATTGCAGTGGTTTGTGATATGGTAGAATGAGAGTAGTTTGGAAGTTAAATGAATGCTGCTCTGTACTGTTTTTAATTTGCTGGAAAGATGTAGTGTAAGCTGATGCTGCTGAGATTTCAGCAAAAGTATTGTCCAAAGCATTATCTATATCCAAGGACCCTGATAGATCTCACCCATTCCAGAAAAGTACTGGACAAGGTATGATTGGAAACTTACTAGAAAGCTGTCTAATTTTTTTCCAAATTATTTTGCTGTCAGCGTTTCTGTTAATGCTGGATGCAAAAATGGGTCCAGGATTTTTCCTTGGCTTGCCTTTGTATAAAATGTGCTTTTGCCTTTAAATAAAACTGGAAATAAAATTTGACTTCTTAGAATTTATCAGATTGACTTTAGTTGGATATTGCCGAAACAAATTCCAGGCTTTATTTTTTGCTTTTGTGCATTTCTCATTCCACCAATAATTATAATGCTTTCGACGCAGGGAATTTGATAATAGTATTGTATCTTTGGCCATATTTAGGAGATGCAACATGATGTAATCTGTCACATCATCAATAGGCTGGAGAAGGATTTTTTTTCTCATCAAATGAGATTGATGACTTAAATTTTGCCTAGTTTGCTTGGACAAATTTCTGTTTTCTGCATGGTTGAGCTAGAGGAGTCTGTGCTATCAATACCTTGCAAATGATTTGGAAGTGATCACTGCCCATAGGATCATTAATAACATACCACTCTATGGTATGTTATTATATCAATAGAGATCTATTGCTGAGGTATACCCAGCTGGGAGCCGAATGCGAGTGTGTGCCAGTATTGAGTATGGCGAGATTTAGTGCCTCTAAAAAGCTTTCAATGAGTCGACCCTGTCTATCTAATTTAGGAGCACTCCATAAGGGGGGTGGCACCCATTAAAGTCCCCTAATATACAGAGAGGTGGAGGTATCTGTATGAAGAGGTCTTCATAATCTTTTAAACAGTATGTATGGTTCGGCTGTAAGTAGATTGAGACTAGTGTTATTGCAATATATAGTTATACGGAAAGCAACGGCTTCTATTTCAGTTTGAAGTGGGATGTGTTTAGTTGGGATCTTTGAATTTATCAGGATTTCTATACCACCATGGGCAGCATTTCCTGTATTATGATCTCTTTGATAAAGGCAATAATTCTTGATCGAAGGAGAAATCTCACGGAATACAAGGCAATAGTTCTTGTTCACATCTCATGGAATACTAGTGTTCCGCAGAACACAGTTTGAGAAATGCTGAATTAGATCATGGATATCATTGCAACGAAAGCCTCTGCAGTTCCATTGTAAAATACAAGGCATTATTTGTGTTTAATTGATGGAACTGTATCTGACTGTTTTTTGAAGGTGACTGGCTTATGATGTTCCAATTTTGGTTTATCTTTTTTGGAGAAAACTAATCACCCAGTGTCCATTTCTTCTTCTGCATAGATTTCTAAAATGGGATCTTCCTGTATTGATGTGCCATCTGTGTTCTGAATATTTTTCATTACATTTGAGTTTGTACTATGAGATATGGTAGTTATCATTGGAGGAGGATATGCCACTGGTATTTTCAGAGTATTATTTGCCTGGTCAGATAACTTGGATTGTTGCTTACCTACGCTTGGTTTCTCAGAAAGGACATTTCTAGTCCAATCAGAAATTGATTTATTAATAGGAACTGTGACATCAGTTTGAGTGGAGACTGTCTGATACTTTTTTACAGCCTTGGCATGGGTCATATTTTTGGTTATAGTAGGTAACTGACTTTGTTCTCAACCTTGTATTTTACTATTTTTTTCTCAGTTTTCAATTTTTCACATGTCTTGTAATATGCAGGATGGTCACCTTTGCAAATTGGGCAGGTCATTTTTGTAGCTGTACAGTTACTTTGTTTGTGATCTGAGGACCCACAATCAGGGCAGACAGGAACTCCTTTGCATACAGTTTCTGAGTGGCCATATGTTTGGTATTAATAACATCTTAAAGGATCTTAATGACAAAGTAAATAACCTGCTTTTACAAAAGAGGATAAGTTTGGTGTATTGAAGGTGAGAATAATATTTCTGGTAGGTGTAAGTTGATTATCTTTTTTAATCATTATTCGTTTTGCTTCAATTATGTGTTGTCCCTTCAGCTTTTGGGTTATTTCTTCTTCCATGACATTTATTAGGTCCCAGCTGGATGAATTTAGGGTTGTGTGAGGAGATATTTTTACTAGAATGCCGGCAAAGCTTGTACGTAGTAACGGCTTCTCGGAATGTATGTGGTTCCTACTAGTAGGTCTCCAGATTGCAGTCTCTTAACCATCTTGGGAGATCCTGCATACCCGCCAGATGTTTCTGTATGACAAAGGGAGACAATTTACTCATAGGCTGACTATTAAGTGAGTGGATGATTAAGAACGATGGACAAGGTTGCTCCATCCCATCAGTCTTTTGTCACTTTGGATTATCGTTCTCAATATCCTGATGATCCTCGTAGGAGCAGTGCCACTAGGAGGCCAAGTGGTTAAAGTGTTAGTTGGTTAGTGAGCTAGAAATATATGGATAAATAAAGAACAGTGGGTTTCCTTTCTGTGTTCTAACTTGTGGCTTTTCAAGTATAGAATGGTTTTAAAAATAAGACTGTTTGGAGAAATGTAGGAACTTAAAAAAATTTAATCGCCTTTGAAAAGCATTCTATAAATTGCAGAAATATCGCTTGGTCTCGAAATACGCTTGGCACCCAGGGCCGTATATTGGTGAAGAGCATATCGAAAGGTCTACTGCTGTGCTAGTTCTTGTGGATAGACATACATATGTGGGTGTTCTGTCATTTAAGAGTATTAGGTTGAGCTTATCAAGGAGTTGTTCTAGAATTTGACCTCTTCTAGCTTTGTTTTTATTTCCCTATAGAGGGTGGTGGCTAATTATATATCCCATGATACAGAAAGGAGGTGGTAGTTGAACTATCAGGCCTTCTAGTTCTGTATAACTTATATCTTGGTTAGGTGGTAGGTAGATTGGAGACAACTGTTATATGAAAGTTTACTGCAATGTGTACTGCTATAACCTCTAGATTAGTCTGCAAAGGAATCTGTTCAGTATGTATATTAGAATTTACTAGGATTGCTACTCCATGGTGTGCTGTGCTGTTTGTAATTCTGTCTTTTCTGTATAGAGTGTAATGTTTTAGTGATATGTTATTCTGAGGTTTAAGGTATGTTTCTTGCAAACGTAGACTAATTGGATTGTACTGTGCTAAGAGATCATGGATATCTTTGAAATTGCTGCTGAATCCTCTATAATTCCAATGTAAAAATTTATTCATTATTTGGGTCTGGTGTATTTTCGATTTGTTATCTTGAGTTTGTCTCATGATTCTCTTTTTTTGTCTTTCCTTCTTAGGGAAGTATGGCTTTCCGGTATTCATCTCTTCTGCAAAAAAATTTCCAGTACTGTTTCCTCTGGTTGATTATTTTCTTCTACTTCCATGTTGATTTCCATTTATTTCCATTTATTTCATTGGTTTCTTGTTTTGTGGATTTGATTGTTTCTCTAGTTGGTGGTATTGTAATTGGTGTGTGTATTGCTTGTTCTGGTTTTTGTTTTGGATCAATGAACAGAAAACGGGCCCGCCCAAACTGACATAATTTTTTTGGTGTGATTGTTACTTCTGTTTCTATTGTTCTATAAGCTTGTGTTATTTGTGCATATGATCGTCTATTTGTTTGTTGTATTGTTTTTAGCTTCTTGGTACGTTACATTGTTTCCTACTTTATATTTCTGTATTCTCTTCCACTCTTCACATTCTTTTGAGTAGGCATTATGTTCTCCTCTGCAGTTGGGACATCTTGAATTTTGTGCTGTACAGTCTTGCTGTATATGTTCTTGCAAACCATATTTTCCACAGGTAGAAAAACCTCTGCATATTGCTTGAGAGTGTCCGTACTTATAACACTTAAAACATCGGACAGAGTTTGGAATACATGGTCTCAGTGGGCAGTTTAAGGTATCCAGCTGAAGGTTAAAATTATATTCCTCGCTGGAATAACTTCTCCTTCTCTTTTAATTGTTATTCTTTTGACTTGAATAACTCCTTGATCTTTCAATTCTTCTTTGATTTCATGTTCAGGGACATTGAGGAGATACCACTCTGTAATCACTCCTTTTAAGGCATTCAGGGGTGGAATAAGGAGTAACTGTTATTGGTACTTCTCCAAAAGTTCTTGGCTTTTATTAGATGCTATGCTTGTTCTTAGTTTGTCATCTCTACTAGTAGATCCCCTGATGTCTTATGGTTGTTTTAAGGGAACTAGCTATGCTTTCAAGAGTTTTTTGAATTTGGAAAGGTGACAAACTTCCTATGAGTTGTTCATTCTTAGAAAGAATAATTAAGAACAGCAGAGCGACTAGAGGAAGAACCTCTGTCTTTTGTTGCTTAGCTGTACACGAATTCATTTCATCTTGTTTTCTGCTAGCTTGAGTAGCAGAAACATGGTCTGTGTTTGCCATGTTTGTTTCTTTTAGGCCTTGGCAAGAGGATTTTTCTGCTAAGGTTTCAGGCTCCACCATGGGGAGGCAGGAGCAGTGCCACTGGAAGGCCAAGCAGTTGAAGTGTTAGTTGCTTAGTTGAACTATAAATATATGAAAAAGGTAAAGAAAAGTGAGTTTCTTTTCTGTATTCTAATTTGTAGTTTTTCAAATAGAGAACTGTTAAGAGAAAGACAGGAACTTAAACATAACTTTATTCGCTTATCAATAGCATCTATAAGACACAGTAATATCGCTTGGCCTCAAAAAACACTTGGCACCCAGGGCCAATTAATACAATAGTTTATTAGGCTGTTTGCCTACATTACTATATGTTAATATGACTTTTCAGGTATCTTACAGATACCCATCATCAGACAAAGCTGTTGGGGGGGAACAGAAAAATAGCGTTACAAATTTGAATATAATAAATTTTCTGTTTATACTCCGGGACGGTCAGAGGAGTTCACAAGATAGATAGAATACAAGAAACAGCACCATGTTCAGTATTCACGGGCTTGAACCCCGGTCACTCAAGGCATGTGTACTTATGCATCCGTGCGCCTGACCACTAGGCTACGGCAGCCTATGCTCCCATACTCTTGACATCAGGGTTGGTGTGCAGGCTGGTTCAGGACCTTACTGATACCCATCTTCAGACCATGCTTCTGGTTCATGTGGACTGGAGGGAGATGCATCTGGTCTATTTTATTTTTGTGTTTTTTTCATCCATTCTCTTCTATTTGAATTCACTGTTTCCTATTGCTTGCTGAGGTTCCGATCCTCAGCAAGCAATAGGAAACAGCGAATTCAAATAGAAGAGAATGAATAAAAAAAACCAGGATTATGGTTGCAAAGTATTAAATTAAAATTTAATACTTTGCAACCATAATTTGTAAATTGGTAATGGTAATATTGTAATTGTATTATTGGTAATGGTTGGTTGGTTTAAATGGAAGTTTATTGGCACAAGGGCAACTAAGGACAAATTGTGCCTATTATTGGTAATAGCATTGGCATTAGTTGATTTTTTTGATTTGGTAGTTGTTGGCGCATCGGCTTCTGTGGCCATATTGCACCTCCCAAGGTTTTTTTGCAGTACTTTGATCCAAGCCCGAGGCAGGAATCGAACCCGCGACCTTTGGGTTGCCGGGCAGGTACTTTACCCACTTGGCTAGCCCGGTCGGCGGCATTAGTTGAGGCATATGATACAAGAAAGCAAGCTTAAATGGCATCAGCCAAAAAAAAAAAAAAAACCCTTCCCTATCCCGTCACTCCAAATGTTTGTCTTGTTCAGCCTTAAATTTATTTAAGCTATCAACTTCCACAACAACAGGTGGAAGTCTGTTCCAGCAATCAACTACCCACTGGCTAAAGGCACACCTCCACACATCTATTCTACAACTGTCTTTGCTCAATTTGAATCTATGCCCCCTCAGGTTCTTAATCTGAGCAATTGGAAGCATCCCTTCGGCATTGAGCCTGCTCAAACCATTCAAGGCCTTAGCAATATTATAATTGTAAATACTGCAATTGTAAACATAGTAATATTGTAATTGTATTATTGGTAATTGTAATATTCTAAAATATTTAAATTTGTAACTCTTCCTATTTTTCTCTTTCCCCAACAGCTTTGTCTGATGATGGGTATTGGTAAGATACCCAAAACGTCTTATTTATGTATAGTAATGTAGGTGAACAGCCTAATAAATTATATTATTTATTTTCATGTGGTATAAGAGTGGTATTAATATATTAATAACCTTAATGAGAAACAACCACGTAGCATCCTTCCCTAACTATATTGCATGTAAAATAGAGAAAAGAAGTCGCCTATCAAGAGTTTGCGAGTCGGAATATGCTAAATGTTGGCTTTTAAAATCTGTACAATGTGGTTTTCTGCAGTATAGTCAATTTGCATATAACATTTGGACCCACAGTTAGGACAAATTGCATCTCCTCAATATACTGTCTGGGAATAGCCAAATTTTCGGCACTTGTAACATCTGAGTGGGTTTGAAATATAAGGTCATACCTAATAATACCTTTGCCAAAAGTAAGGAAATAAGGATTAAATGGAAATAAGTTTGCTATCTTTCTTGATCATTATTAGTTTGGCCTGGATAACTTATTCACCATGCACCTCCTGAACTAGTTCACCTTCTGAAACATTCATCAGGTCTCACTCTGTAAGGGCAACCTTAACAGATATACTGTCAAACATTAACACTTTAAGTAGTTTCTTAGAATGCTTATGACTCTCAGTTTCATTAATTTAAGTCATCTGATTTCAGTTTACTCAACGTATTGGGTGAACCCACTGCATTTTCTACACATTTATGCACAGGGGGAAAGTACTTAGATTTATTTAATAGAAAGTGAAAAATAAGGAATGATAAGCACTCCTGTTGTGGGATACCTAATTCATTATGCAATCACCTTGATTATGATGAGTCATCAGTATAACTTTTATCAGAGAATGAGGAACACCTCAATTCAAGTGGAAAGTAGATGCTTTAGTGCAATATTTGCTCCTTTTAGCCTCAAAGGATAGCTTTTTCTCTATGTTACTCACTCCATCACATGTACGCTGGAACAATGCCACCTGTGACTTACTAAAGTTTATAGATATATATATATATACTAAAAAAGAAAGGTGGATTTCCTTTCTGGGTTCTTATTTGGAATAAACTGAAGAAAATGGCCCTAGGAATGAAGCAGAACTAAGTAGCTTAGAAAGAACAGTCTGAAAATTACATAGTAAAATCACTTAGACAGTATCACTTGGCACCCAGATACCATTCTGGAAGATCAAATGATGCCTTCAGGCAACATAATTTTGTGTGCATAGGAAGATACTAATAAAATAATAAATTTAAGGGAGATGTAATTTCTGTGGCCCCTAATAAGGTAAACAATGAAAATCAAAACTAAAAATGTAAGAGACTCGGGTACTGGCACATGCACTTTGA
The DNA here is from genome assembly GCF_048544385.1 of Mastigoproctus giganteus. NCBI lineage: Eukaryota > Metazoa > Arthropoda > Arachnida > Uropygi > Thelyphonidae > Mastigoproctus > Mastigoproctus giganteus. The sequence goes on from NC_143588.1 coordinate 38,918,336, forward strand.
ATATGAAATTTAAGGCTTGAAACTAACTTCACATACTATATGGTAACTAACAAAAACAGTCTGTTTCGAGATGTAATAATCCCTAATCAGATAGCAGGTGTTCTCTAATAGTTCTGTCAGTATTGTCATTAGAGAACACCTGATTAGGGACTATTAAGATAGTGCATATCAACCTCTTGATATGCACTATTAATTGCCATTTGTAAAATATCTGGACAACTTGATGTGAAGGCTGTTTGTTCTGGATGGGAACAACAAGACCACTGCATTAACCAGACAGTTTAAATTGTTCTGTCTGCAAACATACAAAAGTACAAGATAGTTCTAGCAAATTCATATAATTTCAATAAGACCAAATAACATTGGCTATTTTCTAATTTTAAAAAGTTTCCATACTCTTGGAATATAGAAATTTTTCTAGATATTTTGTGTATCAGAGAAGACAAAAGAGTCTCACTGTCTGCATTTCCTTATCAGATGGCCATTCACAATTAACCTGCCATATGTCCTAACTTATACCAGCAGTTTACAGAAGAAGAAGAAGTTCCACTCTTTCCTTGATCTGCATAGTCACTGATTTTCTTCAATTATTCAAAATTTAATGTAGCAGAATCAACCATCTGTATGTTATTACTATTAATGTTGTACAGAATATGATAAGTGTTTTACAAATTTTTAGTTTTTACTTTCTCAAATAGGGAGGTAGAGACAACTATCCTCCATCTGAACATCCTTGTAATTGATTAAGACTAAAAAAATTTACTCACCTTAGATTTTAGCTTTGGCCTTTCTTTAATACTGGCAGCATCAAGGATGATTTTAAAATTTTCACAAGTACTGTTATTAATCTGCTGGTGATACCGAGTTGGTAAAACAACATTGTGATTTTTGATATCATCATGTTTCGTGAGGGCAAACTCCTGATAAGAACTCTGTTCAGACTCTTTAGCATTTACTGCCTCTGAGAAGTCTGTGGGGGCTGATGATAAACACAACCTGCTTTTGGCTTTTGATATATCTACTGGGAGAAGAGATAAATATTTTGTGTCTTCTACCTGTGATAAACTTGTGGAAGGTAATAAATGCCTTGTTCCTGTCTGCATGGCATGTGTATCATGGGATAAATATCTTATGTGTTCCAGCTGTGTCATGTCCATGAGGGGTGATGCATATGTTGTACTTTCTATCTTTGTTGAATCAGAAGGGGTTAATAAATACATTGTTCTTTCTGCCTTTAAGTCTGTGATGGTTGGCAAACACCTCTGATTTTCCATTTCTAATACATCTGTTAATGGAGGTAAATATTTTGTACTTTCAGTCTTCCATATATCTGTTGATGATGTATATTTAACACTTTCTGTCCTTGCCATATCTGTATGAGATGATATATATTTTATATTTTCTGTTTTTGATACGTCACCAAGAGGTGATAAAGCACTTTCTGTTTTGGATATGTCACTAAGAGGTGATAAAGCACTTTCTGTTTTTGTTATGTCACTAGTTGATAAAGCATTTTCTGTTTTTGACATTTCACTAGGAGGTGATAAAGCACTTTCTGTTTTTGATATGTCACTAGGAGGTGATAAAGCACTTTCTGTTTTTGATACCTCACTTTGGGCAGGAGACTGCCTACCTGTAAGTGATGAATCCAATGTGGCCAACATTTCTTTACCAGGCAAAGATTTAAAGAAGGGAAACTGTGATGATCTAGGAACATGACTCCATAATAAAGAATCTTGGCAGGATGTTGGTGCAGAATGAAACAGGCAACCTGGAGGGTTATGAAAAACTTGTGAAGTTGATATTTCAACATCACTATTAAAATTTGCTACATCAGAGCATTTTAGTGAGGAAGATGCAGTTAAAAAATCTGACATCAGATTTACTTCATTAGATAATCCTGCTTGACACACATTTAGCACTGGTAAATAATCCATTTCTAAACTTACAGGGGGAGGGGGAGGAGGTGGGATGTTTTTCCTAAATGGTGGAGGTGGTGGTGGTGGCCTAAATTCTGTGATACTGGTTGTGCCATGTAACTTGGATACATTTGGACTTGATGAATTCCTAAGAGAAATTAATGTTGCCATAGTAGATGATGGCAACCATTCTGAGCTTGAATATTCATTTTTAGTATCCTGTTTATTAGAGGTATTCACAATTTCATTTTCTTTAGATTGGCTATTTTTCTCAACATCTGTTTCTGGACTTATTTTACTTTCTTGACTAGGAAGAAGTATGTGTGAAGTGTTTGATTTAGCACTTGGCACAGGTCTATAATAGGTTTCTCGAAATTCTTCTGTTGTAATCTTGCCAGCTTTCTTTATAATCGTTGGTTTATGGCGGGATGGCCAGCGACCCTTTAGTGAAAAGTTTAGCAGGAAACTTTTTTTTTTATTTTGTGTTCTGTGCATAGTTTCTGTAAAATCACAATTCTCTGCAAGCAAAATATTTTTGTTCACTTCTTTTTTAATTTCTGGATTAATAAAAATATTTTCATCCTTTGTATTTTTAGAAATTTCTACATTGTTTTTATTATGGCTATTTAGACTCATTGTTCCCATAATAAGATCAGGCTGAACTAATGATGAATTGTTTACCTCTTGTAATGCCAAAATAGAATCATTTGAAAAGTCACTCTTGTAAAATGGCTGACCACAAGACAACTCCTTGCAATGTACTATTTCAGTTTCATTTAAATCATATGACATCCAAGACACTGGTTCACTTTGGTTTTGATATGATGAGCTACCCAATTTTGATATCTTTTCAACTTGGTTGTTTTGATCTTGTTTCTTCAAAAATTCTTTTTGTCCTGAAGTACAAATGTCTAGCCTTTGATCAGAAGAATACATTTGGGTAGTCTGAAGTTGACAATCATTGTTTGATTGGAATGAACTTAAAGAACTGGTGTTATCACTTTCTAGGTGGGTAGAAATTTGACGAAACTGAGGTTCTCCTTTCTTTTCCTTTGTCAAAATTTTCTCACTTTCACTGTTTGAAGGTTCTAAAACCTCAAGGACACTGCAAGTTTTTCCTGTCTGTTTCAGCTCAGGATATTTGTCAAATATCATTCTTAAACTAACATCATCTCTGTGAGAGAGCAGTGTCCTAGTAAGTGGCTTATGAACTGAATCCAATGTCATTGACAACTGTTTTGGTGAGCCTTCAACTCTTTTTTTCAGGAATGTATCTGGTTCTGCTTCGTTTCTAGTATTAGATACGGAATTTTCTGGTGAGGAAATATCCAAAGTGAAACTCGTTTTACTTGGATTCAAGTGAGAAGTTTTACATAAGTTACACCCATTTTCACAAATTATTTCAGTATTTGAAGTGCATTCTACACTATCATTAGAAGGTTTCCTCAAACAGGAAAATAAGAATTCTTCAGGACTATTTATGTCACAGCTGTCATCTTCACTAGAAGTATATTCTGAGGCAGAAGATTCAGAAGTTGTTGTAACTTCTAGTGAGTATTCAAGGTTTTCAGCTGATTTAGTAATCAGGTGAGCAAAGAGAGACCTGGGGAAAAGAGAAAAAAAAACTCATTATAAAGCATGCATAATGTGCTAAACAACATGGTAAGCCAGGTCAGAATAACATTCTAATCACAAAATTGTTAATAGCATTTGTGACTATAAATGACATTAAAACTGATATGAGTTAATGGAGAGATGTGTTTGGGGGGGGGGCAGATAGAGATAATTAATAATTATTATTTAATGATCCCCAAGTGCTACCCAAATCCATATGTGTGCAATGTGTGTTCATGGGCCAATTTACATATGCTGATATTGTTCAAATATAAGATAGATTATCAAACCTTTTTGTAAGACATTTCTTCACCCAATGCTCACATCAAAATGATCCGGTTAATATAATATAAAAGATCTAAGTTTATAACATGAAAATATCCTTATTAAAAGATTGTAAAATTATGCGATTTTTTATAAAATTAACCTTGTCTTCAATTCTTTCAATTTTGGCCTGCCAATGGGACTTAGCCTGAGTGGTTTAGTAGCTGAAATTTATCTTAACTCTATTGAGAAATTACGCTTAAATCTGCATATTCCCAGGTTAACATTTTATGGTAGGTACTTAAATGATATCCTTGTTATTTCACATGAAGACAACTGAATAATCTTATGAGTTCTTTTAATAATATACACACACAAGACTTAAATTCACTTTGGAAAAGGAAAAACCAAGTGAGAACTCTATAAATTTTCTTAACTTTACATTAACAAGGGTCAATGATGACATACATTTTAAAATATACCGTAAACCTACTAATACAGTAAAATTTCTGGTGAGGAAATTTTTGCATTATTCAAGCTACCACCCTTTTATGTATAAAAGGAGTATCATTTTTAACCAATTTTATAATGTGTACAGATATAGTTCTATACAGGAAACTCTCAATGACGAACTCAGGGAACTTACAACAAGATTTTTAAACAGGAGATACACACTAAGTATAATTAGGAACATTCGGTGACAGACAAAACGAAAATCCAAATCGGTTTTGCTTAGTAAGAACACTACACATAAATATTTTATTAAAGTTCCTTATGTACAACAATGGTAAACAGTTTATTAACATTTTAAAAAATACAGAATTCAAAATAGTTGCACAACTGGCAAGTAAACGATATTGAGGGTGAGGAAACCAACCTGTCTCTAGGATGGAGTGGACCAATATAGTCTATTGTGGGAATGCAACTCCTTTTACATCGGTTCTACCCAAAATTATCTTTCGATGTATTTACAACAACACCAGGCATCTGTGAGGGCAAAGAGGACAGGTGCATCTGAACTTTCCTTTCACACCATCCAGGAGAACCATGTTTTTCTTTTTAACAAGGCTAAAATAATTAACATACCAAATGTATACATAAAACTGTTAATAGCTGAAACACGTGAAATGAAACTAAACTGTAATTCTATAAATGTGCAGAGACCATACATTATTTTGGACTCGTGGACCTTTACATGCATGTGTGAATAGCACGATTCACATTGGTTAACGAAAATAATCTTGTCGTGGTGCACTAATTTTAAAGTATAAGAGAGTGGATATTGTTTATATTATCACTTTACTTTTAGCGAGCAGGGTTCATAACCGAAATACCTCATCGTGTATAAAGAAGTCCAGTCTAAAATATTTTAATATAGTTTGATAATTGTCTTCTGTTTCTAGTGCATCATTGCCATTAGGTTTAGTTTGGGGTAGATTGGTGTGCATCAGCTGCTCTTTGCTCTTTCTTGGTAGCAGTAAGTAGAAAATGGGAATTGAAGACAAGATTAGTTTTATAAAAAACCGCATAATTTTACAATCTTTTAATAAGGATTACAGTGTCTGGAGACTAGGCACCAGCAAGGTGATCTGATAGAGGTGTATAAGGTGTTGAATGGTTTGAGCATGCTCAATGCTGATGTGATTCTTCCTCTCACTCAGGATAATCACCTGAGAGGGCATAAATTCAAATTGAGGAAAGACAGACGTCTATCCTACATCTGTCTTTCCTCAATTCAAATTGAGGAAAGACAGATGTAGGATAGACGTGCGGAAATTTGCCTTTAGCCAGCGGGTGGTTGGTTGGTGGAACAGACTTCCATCCCTTGTCGTGGAAGTTGATAGCCTAAATAAGTTTAAGGCTCAGCTGGACAGGTATTTTGAACGAACAGAGGGGTGAAGTGGAAGTGGTTTTTTTTTTGGCTGATGCTGCATAAGCTTGCTTTCTTGCATCAAATGCCTCTACTAATGCTAATAGGATATTTTCGCATTATAAACTTAGATCTTTTATATTATATTACATTAACCAGATCGTTTGATATGAGCATTGGGTGAAGAAATTTCCTAGAAAAAGGTATGATAATCTATCTTATATTTGAACAATATTACTTAAAGTAGGAAGATGATCAGATGAAGCTCTTATATTTTGAAAATATGCTGATATGTAAGTACCTCATATAATAACTTGTGGGGCAGAGCCTAACTTGACGATATGGAGACCCTAGGCAAAAGTATTTTTGGGGCCCCTGTAAAAATTTTTATTATAAAATGACATTTAATTAATGTTTTTGTTTTAATAATAATAAAAATGATAAATGGATAAGGTTTAGTATCATTTTGTGAAGTCATGGCACCAATATATGGAGTCATATGTGATTGTCGTGTATAATTTTTGGGTCGTAGGTAGGAAAAATTTCGGATCCCTGGGCTAAAGTCAGATAATGCCACTGGTGTATACAAGCATTCACATGCAAGTATCAATAACTTGGTTTGTGCACTTATCTAGACTTCAGTGGACTTACTGATGGCTAGAGCAAAATTATGCTGAATGAATACGAAAGGTAACACTGAAGGTTTCCAGAAGGCGTTTTGTGCAGCCATAATCACTGAGGAGGAACAGTTGCTGTCTCCTTATCTGTAGTTTTAAGGTTCTCACAGTGGCAGAGGGCACTTGGTAGAATTTTGTGTTTTTTTAATTGTTTTATGATTTGAGGGGACCAGAGCCCATGATATTATGGGCCCTAGGCAATTGCCTTGTTTGCCTATCGATACAATAGCCGTGTGTGTGTGTGTGTGTGTGTGTGTGTGTGTGTGTGTGTGTGTTGGGGGGATCCCTAATCCTTCCACCTGATACCAGCAAACTATTGACTAGCCTCAATTGAAGAGGAATTCAGAAATTCCTTTAATTAACAATGGGATTCGAACCCAGACCTCTCCAAATGAGTAACAAGTGGTAAAAACCACTGTCAAGGAGAACAGAAAGCGAGAGAGAGCTTTTGCCAACACTGTAAATAATTATCATTTGCCTTTAAAACAACCTTCAGCACCCTTCAAAATTAATTAATTATGCAATGAGTGCCTTTCCTAAACAAAAATATTGAAGACATCCAGCATCTCTAAATTTGAATTGTTCCTAATTTCTAAAATTAACAATTTGCCTCTAATTTTTTTTTTAACAAAACAATGAAATCTATAAAACAATCGGAGTAATACTGAATATAAACATCAGTAAATAAAAATAATTCAATTTCATAAAAATTTCTAAGTGCCATCTGAAGAACATTTTTCGAACCCATAAATTGTGATAGTATAAGTGAAGTAGTAACATTACATCAGGAGCAGATCCCAACATACATGTTATAGACAGGTGGCATTCTGAGCACCATCTAACAGGTAGAGGAACATAGAATCTAAAAAAAACATATGATATTTAGGTACATAATCTATTCCTGTTATTATATTAACAGTAAAGTATTCAATAAGTTAAAGGTTTAAATTCTTTATATTTTGGTTTTAAACTCTTATTTCATTCTATTAAATTAATCAGATGTGAATAGCACTAATTAAAGCACAGTGACTATTGTTATCAAATGAATTTTATTGTGTAAAAATGTATTACATTGTTAATACAGACACTCCCCGACTTATGTAACAGTTGAATTCTGCGTAAGTCGAATTTTACATAAGTCAGAGTTTCCCTAAAGGCTTACGCAGCACTAGCAACAATGTTTGCTGAATTTGATTGAAACAAAAATGAAATGTTCGATGAACATGTAAATAGAATTATTTATTCAATTTTTTATCTCATGAGTAGGAAAAATATCCAAGTGTGCAATTACAAAATTACAAAAAAAGGGAGGGGACAGGCAGGTTTTACCTTTCGAGCATCGTTGCCAGAATCAACATTTCCGGCTGATAAGTATGCCGCTGCAGAGGTTAAGGGCTGTGGAAATTTAGAAGGGTTTTTTTTTTCCCAATGCATCACAAAATTTCTCTGCTGCTACAGAATCGGCACTGTCAACTTCACTGCATACTTTAACGTTGTGGAAAAACCAGTGCGATGCTTGGACCTATTAAACCACCCACTGCTTGCCATGAACTTGACTTTTCGGGTTCGCCATACTTATCCTAATATCTTTTTTTTTCTTTCTTTCTTTTTCTTTAGGAGCTTTAGCAACTAAGACCATATTGCTCCGGGGATATGTAGTGGTCATTCTCTGACCTTTCCGCATCCTCTGTATTTGGTGGGATCACGGGCTCGAACCCCGGTCTAATCAAGAAGCATGTGCTACGCACTGCTGCTCCTGCCCACCTGGCTATGGATGTGCCTCCTTAATATCTTCATGAATACTTGTTGCTGTTGCTTGAATGGTCATTAGACTCAGGAAGCACTCGCTTCTGAATCTGATTTTCAATTCATATTATTAATAGCTTCTCCATCTTCTATATAGCACCTGAACGCTGTTTTGTGATCACTTTTGATCTTAAATGTGTTGCTGCTTTAATATGTTCTTTTACATGTGCACTGTCGTTTGAAATAGCATTCACTGTTGAAGCAGTGAGACTTAATTCCCATACAATAGATGACAAACTTTGCCCTGCTTCTTACTTCTTAATCATTTTCATCTTCATTTCTAAATCAATTTTGTTTGGTTTCCTAGCACTGCTACCACTTTCACTTTCCATTGGTCGCTTTCCATTCATCATCGTAATCAGTAAATAGGAATGAAGAGAAAATTCTGAAAATTTATTTATGTTTCTTATATGATTGAAGATTTCAGTGAAGGAGAAACACATTTCACCATAATAACGTAAAAACCCACACAATTCCAGTTATCGGGATTATTGCAAATGCAATAAGATCATGTTTACTACCCGTTTATAATTAGATGCACTAACAGAAAAGCCCAATAAACTGGAAAGTGCAAATTGTTTTTATTGTTTCATAGTTGTGACCTCCAGAAATGTTCTTTAGAAAAATATCAGTACAAAGCTGTTCAAAATTGATTCTTATAATGGAACATATGATAACAATTAAAGTGTAGGCAATTTCCATTACAAAAATAACCTTTTAAGAGATAAATAGCTTAGTTATATAGCAAAATTTTCAATTTCCAAGGTTTGGAATGAATTGCCAAAAAAAAAAAAAAAAAATGTGTTATTGGGTTCACATTGTGATGTTTTCACAATACCTCCATTTATTCCTAGAGGATACAAAATACATTTCCACAATTTTTTTTAAGTTTACACCAGCTGGCAAAAATTTATGGAAGTCAAGTACAGGTAGTTCTCAACTTTACGAGTTAATTCATTCTTAGTGTGCACTCGTAATGCAAAAACTCGTAAAGCAGGAATTTATTTCCCATAGACATGAGATTAAAAATAGGGGTTACATTCTCAATGATTAAATTAGTTAGCTAATTAGTTTATGTTTAAGCAATGATAGATTTATCGAAAGAAATGAAAATGTAGCCTGTAAAATCATGCAAATTATAATAATAGAGAAATTATTTACAACTTACAAATGTTAAAGAATGTTTATTCTTCATCATCGACTAAATGCACACTCGTTGATCACTCATTATTGGCTCGGCACTCATTGTGGAAGTTTTCTTCAGAAATGTTTCAAGAGGTATTTGTTTCCAAGTTAATCTTCTCTTTTAATTATAAATTTCATGATTGCATGCATAAGCATTTTTTAATGGCATACACAAATTGCAGTTAACACGATTTGCGTGGTGTAACAGGTTTAAGAAGCTTAAAAAAAAAAAAGAATGAAGAGAAGAATCTGAAAATTTATTTATGTTTTTTATACAACTGAAGATTTCAGTAAAGGGGAAATACATTTCACCATAATAATGTAAAAAACCACACAATTCCATCTATCGGTATTTTTGCAAATGCAAGATCGAGTTTACAACCCATTTATAATTGCTTGCAGTAACAGAAAAGTCCAATAAACTGGAAAGTGCAAATTGTGTTTATTGTTTTATGGTCAGGACCGCCAGAAATGTGCTTTAGAAAAATATCACAAAGGCATTTAAAATTGATTCTTATAACGGAGCATATGATAACGATTTTAATGATTTGAATTGGTAACTAATACAATTTACAAACCACACTCATACCTTTTATATGGCCTTAAGGTCATGCTTGTGATCTTAAAATTGACATTTTAGAGAGATAATTACCATATTTCCCCATGTATAAGACGCACCTTAATTTTGGGGCCAGAAATTTGAAAAAAAAAATGTATTACATAATCTTATTGAACTCAAGTTTTATTCATCATAAAATTCATACAACTCCTCATTACTGTCAAGACTCCCATCCATTAGCTCCTCCTCATCTGTGTCTGATGACGAATCACTGTCTTCATATATTGCCTCGTCTTCAGTTCCATCTATGGCATTTGAAATGCCACTCTTAAATGACTTGACAACGATCTCAATCTTAATATTATACCAGAATCTTTTCACCCAGGTACAAACTTCTCCTATAGTTGGTTTCTTCACTCTTCCTGCTGGTGTCCATTCGTCTCTCGTGGCAGCTTTGAAGGGTTTGTTAATGCTGACATCAAGTAGTTAGAGCTGGGATGTCAAGCCTCCAGGTATGATGACTAGTTTTGTTTTTTGCACTGCAGCAATCTTCTTTGTGTTTTTTGTTACGTGTGCCCTAAACTGATCAAGCACCAATAGGGCAGGTTTGTGTAAGAGCCCACCTGGTCTCCTGCTCCAAACTTTCTCAAACCAGATCTTCATCCCATCCTGATCCATCCAACCCTTGTCAAGAACGTGGACAATCACTCCTCGAGGAATGTCTTCTTTTGGCATTGTTTTGCATTTGAAAATCAGCATAGGAGGCAGCTTGGTTCCATCAGCACAACAAGCTAGAACAACTGTATAATGGCTCTTTTCATGTCCACTTGTCTTCACAGTTACAATTTTCACCCCCTTCTTATCAACAGTTCTGTTACTTGGGACATCAAATTGAAGGAGGACTTCGTCCATATTTGCAATCTGTCCCAACTCAAACTGATGTGTCTTCCGACATTGAATGAAAAAACGATGAAATTCAAGGGCCTTCTGCTCATAGCTTTCAGGCATCTTTTGGGCAAGTCTGGTGTGTGTACGCATGCTTGTCCATTCCGTTTCATGAACCTGAAGCACCAATTGTGTCCTCCTTTGAAATCAGTAACTTCTTTTTCATCAGCAATTCTTCTTGTTTCACTGAACCATCTTTGTGGACACAGGAATTCCAATTGCCCTTTGCTCCTCAATCCATATCTTCAATTCCCCTCTCTAAATCAGGCCATTTTGCTGACTTGCCTCTCATGGCTTTCTTCTGCCATGGCGTTTTCAGTAGGGTTTCTTCTTCCCGTAGCCAGTCTCCGATTGTTTTCTCAGTTGGAGGAGGAACAAACTTACGTTCAGCAGCACGATTTCCATTCACTTTTGCAAACTGGATCACTTTTAACTTGAATTCAGCACTGTACAAAAATCTTTTCTGAGCCATTTCTGGGCAGAATGTGGCAAAAAGTAACCTAATACAGTTAGTCTTCATATAGCACGATAGTTGTGTTCCTAGAAACCTCGTGCAATGCAAAATAGTGCAATATAAACAACAGGCCCTATTGGAAAAATAGGGGTTGGTGCCGAACACCCAAGCTTGAACACACATTTGTAACCAAAACATTACCAAACACACAATAAATAATCGTAATAAAATACGTAAGTATTTTATTACGAAATAAAATATTGCTAATGCTTTTGCTTCTATCGTAAGCAAACTTGTTTTCTGTTTGATTTTCTATCCAAACAGTTGACAGCCGTTGCATCTCTTCCAATTCTTTGTCTTAATCTAATGGATTTTAATTACACTTTGAGTTGTTCCTGCAATGAAAGTTGTTTTTATTTTCTCTGCATTCTTTATAATTCTCGGCGTTGCCTCATTTAGGTCTGTAGCACGTGCAATATCACATGGTCTTTCATTTTGCTCAAAGCATTTCACAGTTTCATATTTTTTCACTATTGACAGTGGCGGACTGGCCATAAGCCTTACTGGGGAAACCCCGGTGGGCCGGAGGCCGGTGTGGTTTTGGCCATAAACCATAGTATGAGGCCACTATAAATTTTCCCAGGTAAGAATTTTTGACCCAGTCGGCCTCTTTATCGATATTGCTTTTTTTTTTTCCTCTCTGAATCTGCAGTGTCTTCACCAGAATGCTTTTTTTTCACACCTTTTACGAATTTTACTCATTTTTAGGGAATAAAGCACAATTACAAAACAAGGAGGCACGCTTGATACACATAAACAAAGCTGCGCATGTGTAGCAACTGAATAAACAACACCGTAAAGGCAGAGATACACTATTAACACCTCACATTTTACTAAAGCACATTTCTGGGAGTTACCACCATAAAACAATAAAAACAATTTCCAGTTGCGTTTCTGCTAGTGGAATCTGTTATATACTGGTAGTAAACTCGATCTAATTGCATTTGCGATTATACCGATAACGGGAATTGTGTTGGTTGTTACGTTATTATGGTGAAATGTGTTTCCCCTTCACTGATATAAAACACATAAATACATTTTCAGAATCTCCTCTTCATTTGTATCATGTTGCATTCAGTTGGGGTGATTCCGCGTTCGACTGCCATTTCTTGTGAACACAAAGGCGAATCGTGCATAAGCGAATTCGGTTCGTGTTATATAAGATATTGTTCCCCTATTTATAAATCGTGCATGATCGAATTCGTGTAATGTAAACACGTGTTATACGAGGACTGACTGTATACCGGTAACAAGTGCAAAACAATCAGCGCAAAGACAACAAACACGAAAAAGTGGGAAATGCAAGTTAAAAAAAATCTACAACCACTGTATAAGACTCACCCAGTTTTTAGACCCCAAATTTTTCGAAAAAAGGTGCGTCTTATACATGGGGAAATATGGTAGCTTAGTTATACAGCGAAAATTTCAACTTCCAAGATCTTTAAACAAATTACCAAAACACAATGTGTTATTGGGTTTACATTACGATATTTTAATGATACGATAGTGTCTCTGAAACTGATTAATATCATAAAGCGGGGTACACCGTATTGTATAGCTATGCACATGGTTTTGAACGCGGTATTTATGAATGTTTAACATTAATTTTTTGCAATTAATGTTCATATTTTCGAATTTGTTGATACTTGGGAAAAAAACTCGTAAAACCGAGAACTCGTAAAGCGAGAACTACCTGTATTACATAAGTCGGTGAGTGCCTGTACTCCCAATACAACTGCCAAAAGTAAAAGAGGATTTTTTGTTAGAAAGGGTGACTACTAATTAAATTCCATATCTGCCTATGGCAGATGTTTAGTTGAAGTTTAACACTGAAACATACAAAGTACTGAATATGAACAGCAGTAATCCAGATAAAAGTATCAATTGTGTGACACTACACTCACTATGTGTGGGTAATTGTGCAGTTCTCTGAGCAATGCAAACAGGTTTACATGGTAGTTCACAGGGTTTTGTCAATAAGGCACAGGAACATAGCTAGCAGGGATAAGAAGGTTATTATCCCATTGAACAAGGCAATTATTATGCAGCACCTTGAGTACTGTATACAGTTCTGGAGGCCTCATTTTAGGAATGATGTAGATCTGATGGAATGGATGCAAAAAAGGACAAGATTGGTCAAGGTAACACAGTGGTGGTAACACAGAAGTAAAGCATCTGGCAGGCACCTGCAAGATGATCTGAAACATCCTTTCTCTTGCTTAGACTACACACATGAAGAGGCATAAATACAAATTTATGAAGGGTGGTTTTTGGATAGATGTGCAAAGGAAAACCTTTGCACATCTATCCAAAATCGATCTATCCATCTATCTTAGCAACAAATTATTCGAGGAGATAGACAGTGATGTGAAAGAGGTTTTTTTCTTTTTTTTTTTTGCTGATTCTTTATAAGCTTGCTTTTTTCCACAGTATACTACTACTAATAATAATAATAATAATAATAATAGCACCACTCCACCAGGCCATAAGGAAGATAGATAAGTGGTATACCCCACTCAACCTAAGCGAGGAAACCCTTCCCGCCCAAACGATACAAGAAATAAAGTTAGAAAGATGGGCAAGGAAGACACTCCATGGCAGACACTACAATGACCTCCATCAAGATCACATCGTTAACATTGCTTCCAATGCATGGCTGACAAGCGGGACGCTTTTCCCCGAGACTGAAGAATTCATGCTAGCCATCCAAGACCAGGTAATCAACACTAGAAACTATAGAAAATACATCGCAAAGGAGCCCGGAATGTCAGATGACACATGACGATGCCACCTGGCGTTAGAAACGATTCAACACATCACCGTGGGGTGCAAGGTGATAACCCAGACTGAGTACACTCATAGACACGACTAGATAGCGAGGATAATACATCGGAAGCTAGTGAGGAAATACCAGTTGACCAAAGAAAGTGTACCATACTACAAGTATGAACCCTAGGCAGTACTAGAGACCCGAATCCACAAGCTGTACTGGGACCGCGTCATAATAACAGATAAGACCATCCCACACAACAGACCAGACATAACCCTTGTGGACAAGATGGAAAAGGCTACCTACCTGATTGACATAGCAGTGCCCAACACTAGCAATGTCCAGAAAACCCATTAGGAAAAAATTAGGAAGTACACGAACGTGAGACATAAGATCAAGGAGATGTGGCATGTGCAAGAAGTATCAACCATCCCAATCATAGTGTCAACAACCGGTATGGTACCAAAGACTCTACATAGCAGCCTAGCAGCAATAGATCTCCCAGAGAACACCTACAAGGAACTCCAGAGAGTCACAATCCTGAACACCTGTAGGATAGTCAGAGATTTCCTCCACCGACAGTAACACCAGATATTACACCCACTCCATGAAGGGTAGCAGTACCCTTCATGGAGTGGAATCTCCCAATCAGGGAGAAATAATATAAGAGCAACAACAACAATAATAATAATAATACAAATAAAGGCAAGACCATCGAGCCCTGCCAAATGGAAGTGCTTCCTGTGCAAATGACCACCCATGAAGGAAGAAAATGCAAATGCATGAAGTGGAGCATCGAAATGAATATGCATATCTTGCAAGCATACTACGAAATAACGAAGCTAGAGACTGGATATTCAGTTCACTGAATAGCAAATAGGGGACCAGAGAAGGACCATCATCATGAAGAACCTGATAGCTCCTGCAATCTTGGAAAATATCAAACAAGACGTGGGCGATCAACTACAAAGACAAAGAATATGGTCAATATGGAACCATAGGAGGAAGAACATACTACCACCAAACCAGAGGAGGAAGAGCAAGAAGAAATACAACCCAGAGCAGCCGAAGCAGAAAGACTCAAGGTCATGATATCCAGAATAAAAGATGAGTGGAAGAAGGCCCTAACAGAATTCAAAGAAATGGACCCCACAAAGACTTACATGATATTGAAGCAGAAGCCCAATAGAACCCTGTGGAGAGTCAGAGACCACCTCAATCAGCAAATAATATCACATTACCTCGACAACAATGGTGCAGTGCTGGAGGCCATCTGCACAGCCTTATACTGCACTGCCATAGCGGCCACTAGGATTAATGGAAAAGAAATGAGAGACCAGCAGAAGAACTGAAAACAGAAAGAAATGCCAGCTTGGGAAAGAAGACTTCAGCAGAAGATAGAAGAATTAAGAATCAAGATAGGTCAATTGCCCCAGTACCAATGGGGTAATAGGAGTAAGAAATTGATGGAAAAGTGAACAGCATCCTCAAGAGAGACACTGAAGCAGAACATTTCACTCAGCAAGAGACTATGCTGATACAAAGAGAGCGCCCAGAGGAAAATAAACAACAAAATCTTCGATGAGGAGACTCGGACAAGACGGGAAAGAAGGAAACGGACCACCCGAGCAAAAGATGATTGAGGAGTTATGGGGCAACATATGGAGCAGGGAAGTAAGACATAACAACCAAGCCCCCCCCATGGATAGAACCAGAACTTAAGAAAACCAAGGACATACAAGAGATGGGAGAGTGGAAAATTCAGAAGGAAGAAGTAAAGCAGTCAATCAGGAACTCCCACAACTGGTGAACCCAAGGAATAGATAATGACCACAACTACTGGTACAAAAACTGAGGGTCTTGGTAGGACAACTATATTTAAATGGTGCAATTCAGTGAAGGCACTGAGTCTGCTGCAGATGACCCAAGACCTGGTCAGCATTCCTCGCAAACAACTCCTGAGCAAATCGCAAAAGTCCAGGAAATCTTGGATGAAGTCAGGCGAATTACACTTCATGAATTAGATGTTAGAATGTCCGTTTTACACAGTAGTGCTCACATTATTGTGAAAGGTCACCTGAAAATGTTGCAAACCTGTGCCCACTGGATTCCACACAATTTGACTCCAGAGTCAAAACTTCTTAAATCAAATAGTGACTTCTGATGAAACTTGGATGTTTCATTATAATCCAGAGATAAAACAACAGTCGGGCAAGTGGAAGCATTCTGATTCACCAAGATCTAATAAATTTCAGGCTTCTCATTCAGCTGACAAAACAAATGGTTCTTGTATTTCTTGACATAAAAGGCATTCTTGTTACACATTTCGTGCATCATGGAAAAACGATGAATACGGAAGCATACTCTGAGCTTCTCAGAGTCAAACTTCACCATGCCATTTCTGAGAAAACTCAAAGACTGGTGTGAAGTGTTTCACCATAAAGACAATGTCAGACACCATGTGGCTAATATTGTGCAGCCAGTGATCACTGCCATAGGTGCTGACGTTCTGTCACATCCCCCTTATTCATTAGCCCCATGTAATTTCTTCCATTTCCATGACTGAAGAAAGCTTTGACAGGCAAGTGTTTTGCATCCAACAACAATGCTCACAGAGCACTGGAAACATTTCACATTCTTTCAAAAAATGGCTTGCAAGAAGCATTTAATGCGTGGATACGATGGTGGTGAAAGTGTGTAAAGTTCAAAGGAGAAATTTCGTGTGTAAATTTCGCGAAGGAGAAATCCACAAAAGATTCAGATGATGACAATTAAGATAAGATCTTGCACCAGTCTGCAAATTAAATGATCACTGCTCTATGTAGTCTCAGTGTTAACATACTCCTTCGAGATCATACACGGACTAACACTCAGCTGGAGGATGTTACAAGAAACACAAGGTCTGCCAACACCACCCAAAGCCGGTCATGAAGAGACTAACTATAGCACAGAAGGAGGAAGGGGCTGATAGACCTCATCAAGCAACAGAAGAAAGTGACAGCAAATCTGAAGGATTACAAGAATTACTTCTAGTAAAACAAAGCTCCACTCTACAAGCCCACAAGGAAGACAAAAAAGTAACACACCCTAATGACTGTTTTCTACAGCAGCATGTTAAACAGTCAACAAGAGGAAGCAATATTCTTATTCTTATTATCAACAGTGATTCTTCATGCATTAAGAATCTACTATATTAAAAAGTAAGTGATTGTTACACTACTATATTAAGAAGTAAGAAATTGTTACACTAACCGATAGGTTTTTAAATAGAGGCTATCCTCACTCTGTTATAAATCAAATCAGGTTACAGTTAAAAATAAAACAGCAAATATGATACCCATTAATAATACCAATAAAACACACTTTATTTCCATACCGTACGTTGAACAATGGTACAGGCAGCTTAAACTCTTTAGAAATACTGAATTCAAAATAATAACCAGGCCCATGCAGAAGTTCCATAATATATTAAAAAATCACATTTTGTGATTTTTTAATATATTATGGAGCTTCTGCATGGGCCTGGCTATTATGCATGAGTGAGGGAATTCATTAATTCTTGCTTCTTGCTTGGCACAGGTAAATGATCTTGTGTACAAGATTTCGTGTAGTCAGTGTGATTCATCATACGAGGGTTCCACTCGTTGCACGCTGGAGTTATGTGTCAAGCAACATGCTGCTTCCATCCGCACGGCGTGCACAAACACGTCGGAGTTGGCCTTTCATGCGGTCGATGATGGTCACGTATTCCTATTCGATGAAGCAGTAATTTTTAAATATACAACACAATTACATAAAATTATTGATCGCTGAAACGCTTGAAATGAAACTACACGAAAATTCTATCAATGTGCAACGGCCTTATCTAATTTCGGATTTCTGGTCTTTTTTGCGCATGCACCAATATAAATTATCTCTCTATATTTCAGAGTCAAATACACACACAAACACATTGTGATATTCCCATCCTGTGAACACGGTGATCAACCAAAAAACATGTCTGCTTAAGGAAAGGAAACAGGCTGTGCATTTCGTTTAATTTGAGTATTCATCCAAATCGTAACTTTTAATCCGTTTAATTTTAAATAGTTTTTAATTAAATTTTAATTATTTATTATCGAAACCAGTTTTAACTATTTATTATGACACAATGTCTTCTCGCACTCATGGTCTTGCTGCAGTGGTTTGATGTGTTTCGGGGTCGGGTTGGGGCTCTCGGCTTTCGATTCCATTGTGCATCGGATTTGGTCGTATCTCTATGAGTGACGGAATTCGTTAATTTGTTTTTTCACTTTTTTCATCTTATTTTATTCGTCCACATGAGAGAGAATTGACTGGAAGCATTCCACGAAAAAGATTGAGGTAATCTCTTACTTTTTAATATATTAAAAAATCGTGGAAGTTATTGAGCCCTGTAGCTCTGAATTTTTTATTAAGAATCTACAGATAAAAGACTCACTGGGTGGCAGCAATGTGGAATTTAATTAAAGACATTACTACTGTCGAGAGTAAAGGGAAAGGCTTTTACTTTCATAAGGGTGACTACAGAGGTCTCAGACCTCTGTAGTCACCCTTATGCCCAGTTTCACAATTGTAAAACTGGGCTTTTCATATGGGACAGAAACATGGGGCAGAGAAGAAAGGTGCATGGATATATATAAATTATCAGGTGATACAGAAGCCTATGGTCAATATAAATTAGTCTGTAATCAAGTCATAAAAGAGGTTGGACAAGCTAAGGTAGATGAGAAGTCTTTGGCAAAGAATGCAAAAAAAAACAATTATTCTTCCACTTTCCTTTCTATGCTGAAAGGAAAGTGGAGGAGAAATTGTTGAGGATGGACATAAAAAGGCATCAGGGAGGGTGGATGGAATCTATCCAATTATAATAAGGGAAGCAGCCAAGGAGGTAAAAGCAAACCATCCATAATTATGAGAGCATCTTTGGATTCAGGAGAGGTGCCTATGGACGGGAGATGTGCAAATATTACCCCAATTCATAAAGAGGGATCAAAAGGTGACACAAGTCATTACAGACCTCATTAGCTTAATGTCTGTTCCAGGGGAAAAATAATGGAATCACTGGTTAAAGAATTAATGCAGGACCATTTGAACAGGCAAGCAATTATACTACAATGGCAACATGGACTTGTCAAGGTGCAGTTTTGTCTAACCAATCTGACAGATTACTTGATGCAGCAGCCAAGGAACTGGACGTAAAAGATAATTGTAACATCACGTATTAGGATTTCAGAAAGACTTTTGATACTTTTGCACATAAAAGACTGCTGTACAAACTGGAGCAATGTGGCATTAAGGGTAAGTTACTGATATGAATAAAGGGATGGTGGGGCTCACATCGGGTGAGTATGGGCTTGGCATACTAGGGTCCTGAGCTGGATATCATCATTCTTCTTTTTCTTGGTGATTCCCTTCTACTTTTGTCTCTCTCTCAGGGTATTTTTTTTTTTTTTTTCCCTTTAACTGGTGCAGCATAAGCCTCAGGCTTCCTTGCATCATGTGGCTGGTAAAAATAATAATAAGACAGAGTGGTTATCAATGGGTTCAGTGATGTGTCCATTGTTGTTTTTTCAATATCTATCAATAATACTGATGAAGATATATCACGCTTAAGTTTGCAGCTGATACAAAGGTTGGCAGGGTTGTTAATGACAATTCAATTGTCAGGGTGAGCTACTGCAACAAATCCAGGAAACTAGGTCGATGTTTAACATTGACAAATGCAAGACACTGCACATACGTAGCAGTAATCCAAGAGTAACTTATCAAACATGTGGTACTACAAGACATGCTGCCAAGACAGCTCACTGGGCTTTGTCAATGAGCTGTCTTGGCAGCATGTCTTGTAGTACCACATGTTTGATAAGTTACTCTTGGATTACTGCTACGTATGTGCAGTGTCTTGCATTTGTCAATGCAAGGATAAGGAGGAAATTCCCTTTATATAAGGCCATGGTTAGGCTGCATCTTGAGTACTGTATACTTGAGTACTGTATACATGACTGTATACATGTCTGGAGGCTTCACTTTAGGAAAGATGCAGTTCTGCTGGAACGGGTGCAGAGAAAGGCAACCAGATTGGTGAAGGGAACAAAAGGCTGCTCTTACCTAGAAAGCTTCAGTTATGAAAATTGTAGTGTTGGGCTAGGCTAGGCACCTGCGGAGAGAACTAATTGAGATGGATTGAGTAAGCTGAATGCTAATGGTATTCTTCCACTTGCTGAGACTACATAAGGGAGCATAAATTCAAGTTGAGGAAGGATGGTTGCAAGGAAGTTTGCCTTCAGCCAGAGGGGTGAGTCATTGTTGGAAAAGGCTGCCATCTGTTGCTGTGAAAGTGGATGGGTGGAATAAATTCAAGAGAGAACTAGACAAATTCTTGGAAGGGTATGGATGGGCGAACTGCCTCCCCACAGCTGATGTTATATAAGCTTGCTTTCTTGCATCATTTGCGATTACTACTACTACTACCACCCACTGGAGATCTGTGAATGGTCTGGGTTCCTCTGACCCGATTCCACACTTTGTGAAATACCAATCCATGCTAAACTAAGTTCTGTGGCTGTCTGTCTCCAGTTTCGCAATGAATATCCAAGTTGTAGACATTCAAGCAAATTCGTTGAGGTAACATTTTCAGATGCTAGAAAAAAATAATCGACAGATGCATTAATCTTTTGCAGTAGTAATTCACAAATGAGATGAATCAACGACATAGCTGAGTAGTTTAAAAAATCATTTACATCTGCTTCACATGAAATCTTAGTCATTTACACCTGGCACATGGTATCACATTTACCATAAATTTCACATTGCACATATGGATCAATGAAATACGGTGATAAGAAAAGCTACCAATGGTATGACTATTTCCATTGATTCGTCATTAAATCAAATAAATAATATTTTGGCTATCACATAATTATAGAGAGTAAGTGTTTTTAACAAAATTTAAAATGATAAAAATAAAAATTAGGACTATGATCATAAAAGACTAATCTTTTGTAAACAGTAGTTATTTTCAATGAGCAGAGAACTCATTTAGAAAATTCTTAGTGAATTTCTTTTCCAGGGCTTTCCCAATATTTTGGAAAACTGACGTGAGGGATTTCAAAAATAATTGTATACTTACCTTAAAACCTCAAGAGGTGATCCTTTTTCTTCTGCTGTTCGGTTTGGTCTGAGTTTTGTTCTCTTCCAATTTTCTTCAACTAAGTGAAACACACTTTCTTCCTGAGGTAACATTACTGAGCACTGAGATATGTAATCTTCAATGATCTTGCACAAACTGCTGTTGTGGTTTTTACTGGTAGATCTCCTGATATAAAATTAATAAAAATAGAATTTTGGAATAAAAATTAATTCAGTGGCTAATATTTAATGCAATAAAGCCATGGTCAGTTAACATGCACAAACTGGTAGTGTATCATCTCTCATACATCTCTCACAATGCATAAACAGCTTTCAAAAAACAGCAAGATACTTGTAAGTAGTACATAAAAAAAAAAAAAAAATTGCGACACCTAATCTAAGAAATGTGGTCCTAATGTTAATAATTATCCATCAAATTGGAATGGAAGATCATGTAAATTAAATAAAACTTGTCTTTTGTGTAACAAAATCTTAATACTTCTTAAACGGAAAATACTTATTGACTTAAATATTACAACCAGCATATAAACTTTCTGAAGGAAATGAACATACAGTTGATATTAACAGTACACAGTATTTTTTTATGATGAAAACTACTGAGTAGTGGAAAATAATTAAATTTAGCATTAGCATTAGCATTAGCATTAGCAGAGGCATATGATGCAAGAAAGCAAGCTTATTCAGCATCAGCCAAAAAAAAAAAAAAAAAAAAAACACCCACTCCCATTTCACCCCTCCGTTCGTTCGAAATACCTGTCCAGTTGAGCTTTAAATTTGTTTAGGCTATCAACTTCAACAACAAGTGATGGAAGTCGGTTCCACCAACCAACCACCCGCTGGCCAAAGGCAAATTTCCGCACATCTATCCGACATCCGTCCTTCCTCAATTTGAATTTATGCCCTCTGAGGTGATTATTCTGAGAAAGATGAAGAATCCCATTGGCATTGAGCATGCTCAAACCATTCAAAGCCTTATACACCTCTATCAGATCACCTCGCCGGTGCCTAGTCTCCAGACACTGTAATTTGCAAAACTTAAGCCTTTCTTCGTAAGAGCAACCCTTTGTTCCATTTACTAATCTTGTTGCCCTTCTCTGTACCCGTTCCAGCAGCTCTACATCCTTCTTGAAATGAGGCCTCCAGACCTGTATACAGTACTCAAGATGTGGCCTTACCATTGCCTTATACAAGGGAATAATCACCTCCTTATCCCTGCTAGAAAAATTCCTGTATATCATTGACAAGACACCATGCGCTACTCTTGCAGCTCGTCTGCACTGCTCAGAGAACTTCATATCTGCCTGCACAATTACCCCCAGGTCCTTTTCATTCTCCACCACTGTCAGTGTAGTACCGCAGAGTTGATACGTTGCTCTGGGGTTACTGTTTCCCCATATGCAGCACTTTACATTTGTCGATGTTAAACCTCATTTGCCACCTCTCAGCCCATCTGTTCAACCTTTCCAGATCCTGTTGCAGCAGCATAGCGTCAGTATTGTCCTTAACGACCCTGCCAACCTTTGTATCATCTGCAAACTTGGACATTAAACTTGATATCCCATCATCAATATCATTCATAAACACCGAAAACAACAACGGACCCAACACTGAACCTTGAGGAACTCCACTAATAACATTAGTCCACGTTGAGCAGTGTCCATTGATTACCACTCTCTGTCTTCTGCCACTCAACCATCCCCTTATCCATAGCAGCAATTTGCCTCCAATGCCACACTGCTCCAATTTGTGCAGCAGTCTTCCATGTGCAACAGTATCAAAAGCCTTTCTAAGATCCAAATATATAATATCAAAGTTATTCCCTGCATCCAGTTCTTTTGTGACTACATCATAGTATCCAATCAAATTGGTCAGGCAAGACCTGCCCTTAACAAAACCATGCTGCGTCTGAGCTATAACTGAATTCTTGTCTAGATGATCCTGCAGTGCTTCTTTAACCAGTGCCTCCATTAATTTACCTGGAACAGAAGTTAAACTAACAGGTCTATAATTACTTGTGTCAGCCTTTGATCCTCCTTTGTGAATTGGGGTTACATTTGCACATCTCCAGTCTATGGGCACCTCCCCTGAGTCCAAAGAAGCTCTCATAATTATGGCTAGGGGTTTGCATACTTCCTTTGCTGCCTCCTTTAATATAACTGGATAGATCCCATCCACCCCAGGTGCCTTTTTTATGTTTATCCTCAACAATCTCTCCTCCACTTTCCTCTCAGTTATTACAAAATCATCCAGCTCACTGCCAATGTTTACTTTACCTACATCATTCTCCTTCCTGAATAACTCCTCATGCGTGAATGTAGATGCAAAATACTCGTTTAGATTGTTAGCCACCTGAGCAGGATCCTCAACTGTTGAACCATCAATATCCAGTGGACCAATCTGATTCATCCCTTTCCTTTTCGAGTTCAAGTATGTAAAAAACTCTTTTCTGTTTTTCTTTGCATCCTTTGCCAAGGATTTTTCATAGTCTGCCTTTGCCTGCCTAATCTCCTTTGTGACTTGGTTACAGACCAACTTATATCTATCATAGGCTTCCATGTCACCCATTAATTTGTATGTATCCCATGCATTTTTCTTCTCTGCCACATGTCTCATTAGCTCATCTGACAACCATTTAGGCCTAAACCTTGAACAATATTTCTTAGTTGGTATGTAAAGCCTGGTAGCCTCCAAGATTAGTTCCTTGAATGCTTCCCATTTTGAGTTTGCTGTTGGTAACATCATCAGTTGGTCCCACTGTATAGAATTTAAATACTGTCTCAGACCATCATAGTCGCCTTTACGAAAACAAAAACCCTTCCCTTTACCTCTGATGGTAGTTACCTCCTTGAGTAAATCCCACTTCAACACACTGTGATCACTGCCACCTAGTGGTTCATTTATCTGCAGGTTCTTAATGCATGAAGAATCACTACTGATAATCAGATCAAGAGTATTGCTCCCTCTTGTTGCCTCACGAACATGCTGATGTAGAAAACAATCATCCAATAAATCCACAAAAGCCTTGCTAGTGTGCGAGTGACCAACCCACAAATTCCAGTCAATATCTGGGAAATTAAAGTCCCCCATTATAAGACTCTCAGATTTACTGGCCCACTCTATTTCCCTGTACAATATCTTATTATACTCATCAGAGTCATTAGGCCTATAGCACACTCCTACTCTCAATTTTGATTTCCCTATGCTTATGTCGCACCAAACTGACTCGACACTGCCCTGTCCATCGATGTCGACTGGCTTCACTTCCTTGGACTTTATGTGTTTCTTAATTAATAGCATAACCCCTCCTCCCCTCCTGTCCTGTCTATCCTTTCTATACACACTGTATTCCCCAAATTCCAGTTCCGCATTACTTATATCTGTGTGACACCACGTCTCTGATATCCCAACAATATCTGCCTTTGATGTTTTGAGCAATACCTCAAATTCATCAAATTTATTTACCAAACTCCTAGCATTGGTGTACACGCAGGTATACATGCACCTGTTTCTATTCTTAGCTACCCTAACACAACCCATGTGTTTACTTGTACCGCAATGACTACCAGCAGTCTCTGAAATATCCTGCATCTTGTTTTTCAGACTTCTGCTCATTTGAATAGAAGCAGTGCAAGAATCACTTCCACCTCTGCCAGTGGCTACTGTTAATCTATTAGTCCTTGTATCCCCCCCAACTAGCAGTTTTCCGACCCACCTAACACTGCCTCGACAGCATCAGCAAAAATTCTTGCACCCTTTCTATTTAAGTGTATCCCATCCCTGTAGAAGCAATCTCTCCTGTTAACAAGTACAGTCCAGGCTGAAAAAAATTCTACCCCTTGAGCCTTGCACAATCCCTCCAGGGCCGAATTGATCGACAAGGCTCTCATCATATACTCCCTCCTATCGTGTCTGGGCAGAATTGCAGACACTTTCAAGTTCAACCCTAATTCACGGCTTTTTTTCAACAGTGACCTGTACTTGCTAAGTAATTCCGCCGGTCTCCTACTCTTAATATCATTAGTGCCAACGTGTACAACTATATCACCTTTTGTGCCCTTAAAAGATGATATCCGCTCTACAACGTCATCAACCTTTGCCCCTGGCAGACATACCCTGGTCCTATTCCACCTATCGTTTTTACAAAGTATGTTCCCCGTTTCCCTGACAATAGAGTCACCAACAACTACTAGTTCCTGTGGGACCAGAGCATTCTGCCTAGGGGGCTGCTTCTGTGTTGCCTGATGACCAAGTGCAAGCTCTGGCGTTGATGTGGGCAGCTGAGAGCTTGATGGGCCCCTCAATTTATTTCCTTCGAGGGCATCCACCCTGTCCTTCAAGCTCTCATAAAGGCCCATAACAACGCTGAGTTGTCGCCTGATTTCCTTGCACTCCTTACATCGTGCACACACAAAGACATCCCCCTTGGCAGTATCATGTCCCGTACCCGACTGCTCCGCAAACATCAAGCAAACAGTGCATTTTAATAGACTGTGATTCAGAGGGCAACTGCCCCCCTCAGTTCTCCCCTGAACCACAGCACTCCCATTAGCTTGAGCCTTTTGCTTTGCTGCTCTGGTCAGAGTCATGATTCCGATTTAATTCAATAAAATTCAAAACAAAAATTAAATCCTTAAGTTATATCCCAAAACAGTTATGTTATATATATATTTTTTTCGGTATCTAGTGTTTTCTACGAGTTCCCTTTATACAACTTCCGTATCACGTGTACCACTATAGTTATGTATTAATTATTTGTTACGATTAAGTCGTTATATATATATATATATATATATAGAGTTAAAAGTACAATTTAATTGACAATAAAGTTTATCAAGATTAATAGATTTACTGATTAATTGACAATATTATATTATGCACTATACGACACTAAGCTTATGCTATCGTGTAAAAATGGCGGGAATCACGAACGGTATTTCTACGGACTCGTAAGTATTGATTAGCTTCCAAATCTCGCTATCTCAATTTAGAATAAACTAAGGATCCTGACTAGGTCTATAATCTACTTATAGATGATAATTTGATATAACAGTTGGTTAATAAATCGACTAAATTTGGTTAAAAAAAAATTTGGTTTGTGACACGTGGATTTGATACCGTTACCGATACTAAGTAATATCTACGAAATCTCTGTCTAAGTTAAACTTTAAACTAAGTATCGTAACTTAGTTTATGATCATGTAGATCATAAACTAAGTTACGATACTGGTAGATCTCCTGATATAAAATTAATAAAAATAGAATTTTGGAATAAAAATTAATTCAGTGGCTAATATTTAATGCAATAAAGCCATGGTCAGTTAACATGCACAAACTGGTAGTGTATCATCTCTCATACATCTCTCACAATGCATAAACAGCTTTCAAAAAACAGCAAGATACTTGTAAGTAGTACATAAAAAAAAAAAAAAAAATTGCGACACCTAATCTAAGAAATGTGGTCCTAATGTTAATAATTATCCATCAAATTGGAATGGAAGATCATGTAAATTAAATAAAACTTGTCTTTTGTGTAACAAAATCTTAATACTTCTTAAACGGAAAATACTTATTGACTTAAATATTACAACCAGCATATAAACTTTCTGAAGGAAATGAACATACAGTTGATATTAACAGTACACAGTATTTTTTTATGATGAAAACTACTGAGTAGTGGAAAATAATTAAATTTACTTACAGAAAATACTTTCTGCAAGTAAATTTAATACTGGGCCATCTTTATATTCTGCTGCATATAAAAGGTGCTTAGTAATATGAAGGCTATACTTTCAGAATCTATTCAGGACCTGAAACAGTGAAAAAAAAGATCATATAAACATATACAGGTGACCCCTGCTTAACGCTGATAATTTGTTCCTGAAAAACAGAGCGCTAATGAATCCACGGTATGCGAGCACTGCATTCCCATAAGGTAACATATGTATTTCTGAGTTGCGGTCGGTGCCATAGGATATTTCCTAATCAAGAATAAACGGTAGTGAAAAGATGCACAAATGTCGGTCAAAATATTTAAAATTCAAATATTTGTACATATAAAAAATTATGTGGTAACTACTTATGTATCAAAATTAAACTTAAAATTCCAATTAAAATCATGAATTTAATTGAATTCATGATTTTAATTGGAATCAATTTAGATTCCAATTGAATCTAAATTGATTTTAATAGATTTAATTTACATTTAATTAACACATCTGCTTGTCTTTGACAGGAATCGATTCGCTTCAAAACGTCTAATTTAATTTTCAAATTCAGTCTTTTTCTTACATTTATAGTCTTCGTCCTGCGCCCAGACGCTGTTGCTTTTTCATTCTTATCGGCCATTAT